>NC_141685.1:1550636033-1551216033 GCF_964263255.1 Lissotriton vulgaris | reverse complement strand
TTGCCTTTTGCAGAGTATTTCAATCAGTGCCACCAACCTTAAAATCTTTTGCACCTTGGGAGAGAAGGTGGAGTTTCGAAGTGGATAAAACTTACTCTCACTACCGAAACAGCCCTCCAGTGGCAGGGCTTAGTTCCCCATCGCTTAGGAAGCCGCACCTGCCCCCTTCAAATGTAAAAAGCACAAAGGCTTGTATGTCCACCTCCAGTGTCCTAAGGAGGATACAAACCCTGCATTGTTTCCCTGATAGATAAGGTGAGTAAGCAGATTTTTGTTGGTTCTGTGTGTTTATTTTCATGCATTGGTGGGTCATTTGTCTGGTTTGGGTTGGTGCAATTAAGGCTGGCTCAGATTAATCAAAGACCTCAATGAATATTTTTGTTTTCAGCCATTTCTTGTTAGTTGGATTCCAAAATGTCAGTCATTTGAATTGTAGTGACCTGCCTCACAACTGTAGTCACTTGATTATTGTTGTAATGATTACGTGAGAGTGTGATGATCTGGCTGAATGACACAAAAGTGATAGCAAAAATAATGTGAAGTGAAACAAAAGCATCGCTGTAAAAATAAATCCAACCAAAATATCAACTTTACATACATATAGTGTAAAGTGCAACAATATCGACTAGTAATATATTGTGGTTCAGAATATCGACATATTGTTCGGTACATGCATTCAATTGTGTTTAACGTTTTTGTCATTTAAAATAAAAGTTACATTATTTTTAAAAAGTAATGTATTTAAGAACATAAACAAAACATACAATAAAACATGTACACTAAGGAAGCCTTTAAAAACTATAAAACATTTTAATTGACTAAACCATTCTAAATGATTTTTGAAAAATGAATAACAAAAATTTATAGTTTTAAAATACTAATAAAAAATTTAAAAAAATTAAAATAATAAAGACAAATGGAACAATAATTAACCCCTTCAGCGCGGCGCGAATTTTCGCGCTGTGCTGAGGGTTCTAAGGTTCTAACGGGCTCATGACGGAACGGTTCCGTCATCAGCACAGCTCACCCGTAGCTGATGACGGAACCGTTCTGTCATCAGCATGGAAGGGGTTAAAAGAAATTAAAATTTAACATTGTATACTTTTCAATTAAGTTTTCTCAAATCAACTGAAAACTATTATAAGATGAAATAATATATAACAAACTCAATCCAAATTCTAAATCAATATACAAAAATAAATCAATTAAAACTAGTTAAATACTCTAGTAGAACAACATTCCAACAAACATTGGGGAATTGCATTTAAAGTTGGGGGTAGAATTTTCAATTTTAGCTCCAATCTAATTAGCATTAGAGAAAGTGCATACATTTAGGAGGGTCAAATTGACTAATCTAACTCTCATCCAACACATATTATGGGCGCGATTTCATGAGGTGTGAGCCTGATTTACTATTCTAACTCCAGTCAAACAAACATTGGGTAAGTGTATAAGTGTGCCTGGGTGGAAAAAGTGATCAGTGTATTATTCTAACTATAGTCTAGAGAATAATTGGGAATGTGCATACATGGGGGGGACAGGGAAGGGGAGGGCAGATTTACTACTCAAATTCCAGTCTAATAAACATTGAAGAAAGGGAATACATTGAGTAGGCATTTGATATTCTAATTCCATGTCCAACCCATAATAGGGACAGTGGAAACGAAGGGGGGAAAGAGTCACATTTAGTATTCTAACTCCAGTCAATAAACATTTAAGAAAGTGAATTCTTTGGAGGCGTCAGATTTACTATTATAACTACAGTCTTGCAAAAATTGTATAAAGTGTGTACTGTAGAGGGGATGGTCAGATTTACAAATAGAAATTCATTCTAAATTAAACTTTGGAGATAATACATACATTGGGTGTCACATTTACCATTCTAACTCCAATTCAGCAAACATTGGCAAAAGTGCATACGTTTGCAAAGACCACCAGATTTGTCAATGTACCTCAAGTCTACAAAAATTGGGGGAAGGAATATATTGAATGGTCACTTTTACTATTCTAACTCTTGTCTAACAAACATAGGGATAGGTGCGTACTGGTGAACAACTTTACTTTCAAACTTCAGCCACAGAAACACTGGGCAAAGTGCATATATTGGTGGTGTCAAATGTACTACGCTAACTTTAGTCTAATAAACATTGAGGAAAATGCATACATGTGGAAGAAAGAATTCCCAACATCCAGGTGAATTTTAATCACATTCACAATAGGGTACCTACCCCGCCAGGTCCAGGGCAGGACTCTTTGCCATGCAAGTCTGTTGTGGCCATCTTTCAGCACATTTCCCTCCAGCAGTCATAGCAAACTCTTCTGTGCTGTAAATCAGGTTCTTCTTTAGACCCCTGTCCTCCCATGGTCTTTAAGAAAGTTATTGACGTTATTATTCCTGTTATTATTAACATTCTGAATGTTCTCCCTCTCTTCTTCATTGGTTCTAGAGCCATGGAAACTAACTATTAAACGGAACTTCTGCCTACCCAAAATTCCTAGCCAATTTTAGAACTATTTCTCTTCTTTCTGCCCCAGCTAAGATGCTAGAATATTTTGTTATTGTCCAATTAATGGATTTCCTAGAAAAGTCATCAGCATTCACCCTTTTCAATTAGGGTTTAGGCGTTGGCACGCCACAGAGACAGCACTGCTAGATGTTAATGAAACTATTAAATGTATAATCCTGATTTAATTCTTTTAGGTCTGTGCACAGTGTTCAATACCATATCTCATTCAGTTTTTCTCCAATGACACAGAGAGACTGGTATCTGCAGACAAGCTCTGACCTGGTTACAGTTGTTTCTTCAGAACAGGAAGCAGGTTATATCTATTGGTTAGTTCTCCTCAAATGAAAAAAACTCTTGAATTCTGGGGTTCCTCTGGGCAGAGCATTCAGTCTGACCCTTTTCAATGTTTACTTATCTCCATTTATGTATATCGATTCTTTTGGTATCAAATCCAAATCATATGCAGATGATGCCCAATTCTTTAGACAAAAATTCCTCTGGCTCCAAGCCCAATTTAAAAAACTTTTTAAAGTATTTTCCGCTGGATGGAACTTATTTTCCTGAAATGTTATACTGTCAAGATGGAGCTTGTTTGAACCTGATCTGGATGATTTATTTTCTCCTCAGTTGGAGTGGCCTGAAAATCTCATGTCTACTCACTCTCCAGTCAAAGTGGCTCACACTCTCAGCATCAAATAACATTTCTCACTTTTACTCCCAAGTATTATCTGTTTCTGGCACTTGTTTTTCCCTAACCAAATCATTAAAGAAATTCTTTGAATACCTTCCGTTGACAACAAGTAATTCAGTAGTACCAGTACTTATCACTTCACAATCAGACTACTGCAAAAGCCTATATCTTGGAATTACTAAACATTTATTACATAAATTCAAGTGGTCGAAAATGCTGCTTTCCGACTGGTTCTGAAACTCCCATGTAAAATTTCAGTTTCTCAGAGACTTAGGAAACTGCATTTGCTCCAAGTCAATAAATGGATAATTGTTAAGACTCTGACTTTGGTCTTCAAAACCTTTTCTTCGCTCAGGCCCTTTAAATATCCATGACAGTTTGAAACATTACAAGCTTCCAAGAACCTTGAGCTCTTCCCACCTTAATGGGCTAGCCAGCCCTGCTTTCAGATGCAAAACCGAGAGTAACATCTCTCTCTGTAATGGGGTTCAAAATCTGGAATCAGCTCACTGTCCCACTCAGATGTACTAACAGTGAATGGAATTCAGGAAACCTCTCAAACTTTCTTTTTCTCTACCCGAAGATCACTGCAGGCATTTGACCTACTGATGTCAAGTTTTTCCTTTCTCCCCTCAGTTCTTAATTCTTCAGCCTTCTGTGTAAGTAAAGGTTTACTATGTTTGTTTCTGAGCTATCGACAGGATGCTCTGCATGAGTGGCAGTGGACTTTACAAATACCTCCCATCATTCAAATGTACTATTCTAATTCCAGTCTAACTAACAATGAAACTGTGCATACACTGGGAGGAAGATTTGCTATTCTAACTCCTGTCTAACAAACATTGAGAAAAGTGCATATTAGGGGTAGATTTTCTACTCTAAATCAAGTTCAACAAGAATGAGGATAGGTCTATATTTGAGAGGGGATATGGGAGGGGGGATTTACTGTTATAAATTCAGCCCATCAAACTTCACGGTGTCTGATACACAGTGTAGGGATGTGAAGGGAGCACCATAGTGCCCCAGAGGCCTAAACCGTAAGGCCAGGGGGGATGGGGCCCCTCCAAGAGCCTCCAAAGTTGTTTTTCAACAGCCTTTACATGTCGGAAAGGTCGACAAGGGCAAACTGTGCGAAACCGGCATCATAATCCCGACAATGGAAACGTTGTCTGTTAGGGATTATGTGCAGCTTCTGACTGACTGATGGGCTCCTTGAGCCTGTCGGAACCCAGTTGGTTTGACCGGCCAGTTTACACTCTGAACGCTAACATTATAATTTGGCAGTCAGATGTTGGTCGGTAAACCTCAGACAAGTGGTTGGAGGCTTACCAATCTACATCATAATAGGGACCTAAACGATGCCATGTATCAACACTGACATATCAAAAGCTTTTTTTACTGTGGAAGGTTGTGGCTGACTTATGAGAAAAATAGAGGATAGATTAAAATATTAATTCTGTATTTTTAGCTTTAGACCAACTAGAAAATTCACTTAAGTAAGTACTCTTTTTAATATTTATTAGAAGTCCAATTTAATAGTGAAGATGGATCTTTTTAGTAAATATTTAGGAAGAGTAACTATAAGAAAGTTATCTTGTCCCTGCCTAAAGGTTTTGGTGGCTTATTTACATTTCACGCTTTAGCCACATTTCAGCCTGTGTTTGACTTTAATGAGGTGTCAAACCTGTTCCCCAGGTAGAGGGAATGGCATGCATATATGGATGTGCTTTTCTTCCCCTGGCAGAAAGACCAGTTAGCATTGGCCCAGGAACTTCATCAATGTAAAACAAGCCTGCCCTGCCAGACAGAAATGTAAGATGACACCTGGAAAGAATGAGTCTTTGTCCCCCCAGTCAGTCTGGCACCACACCCAGTACGAAGAGAGCGTGGAAGGAGAATACAGAATCTAGCATGCATAAAGGAAAGGCATTTTGTGATGTCTTACCATTTTCTATTTTCACTGTATTTTGTATGTCTATTTTGAGTGCAAACTGCTGTAACAGCAAAATCACATGATGTACAACTGTCTAGTGCTAGTTCAACAAAATGTATTCTTATTTTTCCCAGATATGATAATGATCACCAGGTCATTAATCAATGTTTATAAATTGTGGGGGAACTTTGGCACTTGCTTTCTATATCAGTGATGCTCTCATTAAACCTAATCTTGATATGTTGAACTTTTGAGAGTGCTTGTCTTCAGTCAGGAATCTGCGTCTACCGTGCTTCACTTCATCAACGTAATAGTCCAGTGAGACCTTTGGTAGTAGCTAAACTCCCTTCTCGAACTGCTGGCAGATTTTGAACAATTCCACGTGGGGAATCCAGATGAAGTATCTCACAAGATACCAGGATTGATAGAAAGCTACCTCCTGAACAGATTTAATGTGACCACACAGGAAGGGACTGCTCACTTCCATGGCCATACTCTGGGTGGGCACACAGGCTCTACACAATGGAAGAAGGGTTTACACATTTTGGGTTTTAAAAGTAAGATACACTGTGAGATTGATTACAGTAGGGCAAATAGGAACTGCTTTAAAGTTGATAGGTTTCTCCCTAGAAATCTTTACCCACTGGATTAGGTAGGAGCTAGGAGTCACAAACCATCACTACCTAGTGCCAGCCATAAATGAGCCACCCAAGGGACCCTCCTCAGAAAAATTTCTTAACCTGTGAAAACAGAAGAAGGACTGCACTGCTCTTTTAGACCTCTGAGGAAACCTAAAAGGTTGCACTTGCTCCCACTTGCTCCCACTTGTATTCAGGACAAACAATTGGACTCTAGGGATCATTTGGCTGACTTCCTGTGTGGCTATACCCGAAGTGCAACTTCGCTGAATTGAGGAAACATGTTTCTCCTATTTGAAGCTTCTCCAAAGCAGAAAATCCATTTCAGTGAGCAATAGTCAAAAAGGTATCTGGCTTTGGGAATGTTTATCAGATTCAACCTGCAACTTTATGCCCTGAAGAACTGTGAACTCCGAAAAAGGGTCTATGTCTGAATGTAGAAACTTGAACGGGTGAAGGCTCAAAAAGAATACAGCCAATGAGAGGACTTCTCTGGGTGCAAAATTAGAATTTTCCCACTTGGAGCTTTTTATCGCCCAAACCAATAACTTCAGTGGGACTTTGTCAAATGCTATCCAGACTTGTAGAAATACTCCTCAGATACAGCCTACAAGAGAGTCCCAAGGTAAAATCTCCAACTGGGTTGAGCCTGCCAGGTGCACTCGAACTGTGTACCATTGTGATCGGCCAGAAATCATGTCTCGATCCTGGTGTATACTTTTGAACCACAACCATAAACTATCATTTGTGCTACTTTTTCACTTAAATCGTCCTATTTCTAAATTGAGGATTTTTGGTGTTTTGTTGTTATTTTGCTTATTAGATTTTCTCTATTTGTATAAATTGAAGAGATATTGTTTTGAAATGATATTGTGTTTTAACTTTTTAACTGTTCTGGTACTTGTAAATAGTTTACATGTTTTCTCTAAGCCTTGTTTATCAGTTCTGTGCCATAGCTACTAGAGATTGAGCTCCGGTTTAAATTACTGAAAGCTTTATTACTGTGGTTGATGATCATCCACCCCAAATAATATTCCATTTTCGTGCAAAATCTGTTACAATAAAGAACAATTATTTTCAGGACCAAAAAATATTTTTTTTTAGATTTTATACAGTTTACTTTTTAGTCAATTATAATGTAATACTATTTAAAAAAAACGACCTACCTACCTATTCCCCCAGTTCACCTCCACAAACCTTAATACATATTTATTAAATGTGTGTTTTTTAAATTTAACATATTATTCAGGGGTCTGCAACCTTTTCCATAATGACAACTACTTCTGATCAATTAAATTAGTCCTGTGTTACAATTTTCTTTTTACTTTTCTCTTTGCAGTAGTGACCACATCAAAGGCAATTACAATAGTGTCTGCGGAATGCAGGATTACTAGTAGTAATCAGAGCGAGATCAGGACAGCCTGCGACACCCTGGAGCGAAAAGTAGATGGGCTCTCGGAGAGAACAGAGACACTAGAGGGATCGGTAGGGGAGCTAAAAGCTAATTTGGAGACAGCACAAGTCAGGATCCAGTCCCTAAGGAAAGAGGGGGACGAGTTGATGGAAAGGGTTGAATCTTTGGAGAACTTCTCTAGAAGAAACAACTTACGAATCTTAAAGGTTCCTGAAGCAAAGGAAGGGGGGGACCTTAAGACTTACGTAGTATCTCTATTAAAAGGCGCCCTCAATTTGGAAGAAACTGAGGAAGAGTTGGCCAAAGACATTCAGAGAATCCACAGGAACCCATTTACCTCAACCCTGGGAGAGTGAAGCCAAGGAAAATTCTTATGAATTTTCTGACATACTCCCTGAAAGAGAAGATTCTCAATCTTGCCCTGAAGGCCAAATCATTAAAAGCCCCGGACTTTTCATTTGAGGTGCGGTCAGACTTATCAAAGGTCACCTTAGAAAGGCAGTGGGAGTTAGGGCAAAGAATGGACAAGTTCAGGGCAGTAGGGGCAACGGTACAAATGAGGTTTCCTGCCTTTCTAAAAATAATGTACAACAATAAGATGTACAACATTCGCTCCCCCAGGGAAGCAGATGAGTTAATTATCTCCATCTCTGAACATGCGGGGAGAACGAAGCTCTAGGAATGGAAATATACCTCATAGTCATTCGGCGGGGGGTGAAGTACTAGCCTTTAAAGGAAATAATGAGTTAAAAAAAAAATTCTTAAAACATAAATCTAGCACAAATGTAAGCGAAAATAGTAAAAGTAAACAAAAAAAAAAACGAGAAGATCAAAAGGTGAAGGTTTTATAAAAAAAAGGGGATGTATAAGGTTATAGAGGAAAAAACGCAAAACATAATCTAAAACACACTAAGCAATAAAAATAAAAAAAGATACAAAATTAACAAAAAAACCCTTCCTCTCCCATTTTTACTTTTACTTAAAGGGGGATATGGAGGATACCACTTCTAAAATAAAAAAAAAATATATATAAAAAAAAAAAAAAAAAGAAGCAGGTAATCAGTCTCACCGATAGAGGGTAGATGGGGTTAGAGACCAAACACACCTACGTAACCCTGGCAAACCAACACGCCAGGAAGGAGAAGTGAGGGGGGGTTTTCCAAGGGTGGGGGGAGGGTAGGGGGGTGCAATAAAAAAACCTCAGATGCCTGTATCCATTTTCTTTTTTACAATCACACTCTTAAGTTCGCTCACAAACAATATCATTTGACATCAACTAATACCACAATGTCACCCCGAGAGAGATTAAAAACTCTGCTAAAAGGGAGGGGGATATAAAGAGTCGTGTAGGCTTAGAAGAGGAGAAAAAACATGACAGAAATACATTTTTTATCCTGGAACATCAACGGGCTGCGAGTGAAGGGGAGGAGACATAGAATTTTACAATACTTCAGGGATTCCCCGGCCCAGATTATAGTGTTACAGGAGACACACCTGCTCAAACAGGAATTAGAAACAATATTGAAAACACAGAAGTGGGTTTATTTATTTATTTGTACAAATCAGTCTGCCAATATTCGTGGGATTCTCATTCTGTTTAAAAAATCAGCAAAAGCAAAAATTTTGGCTTATGAGGAAGATCTTAGTGGCAGGTGGCTGGTTTGTAAAATAACGTTAGATGGTCAACATTATACACTCGTAGGGTATTATGGTCCGAACCAGGACGACCCATCCTACCTCCAAAAAATCCAAGGGGCATTAGTTACATAGAATCATCCTATCATATGGGTGGGGGACTTCAATATCGTCCTGAACCCCAAGCTTGATAAGTCCCCAAACTCCAGAGCGTTGGTATCATCTAAATCAAGACAGGTTATGCTGTCCATAATGTCGTCTCTGGGGTTGGCAGATGTATGGAGAGATAGGGCTGGGAATGCTCTTGGGGTTTCGTATAGGAACCTCAAGTACAAACATGGGTCAAGGATCGATTATGCTCTCTTTAGTTACAGTATTCAAGAGATGGTGGGGGGGCTACGGTAACTACCCCCACACACTCTCAGACCACTCAGCAATAATGTTCTCTCTGACACTCACGCAACAAAACATTTTTTCGTCGTGGTCTTTTGATCGGACGATACTTTTAGATCAGGTGGAGAACGACCTGTTGGCAGAAGAAGTGTCAAACTTCCTGGAAATAAATCTGGACTCTGCGGAAATAAGTATAGTGTGGGAATCCCTCAAAGCTTTTTTAAGAGGGCATATTACAAATCGTGCATCATTTAGAGGCAAAGTCTATAGGGAAAAAATCAGGAACCTAGAAAGGGATCTGGTTAGTCTAGATAGGATTTGTGGGTCCTTTGGGGGTACCTCTGCAGAGCAGGAAGAGCGAAATAAAGTGAAGCAGGAACTGAATAAAATTTTACAGGAAAGAGTAGAGAAGAGGTGGGAGGCAAGCAAGATTTCGAACTTTGAATATGGAGAGGCGGCTGGTAAGGTTTTAGCTTGGAAAGTCAAAACAGACAAATCTAAAAAGTTTATAAAGGGCATCTGTAAGGAGGGAGACACTACTGTTAGGAACACCAATACTGAGATCGGTAGGGCTTTTCAGGAGTTCTTTCAAAACATATATACCGAAGATATTGAAGACGATCCCCAGGCAAGAAATCTATGGCTAGGTAGGATTCAACTACCTACCCTCTCTGGAGATCAGATCGACCACCTTGATAGGGAGATATCAGAGGAGGAAGTGAGTAAGGTGATAGGTCAATTAAAGCAGGGGAAGACGGCTGGGCCAGATGGCCTCCCAGGGGAATTATACCGGGTTTTGCGTTCAGAGCTAGTAACAACATTGACTTATTTATTTAACAACATCTTTACAAAAGGGTTAGTGCCTCCTGAATCATGGAGCGAAGCAACCATAGTCCTTATACCAAAACCAGGTAAAGATCCAACTGACTGCGGGTCCTATAGGCCGATCTCGCTGCTGAATATAGATTATAAGATCTTCGCTGCAGTTTTATCAGCACGTTTGGCAAGCGAGATCGGCTCTATAATCCATGAGGATCAAAAGGGCTTTATCAGGGGACGTCAGATGGCGGACCTAACCAGGGACTTGGTTGCGGCGAAAGACATCGCCACAACTTTTTCCTTACCGCTGGCCACCCTAACATTAGATGCCACAAAGGCCTTTGATAGGGTCAATTGGCCCTATCTGCCGGATGTATTAAGGAAGTTCCAACTAGGCGAGAAGTTTTGCCGTACTATCCAGCTCCTATACACAGCTCCTACTGCTAAGTTATTAGTAAACGGCACACTCACTGAGCCATTTAAGATTTCACGAGGAACTAGGCAGGGCTGTCCCCTCTCCCCGCTTCTGTTCGATCTTTATCTAGAGCCCTTTGCGCAGATAATAAGAGAAGAACAGAGTATTATCCCCTTTGAGTTCAGTGGATGGGTGAAACGTCTGGGCATGTATGCAGACGACATTCTTATATATACGTCAGATCCCATTCAGGCATTTCCAACAGTTGTCAGGAGAGCAGAAGAATTCGGGGAAATCTCGGGGTACGAGATAAATGCGGGGAAAACCGAAATAATGGAGTGGAATATTAACAACTCACAATTGGACACAACCTCCTCAATGCGCTATCTGGGAATTACGATCACCCAGGAAGTCAAGAATATAGCTCAGGTAAATTTGAATCGGGTGTCCCGAGAATGTCGGGCGCTTCTAAAGGCATGGACATTTCTCCCACTGACGATCTATGGGAGGGTAAGCCTTATAAAAATGTCAATTATACCGAAGCTTACATTTATATTTAACAGCATTCCATTAGCTTTTGACTCAAAACAAATCATGAAGTGTCAACAGGACATCAACTCGTTTGTGTGGAATTATAAGGCAACTCGGATAGCATGGAAGAAACTGAGGAGGAGGAGGGAAAAGGGTGGGCTCTCCCTTCCAGACATACAATACTACGCCTGGGTCTTTCAGTTATCATTCTCAAGAATGCTACTGAAGACCCCAACAGACTCAACAGTAGGGAGAATGTTTAAGGCCATGTTAACTGGAACGGGCCTGCCAATGGACGGGTTTTTATTCAAATTTGGAGAACAGAAATTTTTCAAGAAGGTGAGGTTGAAGGTCTTGCAATCGTTAGACAGAGCCTGGACAAGGATTAAGAGGTCAACAAGGCTGGCCTACTATTCAAATTGGGCTCCAATGTGGGGTTCCCCGGGGATCCCACCGTGTTTGGGTGACAACCTCTCGACGCCATTAAGAGAAGGGGGGATCACTACATGGGGAGACTTGTTAGCTGGTGGGGCATTAATATCATGGGATAATCTGCTTGAAAAGGTAGGCCCAGGGCTATCAAGGTTTAAATAAATGCAACTAGTAAGCTGGTCTAGAGAGCTCTTCAAAAAGAACGCCTTGGTGGGTAGGTGTAGCATGTTAGAACAACAACTGGTGGAGAAACCACAGGGAAGCAAAGAAGTGGCACATTGGTACTGGGCAATATCGGAGGAGGTGGACGGAGACTTCGACCTTCCTGACGAAATATGGGTGGAGGATATGCTCCTTCAAGGAGAAGATTGGTGGATAAGATCATTCACTCTTTTATATAAAACTGTCAAACCAGCATGGTTGAGGCAAAACCACCTCTTCACACTACATCGAGCCTATTGGTCACCACAAAAGCTGGCAAAGTTCCAAGCTGGTAAATGTTGTAATAAGTGCAGTCTTCAGGGCGCATCAGACGTTCACATGTTTATGGACTGCCCACTAATCAAGACTTTCTGGGCGGAAGTCCTGGATACACTGGGCTCGATACTTAAAGTATCCTTAACCTGTTCATTAACACTGATAATTTCTGGAATGGCTGATAATGTGACTGGTACAGCAAGGCCGTTACTGTTTTATGCAATTTTACTCGCCAGACGTCAGATATGTAAATTTTGGGTTGACTCAAAGGCGCCAACACATGCCAGCTGGCTATCATCTTTAATTGAAACATCAAAGGTAGACCTGGCTAGATCTTGCAGCAGACAAAACCTCTCTTTTTGGAATCTATTATCTTCTTGGTGTTACAGTACCGGGTTTTTTTTTTTTTTTTTTTTCCCCGGTCCTATGATTATGCCTCCAAACTTCAGAGTCCACTGTGGCGGTTCCGTTAGACAAGAAAAGGACCTCGTGGTAGTCCCTACCTTGATGGAGTCTGTGTCGGGCATGGCTGGTCGTCACTCGTCACAAAATACCTCAGTAAACCCAGACTTGGTCTCTGTCAGAATGTTCCCCAAAGAGGTGGCGATTGTGAGTGCGTTCTATCCCGAGTCGCACGAACAGGGGGTTGGCTATACAGCAAGAGGTACAGGCAAATGAGGACAAAAAAAATAATAAAATAGTGTTTGCGGAATGCAGGATTACTAGTAGTAACCATCCAGATGTATGTCACCATCCTGAGTGACTGACAAAATATCATATCTCTTTCAATGTTGGCAAACAGAAGCATCATTTTAGGAAAGTAATGAAATCAGCAGCATGCTCAGGTATTTGTACATAAGTGTCAAGGACATTTTGAATTTTCTCAATGAGAAGATCTTGCCACCTGCTCATTAGATACGTTTTGCAAAAGAAACAAGTCTGTGTCACGTGTGTATTCTCCGTGGACTTGTAATAAGAGAAAGGGAATAAAAGCTGCAAAGATTTGTGAGAGTTTTAGCATTAAATGCTCCAACTGGCTTTTTTGGGTGAGCAGTCCGGTCTGTTGCTCCTGATTAATTGCTCTGATGCTTGCTCTTTTTGCAATAAACACATGTTAGATTTTGGGCTTCCTTATGTGTTTTGGTTTATTTTAGCAGATGGTGCAATGTTGGAGGGAAATCAACTCCAGAGAGAGGTGACAAGAGAAATCTGGTCTGGACTCCATGCAATGAACCCAGGTGCAGGAGGAATGTAACCTGTTTCTCAAAGGGGACTGGGGTGGAGCACAGCCCAGCACTGAGCCTGGTGAATTACCTAAAAGTGTGAGTACGGCTAAACCAAAACAATTTATGGAAAAGTCTTACTGAGCCTACCGCATATTTGCCGGCTTGCATGCTTTGCATAGACTGTACTGTGTCTTGGTTGTTAATGTATTTGTTAAAAAGGGTGCAACAAATGTCATCTGTGTATGAGATGACAGGGAAAATAAGTTGGAAGGACAGATAGGGTTTTGGAGAAGTCCAGTGAACAATAAATGTGTATGAGCATGAATCCATGGTTTATAGCAAGAGGGCTCTACAAATAGTGTGGGGAAGATAGGCAGAGAGCCAGGCCTTGAAACACAGGTCCTTGAAGGATAAATATGTGTGAGACAGAGGCCATCTGACTCAGCCTATCAAATCATTTCACAAGCCCATCTGGGTGCTCCTGAACAAGATCATTTAAAATAAATATTACAATTTGAACCCCATCCTATGTTCCATTTCCTTCTCTACGTCCTTCCATGTTATGATCTTTAGGCACAAGGCTGATAGACTCCTTACTTGCTACATATGTGAGAGTCAACAATAAGAAGAAGCGATATGGGTTGAAAATTCAGAATGTAGCAACCCCCCCACTGAAGGGACTCCAGCTTATACTATATACAAACAATAATGTAACAGCACTTGCTAGTATTGGGTGGAACTTACCAACGAGGATGGGAAGAAGTCCTTTCCTGATAATGCTTCAATACAGTTTGAAAACCACTACTGCAGTACATTCCCCGTCTAAAATATGAAAGGCAGTATACAAAGCTACCAGTTAGTGATTGGACAATTCTTGTAAAGGCATGGAGAAAAGGCTTTCTGGTGTGTCAGCTTCAAGCTTCTTTAAATGTATGCCACGCCGCTACGGGCAATAGTTGGTGTCCATAGCAGGAACGTAACTGCTCTTGAAGAGCACACACTTAAAAGACAAAGAACTTACTGGCATGACCAGGAATGGTGCTCACACTTTCATGCTCTACCAGGAAGTGGGCCAGTTGGAAATAACACTACAAGGCTTGTTAAAGATCATGAGCTCTAGGGGGGCATTTTTTAGAGCGAGCGAATAAAAGCCACACCCCAACAATCCCACCCTGCTTGGCAATCTGCTATTTTTGAGAAAGCCACGTTTGCCTCTGCTCAACTACTTACTTGCAAGTTTTTGTTCTGGCTCTGATCCAACTCTCATCAGCGGCAGGATCAACTCTCCATCATTTGTGACCTGAAACAAAGAACACAAAAACTTATGTTGGACAAGCACTTAAGAATCAGATAAGTAAAAACTTTGTAATCATGGGAAACCAGGTCAAAATTTATGCTTTAAAACTAACTGTCAGCCTAACCAGATAATCTCCCTCATCACACTGAATTGAATAGTAGAAACTGTGTGAGCATCTATGGAACAAGTTAATAATTATGTGCTAAGAATACCTTATCTGTGAAATGTGAGAGTTGGTTTTTGGGAACTACGAGATGTATCTTACAACTCAGAGAGAAACCTGAGTTATGTAAGGAAATAAGACCTTCACAAGAACTCAATATGCTCAAGGTATTGGAATATTGATTATGGTCTAACGTCTAATCATTTGAGAGATGTGATTAAAGGTTATGTATTACATAACAGTACTCAATTGAAGGCCTACTCAGAAATACGTTGGGAGATTCAAGATTGAAGAAAGTAATCTATACTATGAAGGAACACTTTGTACTCAGGAGAAAAAATTTCACTTGTCTAATTTCATCCCAACCCCCCTTCCCTTCAGTGTTCTTTTAGAGTGAGATATTTAGCGTGCACTGAAGGGCGTAGTGCAACCTCAATGGATCATCATCTACATCGCCCCACCTGCTGGGCCAACTTGATCATAGGTTATTCGATCTAGAAGAGTGTATTAAGTTTGATTAAATGTGCCTGATATGGTACCTTCGACATAGAAGGATTAGCAAATTTCAGACGAAATTGAAGGATACCGAAGTTAAATATATGCTGACATGGGCAGGAGGAAGAACTCAAGTGTGAGCCTGAATCTCAAGTCCAAAGTATGAGAAATACCAAGGAAATGAAAGTACCTAATAAGTCCCCTTAGGGCCAAAGTTATTTATTGTGAACCAACCTCTCCCCTCCTCTACATCTAGTCTCTAAGATCACTGAACCACAGGAAAAAGTAAAAAAGAATGAGGACCCGAGGATCTGCTGGATTTGTTGCCCATGCTGGCCAATGCAACTAGGGGTGAAGCCACTGATGCACCTGAAAAATGCAGCAGTGCCTGCAGGATAGTAAACAAATGAAGTAGACAGAGGTAACACTCAAGTTAGTACTCCAAAATGACCGATGTCAATTAAACATCTGGCAGAGGGGTGTGGGCAATTTGGCAGGAGGCTGATCAATTAATCCTCACTATTACCCTTAGAGTGTGAGGCAGACTGCAGAACAATTCTCTGGGAAGGGCTTCCCATCACGTCACTTAAGTTAGAATATAATTATGGTCCATTGGACACCATCTGTTTTGATTAGTATCAAGAAAAAAAATTATATAATATTTGGGAATACCTTACCCAGTTCTGAAATGAATTACAGAGTGTATTTGGGGTATTGAGACCAAACTGGATGGAAATGAATCAGGTATTGCGACTCATGATCCTGAATAAAGTGAGAGAAATGTTGGTGTAGAAGTCATAATGGCAGAGGGTGGCCCCTGTCAATGGTGGGAAACTGCATGTCGCACAGGATGTGTTGTTGAATGTGATTCTGGTGAAAACTGATTAGGCTAAGATCTTAAACTGTATAGCAGTAATGGTGAAGCAACAGCTGATTATTTGGACAAACTTAAGAAAGTGTTTGAAAAAGCCATGCATATAGCTCATCGGACAGAAATGGCTCAGGAAGATGCAGGTGCTGCTTTTGATTGTTACCGCATGTTAGTGAGATAATGACAATGTGCATTGCATAGCAGATTAAGAAGCTGGATGGTGATGATCACTAACCAATGCGTAGCTTTGCAAGAGAAAAAGGAATAAATGCAGAATCAAAAACGTCGTACCTCAAATGATTGCAGTGAAAAGTTAAGGAGTGGATTAGGGACGCCCACAAAAGGATGAACAAAGGGGGGAGAAAAAAGGAGGAGGGAGAGCTGCGTGAGGCATAAGAAGGGGCAAAGGAGACATCTCAGGAAGGTCATGTTATGCTTGTGAACAGATGGCGCTTTGGAAACTGACCTTTCACAACATTGTCTCTTGTACACCAGTTCTACCCAATCAATCATGATTTCTTCAGATTACTCAAGACATTTATCCTGAATTTTACGACAGTCTGAGAGTTTCCTACTGTGTAATGACTATCATAATCTCAGTAGATCAGATTGGCCCCAATGTAGATTGTGTCATTAGTGAAAATGTGATACCTGGCTTAATGACATAGGCGCAATCACTCAGGTCTGAAAGCCTTTCTCTCTCTCAGGCGTGTCCACAGACACAGTCGGTATTTCTAAATAATGAGTTCCTCACCATATTTTTGACCCTGTGTCTATCTCTTCAGAACACATTAACTATAAACCTCCCTTTTTACTAAGCCAAAATTCCCAGCTAATCTGCTAAGAAGAGATATTCTTTGAAAATTAAATTAAAGTGTACTGTCTTTTGTACTCCGGAAGGTGTGCTCTCAGATATAACTAATCAGCAAGAAAATGTACTTCCACTCAGGAGCAGCCCATGCAGGTAAGAGTGGTGGGCCAGGATGGGGAGGAAGTTGATAGATGACAATGACTCGGTGCTGTGTGGAGTGCAAGATAAGTGTTTTTTTGCTTTTTTATTTTCCCTCGTTGTCTGTCGACTTCCCCCCACACTGACCCACCGCTCTTACCTTCATGGACCACTCCTGCTTCCACTATTGTATGAGAGCACATATTTCCAAAGTGATGCAAATAAAACTGCCATGTCTCCCAATTTAACTGAATGGCTTTCACAGATACAAATCACATTGTGGTCCACAGAGGACAACAATGCAGGGTTTGTATAATTGATTGAATCACTGTATGTCGATCCTCAGAAGAAACTACCTAAAATTCCCCAATACCTGTTAAAACCCAAGGCAAAGGAAATGCTCTTCCCTGTAATATCAGATTTGATGACGCAAGAGGTTTTGGTACTTAGGTCAGTAGCTGTAATACCCTGATTCTCCAGATACCCAAAAAGGGAAAGCCAATGTGCATAACTTCATACAGGACCCTTCATACAGGACCTTAGGGAAATTAATATGGTGCTTACTCCAAGCTTCCCTGTGGTTCTTTATTATGCCACCATTCTGCCCAATGGTTTACTCTGGATGATCTCTGTTCTGCTTTCTGTTCCATACATGAGGAAAGTCAGTATCTCTTCTCATTCATGTTCTGAGGATCTCAACTTTCATGGACGCAACTTCCTCAAGGATTTAGGTAGTCCCCTCAATCTTTCTCCAAGCCTTAAAAAAGGATCTAGACCTGCTGGCTTTTCCCTATGGTTCTATTCTGGTCCAATTTGTTAAAGATTTGTTATGGCATGTGTTACTATATATCAGTGCACGGTGGACTCTGTATATCTTCTCACCAAATTGGCTATTACATGGCATAAGGCTTCAAAAGAGAAACTGCAGCTCTGCCTTCCCTAAGTGAGATTATTTGGTCCAGAAATTTGTGCTGGTAAGTGCCACCCGTCCTCTGAACGATTTGAAGCCATTTGCAAGTTAAGTCAAGAATGTAACTGTTTCCCAGGTATGTTTTTTTTTGGGGCATGACTGGGTTTGGCAGACAGCTGGTCCTGGGTTACGCTAAAATGGTGAAGCCTTTGTAAGATTACGTCAGATAAGACACCCTGAACCCTTTCAGAAGTCTAGTGAAGCTGAAAATTCATTCATGGAACTTAAGCTAGAATTGGCATGTACATCTATTTTGACACAACCTGATTGAGCCAAATCTTTTACTTTTATTTGTAATGAACGTAATAGATTTGAACTTGGAGTATTAATACTGAGTCATGGGGATAAGAATATTTTAAGCGCAGCATCAGAAAATCCACCATGAAGAATCTAGACCAGTGCCTAATAATTGAATGGCGGATTTTTATTTTGATATCTGTTTCAACAGTCCATTCTGTTTTTTTACTTTTGATGTACTTGTCTATGTTTATTTTTGTTCAGTCAATCATATGTACAGCACTCTGATACCCTTGGGCTATGTTCATACTTTATAAAACACTGTAAATAAATAAAAATTATCCATTCTATTGTGACTGACGGTGTCAAACGCCGATGAGTGGTCAAGGAGGATGAGTAGGCAAGAATCGTTGTTGTGTAGTATCTTAAGGGTGTTGTCCATTTTGTGAACAATGGCGGATTCAATGCTGTGTACTGTTCTAAATCCTGAATGCAATTTGTTGAGTAAGTTGAATTTGTCAATGTGCTGGCTCAGTTGGTTGTGCACACATTTTTCCAACAATTTAGCTAGAAAGGGGATATTTGACACCGGACGAAAGTTGCTCAGTATTTTAGGGTCAGCACCTACTGTAGTGTAGTTCCTATATTCCCAATAGGCTCGGCGCATTGGAATAACATAAACGGTAGTTTAGACGTAGGACTGAGGTCGACTAGGTCTCTACTGAATATATTAGACTTAATTAGGTATGCCAGCTAGCTCAGAGGTCACTAGAAACGTTCTCGAATGAACAGGGAGGAGTTAACTTCCCTGATTAGACAAGAAGGGATTAGCTTCTGACAACCGCATAAACATGACAACTTTGCTTCCTCCAGAATAAGGAGTATATCTCCAGAGTTGTGTGAAAACAATAGATAGCTATTTCACTCAGTCAATCGTGCATACTTAGTTTAACCAGAGTGCAAAGAAATAGAGAGACAGGCGTTTTCAATAAAAGGTGTTATTTATTGAGCAGTCTTCTTTCTCATGCAAGAGAAATAAATTGCCACAATTGCAATACTTGTTATAAAGTAAAGTGCGTACAGTAAAAGTAGTATTATGAAATAATACTGTAAAGGCATTGATATGGTTTCTGAGCCATATGATACTTAAAACGGATAAAATATATACAATTTCATACAATGATAAAAGTTGACTAAACGTACTCAACTGGTGCTTATAAATACGCCTACCCCAGTGTACCTAACCTAAGCCTAGTACGTGGGAAGGAGTAAGGGAGTTGCAGTTTAAGTTAAGTTAGTTTTGACAAGAATCTGAATCAAGAATTCTCTAAGGGTCTAATCAGCTCCGTACCTTGGTTTTAGAATGAAGGAGGTCTCGTATCTCGTTCTCAAGTCTCGATCTCCCAGTAACCCGCAAGGGTGACTGGAAACACTGGAGCTGGATTTTCTCGGCAGGAGAAAAGACAGCGTCTTTCTCAGTGCGTCAAATGGGAGGGTCGGCTTCCACCGGCATTCGCATCAGCTGAGCTTTGGGTAAGTAGATAGCCGCTCTGCTCCAAACCACTGTGTGTTGCTTAAGGCAAGTGCTGGTATATTTATACCTGGAAGATGCCGTGTTTGACGTAAGGTTGGACATAAGACGTCAATAAGAACCGTCACTAGAAACTGGCAGTTCTTTCAGGACTCGCAGGAGTTCTAGGACAAATCAAAACAAAAGCATGGGGAATTCCCAAGTTGCTGGAGGTTTGGTTTGTTTTAAGTACTCGTTGTACTTTCTAGGAGTCTAAGGAAGTAGCCTTGCCATATTTGGACTGCATTGGCTATTACTAAACATGGATATGATTCTTATGACTTTATAAGGATATGATTTTTTATAACCACATAAGTGCATGAATCGGGAATATTTAATTAGGGTCCTAGATACGTTTACAACACCCACTCCACTTATAATGTCCATCATTACTAAATACTAAGCA
This sequence comes from Lissotriton vulgaris, assembly GCF_964263255.1. NCBI lineage: Eukaryota > Metazoa > Chordata > Amphibia > Caudata > Salamandridae > Lissotriton > Lissotriton vulgaris. Next base: position 1,551,195,964 of record NC_141685.1, on the reverse strand, counting down.
ATATATAAACATATAAGTATGCATGTGTTTTCCAGCCCACCCCAAAATACATCAAATGCATTTGAAATGGTACAGATACACGAAAATGAGTATTATACTGTACGCTTTCAAGCAGTGGTATCATTCAGATACAATTTTTGTACATTTAGAATGTTGACTGAATGAATCACGAAAATTACATTCATGAAATGGCTCTTAATACAGAAAAAAAGTCGAGACCATTTCATCACATATCCATACAAGATTGTACATGTGCCGGAGACTGATTTCAAAATATTGTCTCTAGAGTCTCTAAGAATAGAAGTTCTGTTCTCTAAGAATAGTTCTACTTTAAGCAGAGTATCATGTGCCAAAAAAAAGTAAATATTTTGGAAATTGGGTGGCAAAAAATAGTTCCAAATGTTTTCAGCAGTGCTGTTTATAAAAACTGAAGGCCGAATTCAGAGTTCAGGGAACGCTGTGTTACTCGCTATTTCAAATAGTATTCTTGTTGTTAGGAGAGAACATTACCTCAGCTAGACCAGCAAATAATTTGTCTACCACAGTAGGTGAAAGTTGGGCCAACGCTGAAAAATCAGAAATAGTGCATATATGCGATGCATTGCCATCATCGGTGTTCAGATCAGCAATGCTCACAGAAGGTTGTACCTGTGTGGTGCCGCTTACATCTCGTACTTCACCGCCACCTAATCGTAATGGTGAAGTCTCAACTAATGCGGTCATCAGAATCGGTAGCCGCTGGGGACAACACGTAGTATGAGTCGTTACCGGACAAAGCAAAGCATCAATATCCATTGGTACTGCTGATGGTAGTGTAAGACAGACGTCCAACACGCATTCTTCTCCGCATTGCAGACATCGAAGCACAGGTAAGATGCAATTTTGCCAGATTGGTCTGAATGAAAGAAACCAGGTAGTATTCAGATCTCTTAGCCGGGCCAATCCGAGGACCTTAGTGATACGGTCTCGGTATTGTATTGCTAGGATTGTTTCTTCCATCGTTGCCTGAGTTTTGTCTGTGACTTGGCTTGCCATATCGGAGCAGAAGGAACAAAAATAAAATTCCTGCTACGAGTCCCAAAATAAGAGGCAGGCCACCGAAAAGAGAATGCACAAAATTCGGGAAGATGCCCAGAACTGTTTCAAAGGGTGCTAACAGTCCCCAAAAAAAATTCTTAAATACATGTGCGATGCCAATGGTATCTGAAATATTTAAGATTTGGCTTAGCATTTCTACGAAATGCATGGGGCAATTTGTCGATAATAGGGTATGTATCTCTGCCGCTGTCCTTGCAACTTGCAGGTCATACGTTTCCTTGGACGAGGTTAAAGGCGACGGTTGTTTGTAAAAGAATAGACTTCATTCTGCTTAAAGTATCAATTCGAATAGAAGAGATATTCACAGAAGGCCATATTGCTGCCTCCATGTCTGGATTGCTGTTTGGATACAGTACTTGCATACAACAAATGACCCTGGAAGTAACGCTCACGAGATAGGCTTTTCCTGGCATCATGCCACAACAGCTGTGGTCACTTAATATAATGCAGTTACCGTTGGAAAGTAGTCTGAAAAAGGGCTCTATCTGTGTAGCAGGGGTGCCTTGCAGATGACATGAAAGGTTGTTTTGTGAACCTTCGCAGGCTCCATGCAAGTTAATTCCAGGTTGATTTGATGTATCCTTTACCCAACCCCTCATACAGGCCTGCTGGTATATATTTTTGGCAGTATTGAAACTGAAAAGTTGTTATCGGGTTTGTAATGGTGCCATGAATTATCCATTCAATGACAGGTCTTTATGACATTGTCAATTGTAATCTTTCTAACTTTTCAATGCTCAGCACCGTATAGTCTGCTCCTTTTTGTGCCAGCAATATTTGTCTATCAGTAAGGTTAAATATAGAAAATAATGATGTTATGTTGATTAGACGCCATGGCACGTAGCCTGAACGGAGGTTTTGTAACGTCCAGCCTAGCTGTACAATAGAACGTAATTGGGACTGGCCATGTTGTAACATTAGCATGTCCTGTTCTATTATATCAATAGCAGATGATACAATTCTGTCCAGTGAATACATTTTGGAGGACAGAGTCGTTAACCCATTGTCCACCACAGAAAGGGATTTTTCCAAATTAATACGATCAATTTCTCATATTTTTTCTGCAGTTTCAACTTGTGTTACTTTCCAAGCTTCATTGTAAGCTGCGTATATACCGGCGTATATGAAATGCTTTTGAAGCTGTTTGCGGGGTCCCATTATGAAATCTTGCAAGTCAGCACCTTCTTTAAGTAAAGTTAAGTGTTGCTTAATTTCGGGAAGTGTGGATCTCTGTAGCCAATCGAGGCATAGTTTTCCTACACTGTATGTTGTAACTTTCCCTGGATGTTGTCTCTGGGAATATCTTGGGTTGACCTGTTCTATTTGAACCCCTGTATTTTGTTCAGGAATCTATCTTGACAGTTATTAGTGTCTGTGGGCCAGATCAACCATGTGTTCCAATCAGGAATAGTTCTGTTTTGTTTTAAAATGTAGGACACGTCTAACCCCTCACTTGTAGTGGTGTTTCTATCAGGCATAGGCTTTGGTATAGACGGGTTGTTTAAATCTTTTATCTTGGCTAAACCAAGACATGTTGTTTGTTGAATGGTGTCATTCAAGAATATTATTTGTTCTGGGATCATGCAGGCTCTAAACAGTGATTGAATGATTGTACCTGCCATTCTTTTGTACCCCAGATGGTTTTTGTCTCAATGTTATTTTTCCAAAATTCAAAACCAAATGTAGACATTTTTTCATAACATTTTTCAGAATAAATCAGTTTAGTATTTGTCAACATGTTTTTCACTCCTGTCTTATTTAACATTTTGAAATAAAACGTTTCTGGATTAGTGTAATTAAACCCTGAGAAGTATGGAAATTTCTCATAAAATATTTTCGAACTGCCTTTTGGCCGAGTTGGACAATGTTCCCATTGAATATAACTGAAAACATTTCTAGGATTTGCAGACTTATGCAGATAATGATGCCCAAAGTGATTGTAACAATACATTTCCTCATAATTCGACGAACCCTGTAAATATTTATGTTCTGTAAATTTTGCTGACATTTCTAAATCTGACATCATATTATTAATATTTTCAAAGTCCCAATCATGAGAAAAAGTACTAGGTGATACAAAGTCACTTAAGGAGATCCTAAATTGGTGTGGATATTTCAAGAGCTCAACCGGGCCATAAATTTCATAGTCAGTTTTGTCCCATGCTATACGACCAGGTATAGGGATGGCTGTGATGTTCACTGATGATAGTTCTCTTTTTTCAATGTGAGAGGATCTGTGTGGTTTCAGGACCAAGTTGATGTTCTGACTTGCTGTGTCCATTGTACTATATTTTCCATCAATAAATCTACCCAAACTTAAAACCAAGATGAGCCACAGAAGGAGGAAAAGTACTCCTAACACAATCCATAATGTAATCCATGGTGAAGTTAGATATGTTTCTCTGAGTTGATGAAAGAGCTCTGTAATTTTTTCTTTGAAAGTTGTTGTTGCTGGCTTGTCTCCATGTTCACTTGGATCATTGGAAAAGTCATCAAAGTTGATAAAGTAGCCAGATGCAGTTCTGTCAATTGGTGTAATTGCTTCTGGATTTCCATTGATCTTTGTATTTTCTTTTGTTACATTTGTGTACTCCGAGGCTACATCATTGTAGACAGGTGTTTCTTGACAAACTGTTGCAATTTGGGTCTCAAGAGGCACAAGTTCCATGGCTTTGTTGCATAGTCCTTTATTATTCACTGAAGGTTTAACAAATGTGATTAGTCTCTCAGTTTGAACCTCTTGGATTGTAGCAAGATTTGGTCTTCTGCTATTTCTTGGGAGTCCAATGGGCCTACTAATTATTAGCAGCCACATGATTGTGGTTTCACCAGGTCGATTGATACAACTCGGTTCTCCTTTTTTCCAGCAAGTGGCGGTAGTACTACTGATCTTGTTCCGCTGACAGCTAAGACAGGTACTGCTTTTCTGTAAGAAGGCCCAAATTCCTTCTTCACCGCAATCTTTTCTCTAACCAGATCCCCAATCTTTGGAATCCAGACAGGTCTTGCAGGGACAGGTGGTTTTTCTTCAGTGGTTGTTGGCTTTAGCTTTTCGTTACTCAGACTTTTTCTTGTTTCATTTAAGTCCTGTAAAACAGCCAAACGATCTTTGATATCAAAGGTTTTTTGTTTCACCACTGAAGTCTGACAATCCAAGTCCTGGATGATCCTTCTAGTACCAAATAATAGTTTGTACGGACTGATACTTCCTAGAGAATTTCTTGGCATGTTATTAAGACTACGTTGGACACTTATTAGATGTTTGACCTACCCGTCACCCGAACTTAATACCCTCGCTGTTATAGATTGCTTTATGTCACGGTTTTTTCTCTCCACTACCGCATTTCCCTCGGGATGGAATGGACTAGAATACTGCAATGCAATGCCCATGCTGGCCATGGCCTCCTTGTAAGCACGAGAGCTAAACGCAGGACCCTGGTCAGAATGTAGCACGCCAATTGCGTATGTGCCGATAAAGACTCGCAAATCTTTTATAACAGTTCTGGTGTCAGCCAAGCACTGGGGCCACATCCAAATGAATCTCGTCTTAATTATTATGTGATCGCATTTTTTCATCTGTATGTCTGCGCAAAGATAGCCTGATGCTGTCTAAAAGTGGTGTCTGGGCAGGTGTCTGGTCCGGTTCACAACTGCGATCTCTGTTGCAGTCCTCACAATTCATTGCAAAGTTATACATTTGCATGCTCATCCCCGGCCACCAGTATTGTGATTGTAATTCTATTAGAGATTTCAGGATCTCTTGGTGCCTCAGACCCAATCCCATGTGTGCTTCTTGAATCAAGAAGACTCTCCGGTTCGTGTTTGGAATTACTCTATCCCCCACTCCAGGGATTTATCAAACGGAACGGAGTTTGAATCAATTATGTATGTATTTCCGAGTGGATAGTTTAGAGGTAACGCCGCATAATTGCCTTTCATTGAAGCTTTTACTGCAAGCAGCGTTTCGCCATTGTTTGTTTTTTCGTACGCTTTTTGGTGGCTATGGAAGCCGATTGATCAGCTGCCGCTGTGGCTCTGCCAGCCAATGAATTCCCTGCAACATGAACGCCATCAAGTTGAAGACTCTGCATATGTATCACATGAGTCTTTTGTTGTTCTTTCTGTAAAAGAACTGCTTGTTCCCATAGTTTTTTATGCTTTATTGTGGCACCTGTCTCTTCTTTGTAACCGTTTTTTATCCAGGTCTGCATGGAATTATTGTAAGATCGGACGCTGTAATGGGAATCGCACACTATTAGTGTGGGGAATTCGCGATCGGCATTTCCAAGCGCCATTTTTAGAGATCTTATTTAAGCTCACAGTTTCTGAGTGATTCAGTTTTAGTGACCATCGGTCTGAATTTACATAGGCGCCAGCGACCTTTAACAATCGCGCACGCAGCATTGTATGTTTTTTCACAACGTAGTGTTGTGCAAATCTGTCCGTGTAGATTACACAGGTGTACTGTTCGAGAGGCAGAATTTCTACTGACAGTGGGCATTCATATTCGTATTCCAGATTTTCTAGTTTTTTCATTTTCGGATCAAAAGCGTGTTTGACGTCTTCTGTAGCAAGAGAATTTTCCCATTGTATCCATTTTGGATCTAGAGCTATAGCGTTTGGAATGCCTGGTCTTGTTACTGCCTCAAGGGCTAATACTGCTGTCAAAACAGATATACTCTTCCCTTGGGCTAGGGCTCTTTCTTTTGCTACAGCAGTTTGAACCGCATTTAGAATTTTTTTCAGTAGAACTGGATTTCATTTCAGTTTGTGTGTACAAGTGTGATTTGCAAGCTATTGGTACTGTTTCTCCCTCATTAGTGGGCAGGTATGTAAATCCGCATCTTCCTGTGATGACTCGGATTACAAGGTTGCGTTCGTTTGCACGTGTTTGCAGTTTTGTTTTAGTTAACATGTCTGTCTGTAATGATCTTAAAATTTCTGTGTGTTTTTGAGTCCAATTAATTGGTTTAAAATCAGGTTTTATCAGTTCGTAGAGAGGTTTAACCCTCTCTGCATAATTTAGAATGTATGTTCTTCCGAAATTCAGGAAACCTAGAATTGATTGTAAGTTTTTCAGCGTTTTTGGAGCTTGGAGTACTGCACACTTCTCTAAGAAGTTGTCAGCTAGGCTTTTGCCTTCACTTGATAATTCATATCCTAAAAATAGGACAGTTAGATGGGCAATTTGTGATTATTTAAAGTTAAGTTTGTACCCTTCAGATGCGAACCAAATAATTATGGTGTTCACTCTTTTCAAGTGAGGCTCCAGGTCATCGTCTGTAAGATAGATGTCATCGACATAAGATAATGCCTCATCATCATAAATTTGTAGTAACTCTGTTAGCCTGGCTGAAAATAATCCTGGGCTATTCTTGAATCCCTGTGGGAGACGACAACATTGTTTTTGGGTCCCTATGCTGGAGAAAGCGGTCAAATATCTGCTTTCAGGTGCTATGTTTTGACAGAAGAAACCATTTGAAATATCTAATGTTGTTTTATATTTCTTGCGCACGATGTTATTCATTAGTGCTGCACTGTGTGAGTTTTGTACTGCAAAAGTTTTACAGCAGGAGTTTAAGTGTCTGTAGTGCAAAACTAGACGATATGAATCGTCTGGCTTTGACACAGGAAACAAAGGATTGTTCATTTGTGAGGTGCATGTTTCAATCACCCCCTGATATTCTAGTTGATCTAAAATTTCTTTTACTTGTTTTTTAGTTTCTTGTTTAACAGGATACTGCCTCTGTGCAGTAGGTAAATTTTTTAACTGGATTTTATGGTGGAGAAGTGTGAAGTGTGGCTCAATGATTAGAGCGGAAGACCCTGATGCAGAGGTCTAGCCCGGGACCAGGCTTCAATTCCCCGCCTCGGCGGGTCTTGTGTAGTGTAGTTTTATTTGTGTTCCCCTGATGAGGGGTCAGCTGTGGAATATTAACAGCTGGTTGGACTGTTGTAGTCCGCATTACATATTGGACTAACTGTCTGACCAGCTGTTAATATTCCACAGCTGACCCCTCATCAGGGGAACACAAATAAAACTACACTACATGGCGCCCCACTATGGGCGCCATGTAGTGTAGTTCCTATTTTCCCTATAGGCCCTGCACATTGGAATAACATAAACAGCAGTGTAGACGTAGGACTGAGGTCTTCTAGGTCTCTACTGACTATGTTAGACTTAATTTAGGTTTGCGCCAGCTAGCTCAGAGGTCACTGGAAACTTTCTTGACTGAATAGGAAGTGATCAGCTTCCCTGGCTCACACAAGAATGGATTCAGCTTTCGACAACCGCATAAACATGACAACTTTGCTCCCTCAGAATAAGAGTCAATCTCTAGAGTGGTGTGAAACAATAGACAGCTATTTCACTCAGTCAGTTGTGCATATTTAATTTCACCAGGGTGCAGAGAATAGAGAGACGGGCGTTTTCAATAAAAGGTATTATTTATTGAGCAGTCTTCCTTCTCATGCAAGAGAAATTAATTGCCACAATTGCAATACTTATTGTGAAGTAAAGTACGTACAGTAAAAGGAGTATTATGAAATAATACTGTAAAAGCATTGATATGGTTTCTTAGCCTTAAGACACTTTAAAATGGATAAAACATATATACATATATACATAGGCTAACGTGCTCAACTGGTGCTTCTAAACTACGCCTACCCCGGTGTACCTGACCTAAGCCTAATACGTGGGAAGGAGTAAGTAAGTAGCAGTTTAAGTTAAGTAGGCTTGTTGCCAAGGATCTGTTCAAGAATTCTCTCTAAGGGTTTAGTCAGCACTGTACCTTGGGAATAGAATGTAGGAGGTCTGGTATCTCCCTCTCATGACCCGATATCCCAGTCACCCGCAAGGGTAGGCTGGAAACGCCGGAGCTGGATTTTCTCGGCAGGAGAAAAGACAGCGTCTTTCTCAGCGCGTCAAAGAGGAGGGGCAGCGTCCGTGGGCTTCTCGCTTCTGCTGGGCTCTCGGAAAGTAGATTAGCTGCTCTGCTCCAGAATCACCACCGTGTATTTGCTTAAGGCAATGTTGGTATATTTATACCTGAAAGGTGCCGAGTTTGACGTAAGGTTGGGACATAAGACGTCAATGTAGATGTCACTAAGAACTGGCCATTCTTACAGTGCTCGCAGGAGTTCTATTACAAATCAAAACAAAGCAAGCAGAGCTTTCCCAGGTTGCTGGAGGTTTGGTGTGTCGAAAGAACTCGGTGTGCTCTCTAGGAATGCAAGGAAGTAGCTTTTGCCGAGCCTTGGACTGCAAGGGCGATTTACTGGAATATGAATCTGATTATTATGCCATTATAGGGATATTATTGATTAGAGCCGTATAGGGGCATAGAGTCACAATATTGAATCGGGCTCCTAGATAAAACACATCATTTGGGCTAAAAAATTCCACGTACCTGATAATTCTCGCCTCGGTGCCTATTCCACTCATGGAGTCTCACTCTGCAAATCTGGGCAATAGCTTGCTTATTCTCCAGAACGGCCCCCACAATGCTAAGGATGCCTGGCCTCCACCTTGGGGGTGCCCAGGAGTGGACGCCTCACAGGGAAAGCCAGGATAGGTTCCACAGCGGTATTCGTACAAGCGCCTTGAGACCCTTGCGGGTGAGTAGTGCGCTGTACAAGTATCAATTTATATTTTAATTTACATTTATGGTGAAGAGAATCCTCATCCCACCCTACATGATTTTTATATAATGCAGGGGCTTGGGCCACTGCCCATTTTCTAGCAAGTGTGTATTTTTTATTAATTGGAATGTGATTTGAGAAGGCAGGCATAATCATTTCTTCGCCATGTGGGCACTCCCTGACAAACTCTGGTGGCCAGTCCCTTTCTGCTAGAAGGATATCATAGCCTTTAGATAGATTTTCCCAAAAGAGACCTCTTATTTTCCTAGTTTTATCTCCCTCTATAAGTAATGTTATTTCATATAGTTTATGGGGCTCGCTAACTCGGGTGTCTGCAGTTTCCACTTGAATGTATGCATCCGTGTCCACTGTATCCAGAAGATTCATCAGGATCTTGCGAGCTATGGTCACTTCTGCTGAGCTGTCTAGCATTGTCTGGGCCCACTCTCCGTTTTTCAGTTGTGTCCTCAGAATTCTCGGCATGTTTTATTTATTTACTGACTACCTTCTTTCTGGGATATTGCAATTTTTTACTTTGATGAGCAGGTTCCTTGTCTTTGGACTTGACGTGCTCTTCTTTGTGTTCTGACCGTCCTCTTCTTTCCGATTTCTTTGAGGAGGTCTGAAAAGATCAAGAGGGACGTGCATCAATATCTTGATATCTATCAGGTTTTTTCAAATTGTCCCTATTTCTAAGGTTGTATCCTTTTTCAGAGGGCTCCCGTTGTGGAGACTTGCCCCCCCCTTCTGGAGATCTATTTCTTCATTGGGGAGAACTTCCTCTGGACTGAAACTGTTTTTCTCTGGGAGTGGTTTGTTTATTACCCTCCCACTTCTTCTTTTGAGAATTGAGATTATTTTTAATGAAAGTTTTTTCAGGATTTTTAATTAATGTTTTTTAGTCGGTAGGTTGTACCGTTTAATGTTAATTGGACTAAATCTCTATATGCTTTTGTTAGTTCTTTTATTTTAACTAAGAGTTCTCTGTCTGACATTGTTTCAATGTCGGGGTATGGTGTGTAGCTGGCTAGAACCGGCCATGTGGCTCCTGGTCTACCTAGTGGACCTAGCCTGGTAATGTGATTTTGATGTTTTAGGGCGCAATTAAACCAGAGCAGGTGCTCTTGGTATGTTAGTGGAATTTCAACTTCCTTGAAAGGAGAGTATTCCTCTGGAGCTTCGCTATTTTGTAGCAGTGGAACTCATGTGTTACAGCATGTGCTGCTAGAACATTTATCCAGGAATAGAATACTTCTGTCTGCCGAAATTCATGTGCCTCCACCACAAATACGACTGTACCACCTCTTGATGTTACTCCATTTTCTATAAGTTTTATAGTTATAGTTTTTCTTATATTGACCTGGATGGTTATTGCAACCGGGTCGTTATCTCGGACAAGTGTGTTGTCCGCTACGAGTTGAGCTGCTAGTCTAGTTCTGTCCCTTTCATCCTCACTGTCTGACATTTTTACTGACAGAAGGTTTGCAGAGCAAGTTTTGAGGAAACAAAGATTAGGTGCACAATATTTTGGAACATTGTATCCTTCAACGTTGACTATACCGAAAACTAATACATAGGAATCTCTCCCTACTAAGTTTTGGCGGATATTAACATTTCACCCACTCCAGACGTCTATTGGAGATTTTACGGGAAAAGGGGTCTGTGTGAAAAGCACGACTGAGTTACTCTAGTATCTTGCATTAGATTATCGCTTTACCAAACGTTGGGCGCCATGTAGTGTAGTTCCTATATTCCCAATAGGCTCTGCGCATTGGAATAACATAAACAGCAATTTAGACGTAGGACTGAGATCGACTAGGTCTCTACTGAATATGTTAGACTTAATTAGGTATGCCAGCTAGCTCAGAGGTCACTAGAAACATTCTCAAATGAACAGGGAGGAGTTAACTTCCCTGATTAGACAAGAAGGGATTAGCTTCTGACAACCGCATAAACATGACAACTTTGCTCCCTCCAGAATAAGTCGTGTGAAAACAATAGATAGCTATCTCACTCAGTCAATCGTGCATACTTAGTTTCACCAGAGTGCAGTGAGGCGGGTGTTTTCAATAAAAGGTGTTATTTATTGAGCAGTCTTCTTTCTCATGCAAGAGAAATGAATTGCCACAATTGCAATACATGTTATAAAGTAAAGTGCGTACAGTAAAAGGAGTATTATGAAATAATACTGTAAAAGCATTGATATGGTTTCTGAGCCATATGACACTTAAAACTCATAAAATATATACAATTTCATACAATGATAAAAGTTGACTAAACGTACTCAACTGGTGCTTCTAAATACACCTACCCCAGTGTACATAACCTAAGCCTAGTACGTGGGAAGGAGTAAGGGAGTTGCAGTTTAATTTAAGTTAGTTTTGCCAAGAATCTGAATCAAGAATTCTCTAAGGGTCTAATCAGCTCCGTACCTTGGTTTTAGAATGAAGGAGGTCTCGTATCTCGTTCTCAGGACTCGATCTCCCAGTAACCCGCAAGGGTGACTGGAAACACTGGAGCTGGATTTTCTCGGCAGGAGAAAAGACAGCGTCTTTCTCAGTACGTCAAATGGGAGAGTTGGCTTCCTCTGGCACTCGCATCAGCTGGGCTTTGGGTAAGTAGATAGCCGCTCTGCTCCAAACCACTGTGTGTTGCTTAAGGCAAGTGCTGGTATATTTATACCTGGAAGATGCCGTGTTTGACGTAAGGTTGGACATAAGACGTCAATAAGAACCGTCACTAGGAACTGGCAGTTCTTTCAGGACTCGCAGGAGTTCTAGGACAAATCAAAACAAAAGCATGGGGAATTCCCAGGTTGCTGGAGGTTTGGTTTGTTTAAAGAACTCATTGTACTTTCTAGGAGTCTAAGGAAGTAGCCTTGCCGTATTTGGACTGCATTGGCTATTACTAAATATGGATATGTTTCTTATGCCTTTATAAGGATATGATTTGTTATAACCACATACCGGCATGAATCGGGAATATTTAATTAGGGTCCTAGATACGTTTACAACACTACTTTCAAGAGCCATGTCACTTGCCCAGTCTTCAGACAATCTGGTATCCTGCCTTGTTCTACTGACAAATGTACGTTCTTCATCGGTATAGATGAGAAAAGGTGACTGAGTTCCTTTAGTGTTGTTGAGGGAAGGAGGTTGTTGAAATGTGAAGTTGGTTTCACAGATAGTAAGATCATGTGGATCTCTTCCTCAGTTAGTGTTTTGAACTCACGCCAGACAGCTTGATTTGTGTTCCTGGGTGGGTGGTTCTTATATTGATCCTCCACAGGGGATGCAGGATCAACGTTGGGATGATGATCATTGACTTTAGTGGCTTGTAATCTTTGTTTGTTGGTTGCAATTTCCTTTTCGATTGCTAAGATCTTTTCATTGAAAAATGAAGAAAACGCTGTGTTATTGTAGATCTTGTTTGAATTGTTTTCCCCGGTTTGTTGGTTGACAATTTGAATCAGTCGTCTTGGGCCATTCCTTGTATTATCAAGCTGGGTTCTGAAGTACGATGCTTTGGCTTCGCATACTTGCTTTTTGTAGCTGTTTCGTCATTCACACAGTTTGATTAGAAACAATTATTAGGGCTCTTGTCTCCACTTTCGCTCCAAAACTTCTATTTTCCTCATTTAGGCTTGATTGTAAAAAGGTTGGGATGGTTTGATTCTTTACCTTGTGATTCTCAGAGGGGCTACTGACTGCGTTATGTTTGATATTGTTTGGTTGTAGTGTTTGGTCAATTAGAGAACATTCTGCGTTATTGATAGAGGAGTGAGGTTTTTCTTGCACAGTTTGTCAGTTACACCCTGTCCATGTTTTTAGTTTCTTTGACCCAGTATTTCTTTTTGTTACTTGCCCTTTGGTAGTATGTGTGTGTGTAATTAGGTGTAATACAATTGAGTCATGTTCAGACCAGTCGTTGAGTGGGATTGAGTCTATTTTCAGTGCACCTTCTCTGGATATGATTGAGTTAAGCGTTGTACCTTTATTATATGTTGTGTTTGTGCAAGTTTGTGTCAAGTTTTGATCATTGAGGAATTTTTTTAGGGTAGATACCTCTGTATTGTCCTCGTCATTCCATTGAGGGTTAAAGTCACCCTGAAAAATCATATTGGGGTGAGCATGGAGTGTATTGTGGTTGTTTCCATTATATGTTTAATTAACTGGTTGTCTCCTGGAGGGTGTACTTTAGCTAGTGATTTCTCTGCTGTGGAGATTTCTGCACTCATGTATTCACAGGATGTGAGGCTGTCTACAGGGAAAGTTTGGAATAAAAGGGAGTTCGCATTAACGGTTGCAGTCCCTCCTCCTTGCTGATTTTGTTGGTCGAGAAACTAGTAAGTCAAGCATGGGTATTGAACATTGATTGAGCCAGGTTTCTGCCAGGAAATGAATGTCCAATTCATAGTGTAGGACAGTTTAGGCAATGTCTGTGCCATATTTGATCGCTAATCTGCAGTGAAAACTGCTCAGTGCTCCCCTTGCCGTGAGAGAGAGAGAACTCCCATGGGGTGAGGAGGATTTTCTTTTTCGAAAAGAATATCCCATTTGTAATTTTCTTTTTGAATATTAAAAATAATTGAGTTTGACGAATGGCTGTGGCTCCCTCATGTTAACAGAGCCGTTCCAGCGCAGCACCAATAATTGATAAGGGATCAATACTCAATAACATCATATTACAATGGCCTATACACATTCACTCAGAATCCCTGAAGCGCTGGGTTCAATTTATACGGACGTTCATTTCCTTTCTTCTCAGAAGTTTATTTAAGACATTTTAAACATAACCAACTTCCACATGGTTGATGGACCAATTAGTTGAATAGTTGATTATAATGATAATACTTTCTATCTGACTGTTCAGTCAGATAAATAATCACAGACTCTTGGTAAAATTAATAATAATTTTATCTCAAATATATGATTAATGCTCAACTGTATATGTTCACAAAATGCAAACAATGAAACTCACAAAGTGAGAGAAAATATATGCAACTTCAAATGAATACGTCTTATCCCAGAATAATGAAATTATGCAATGAAGGAGTGGATAGGTTAAGAGACAAAAGTTTCAGCAAAATCATATGTGAAACAAAATACACCTAACGGAGGGGATAGATGAAAAGACAATAGTTTCCTCTAAAATAATCCACATCTTATATTTATGATGGAGTGGATAGGCGAAGAGACAAAAGTTTCAGAGACAAAATACATTTATGGGTCAATTTTAAGAACGAGTCAGACTAAATACAAACCTAATGATCTGTTGAAAACCACCCCTTGGCCTAGGTGAAGGAGGGGGTTCCCCGAAATAGAATCAGGGACCAAAGATTAAAGGCACAGAAACAGGACAAGTCAGGAACAGCTAGGCCTTTCTGCAAACCGACAGACAGCGACTCATCTCCCCTCTTTCTCTCCTGATAGCCTAAGCATAAACCACACCCCTAAGGAGACCCCAATTATACTCTTAAACCTACATGTCCATCCCACATTTGTTTCAAACTTTCATGTAACTCGCGGGTGGATTGGTGGGCTTGGAAAGTGGCATTGTCACACCACTGCAACTTCACCAATGATTCAGTTATTTATTATTCTACATCAGGGGTCCCCAAACCGGTCCTGGAGGGCCGGATCCATGCCAGATTTTAAAAATTACTACATGTATCTCAATGGGTATATCCAAAAAATCTGGTATGGATCCGGCCCTCCAGGACCGGTTTGGAGACCCCTGTTCTACATCCATTCCCAGGATTTGGCTCTTAACTCGTTCTCACGATTTCTAGACATGATACATTTAAACAATCTTTACTCATAAAAATTAACATCATTCGTAGAATGAGTCTCCATTCCCACGACTGGTCACATCACTTGGCAGTCAGTCGTCACATTGTCCTTCAACTCGTACATCTTTTCTGCGGTGCACAGCGCGACTCTCTTGCCTCTGAAAGATCGAATTCACTCCTCAGTTCACCCCTCCCGCTTTAGCCAACTTAAGAAATATGGCGATTTTTCCAGCACACTAAAGCAATTGGATATAGACATGTGTTAATTATTTGATAATGTACTTTTCACTGTTCACCACCCACCTTTGCACTATTCCCTGTTAGCATACTTGCTAGCATAGCTTCAGGCAAAAGTAGCATTATTTATTATTTACTAGCAAAATGCAGCATGCAAACTACTGATGCACACACGGCCTAGTCATGCAATATTTCTTGTTTCTTTCAAAACACAAATGCTATTACAATTTTAACTCTTTCATATATTATTTTGTGCTAGTTCATGCATGAGCAAAGCAATTTCCCCTGCGTTTATGTTAGGTGTACGTTAGTCTTCTATTACTACTTACTGTTAGTAAGTATTATGGGGGTGTTAATTCGAGCTGGTTTCTTTTTGCAAACCCCTGCTCCATCACAGCCATGCATCAAACTTAAATATTAATTGACTGCGGCCCCTGCCAATGATTTAGAACTTACCGCCAGCTTGGCGTTCATTTTTTAATTTTGCTGGTGGAGTGGTCTTGGCCTGGAAGACAGTAATTCCTCCTCCAGGCAGAAGGAGATTACTCCATCCATCAAATAATATTTTGGTCCCTACATTTTTCTCTCTCAGGCAAGCATGCACTGTAGTGTTCAAAAGAATCCAATACATTCTTAGATTAGTAGTTCTTCTAGCTGGCCTGGAATTTCTTTGAATGTCATACCTATAATCACCGAGGGAGCTTATTGAGCTCTGCACATACTCTATGGAAAGGTTTGGCTAGGACAGCTCATGAAGAAAATACTTTTAAAAATGGTGGGAACAGTCCATTTTATAGAACACCTTTCCAAATATAGTGGCTTAAATGCTACAGGTTTTATGGGCAATTCACTCCATGGTCTGTATTAGTGTCCCAAAAAACCTCATTCTCAGCAAAACATCATGTCTGCTGCCATCAAAGTCAATTGTTGAATTGGGGCTGTACAAATGCTCTGGAAAATATATATATATATATATATATTTTTATAATCCAGAATGCAGGTTTGCGCCTGTTTGTTGGCATGCAGGAAAGAGTTCACATCCCCACAAACTGGCAAACTCGTTAACTTATGTCTTTGAATTAATAATGTTTAAAACTATGATGTTCATCAGTCAGGACATCCATTAGAATGCCTCCAGCGTCATCGCCTCATCAGGCTCAGCGACTTGGGCTCCAAAAATCGTTCCAAGCTGTTAGTTTCGAAATTCAAATTTGTAAGATTGTCAGTGGCTTCTCTATTACTACAACTAGGTAATGGAATCGTGTTTCTCTTTGATTTCTGTAGCAAGCCAGTGGCAAACGCTTGAGGAATCTGGCTTTACATCCCAATATTCCTTAGCCATTTACTTCTTCCTTTTAAGATTAAGATTATAATATAATTTAATATAATATAATATAATATAATATAATATAATATAATATAATATAATATAATATAATATAATATAACATAATATCACATAACATAACATAATACACAACAATACAATATAGTATAAAACAATACAATACAATGTAATATGATAAAATATAATATAACATGGCAACATACGAGCGTAGCATAACATAACGTAGCATAGGTTAGTGTAACATAGCGCAGCATAGCATACCATAACATAATATGTAAAGAGGATCCTTCACCGCAAACAAGCCCTTGAAGGACTCCCCGGTCCCCTCTGCAGCGCGTTTTCTCTCTGTCTCCAAGGGCTGCTTCAATCATGATTAGCAGAAACCTTACCTCTTGTCTGTTCTGCCTTTAAACGTAGGTATATCATTCACTGTAGTTAATTTTATATTGCATTCCTGCAATTCACACAAGCCTTTCCATATCTAAAACACCTTCCTAAAAGTACAAAAATAATAAAACTCAAGTTATGTTTGCAGCTCCTCCATTGGGAGTGCTGAGTGCTGTTTATTTTGGTGCAGTGCGAGAGACGTTCGCATCTGAAGGGTTCACCAGAGCTGAATATTTGAACAGCACATTGTGCTGCAAATCTTCTTTTGGACAGAATGCTGGCAGCAGTGGAAAGGGCTTTGCAAGCCACAAGCTGAAACTAAGAAAGTGCTGCGCTCAGAGGCCAGCACGCTTTTGTTCGACCTTTCGTAAATAGTGCTCCTGTTTGCTTAGTGCCTGTGCAGCTCACTGGCTGTTAATCCTCCTCAGCCCTCCTTGGAGGTGGCTTCCATCAATCATAGCACAACCACTGTTAAGGTAAAATGGAAGTATTTGACTGTTCACTACAGCAATGCACACAACCTTCTCTGATGTTTGAACAGATGGACACCTATTGAAACTACTACCATTGTAGTGTAGGGAGACAGCATTTCCAACTTGTACCTCCTACATCTGTGTTCAAGTACATTTAAAGTGTGCATTTTCGAGGGCAGAAACATTTCCTGTCTTTCTCCCAAACTTAAAGAAATGCATACTGAAGGTGCCAAGGGGCCTGGTTTAGAGATCTGTAGCAAAGTATTATCAAATATGACATTTGCTTTGCCTGGAGTTTCATTATTTGTCCAGCCTTCAATGCAGTGACCTCTCTTTTACAATGGATTAAGCAGGGCTTTAACTGGGATGAAAAAACTGAGAGGTCTACCTAAGGAGCGTGGCCGTTGTAATTAGCGGAGTGGCTTAAAAGCACGGTAAAAATCTGTGTTGGCATAGTGTGCCACCCGGTATTTTGCTGCTTCTGTCAGTGCACCCATATATATAATAAAACAAGTAACATTACACCTACAATAAACCAGGACTATTGACTTTGTCCGTTGTGTTAGTTGCGTATGATAAATAAGCAGCAACTATGGCTTCTTGGTATATAACATTGAAAATGCTTCTGTTGTGAACTTATGAGACCGTAAAAGAACGATTACGAGTCTCTTTGGCCTTACATCAAAGGAAGTGAAGGGTGGTACTGCTCCAGAGTTGAGAAAAAAATATCTACCCTGAGGGTGAGGGCAAAAAGGAACAGCCCGATAGGGACCCGTCTCAGCACCTGCTTTTTAGAACTGCTGGTGCTGAACACCGGCAGGACCCGGCCCACTAAAAGCCGTGAGAATAAGAGCAGTTTGTGATCGATTTCCTTGATCTTTGGATGCAGCAGAGTGTGTATTTGAGGATCCACTGTGTAACTCCTAGCTGCACTATTATTAAGGCTCCAGGTTTTCCGATTGGCTGATTTTTACAGATAAATAGAGGCAGAAAGCAATGTGTTTATTGTCTGTATTTATTTTTATAAGTGAAAAAATACAGAAAATTGGGCTGCTTGTCAGTGGGGTTGGCATCCACGGGTGAGGGTTGGGCTTGTGCACACAAATAAAACAAACAAGCATTTGCAATGCGTTAGGTTTCACATTTGCGATAGTTTGAGCATTTTGCACTGTAAATGACAATGCCTTTTATGAATGTTTTTGAAAACTTGCAAGTGGTGCATAAACACTCAGTTTGTACTTATAGTCCTTGATTACGAGAAGCAATGCTGAAGGTAAAAGATGCTCAGTTGCTGCCAGACTTGC
Source organism: Lissotriton vulgaris (assembly GCF_964263255.1). NCBI lineage: Eukaryota > Metazoa > Chordata > Amphibia > Caudata > Salamandridae > Lissotriton > Lissotriton vulgaris. Next base: position 1,551,177,685 of record NC_141685.1, on the reverse strand, counting down.
TTCTCGAAAGCAACAACTATAAGTCTGTAGCCTGCACCCCTTGTCACCTTCCGCTCTCCACCACGAATGTTACCAAGTCCTCTGAGAGACTCCCTCCTCTTCTCACATCTGTACATTAGGATATGTCATGTATAGCTACATTTAGCAGTCAGTTTGTATAAAAGTTCAAGGGACCCAAAGTTTTTCCTAGGTGGCCAGCAACAGCTCAGCGGAACACAATGCAGTATAGCTCTGATTCAACATTATGCCTTTTCTTAACCACCTTTTAGTTCTGTCTTGATTTCTTTATCGCAGGTTTTTCATAGCAATTTATTCTCCATTTGTCACCGTTAACAATTTTTCTTAAGCTCCCTTTTTAAACTTTCCCCCTTGCTGTGGGCCAGTGGTGGAGCTAGGGAAGGGGCGGTGGGGGCGGTCCGCCCCAGGCGGCACTATTTTGGGGGCGGCAGCCTTTGTAGTTTATTTGGGGACTGGGACACTCACTGACACTACTGTCAGTTAGTCTAGCTACCCCTCTGATTCCCTCTCTTTCTCTCTTGCACTTCACTTACTGAAAACCGTGACTTGCAAAAACGGTTCACAATCGCTCTTTCCTTCTTTCATTTAGGGCCAGATGTAGGTAGGCGTTTACCGGGTGGTAACGGCCGAATTCGGCCGTTACCGACCGGTAAAAGCAATTTGACATGTAGGTCCCTGTATTTTACAGACTCGGTAAATTTACCGATAGGTATATTTACCGAGTCTGTAAAATACTGAGTCAGTATTTTAACGGAATAGGGAAAATTGACATGTAGGTGGGACTCTTCTGAGTCCCACAAGCATTAAAAAAATCGGTATTTTACCATCAAATACTACTTGATGGTAAAATACCGTTTCAGGTGTGCATGCACATGTGTGCATGCACACCTATGCCATATGACAGGCAGACCTGCCCTTAGGGCAGGTATGCCTGCCACATGGCACCCGAGCCTCTTTTGGGGGTGCCAGAGGGTGTCAAAGTGACACCCCCTGCACCCTTGTGGCTATCGGTATTTACCGATGTGGTAAATACCGACCGGTAAATGCCCGTTCATTCCTATGGGCTTCAAAGCCCATAGGAATGCATGGGCATTAACTGGTCGGTATTTACCGCATCGGTAAATACCGACTGTTTCCGATTCGGTAATTGCACATCTGCATTTACCTACATCTCGGTACTTTTATTTTCCGACCTCTGAAATACCGAGTCGGTATGACTCGGTATTTAAGAGGTCGGAAAATAAAATTTACCTACATCTGGCCCTTAGTCTCTTCCCTATGGAATGGACCCAAAAAAGAAAAACACTCTTGCTGGAAAGTCCTTTTTCTGACATTTTTCTATTCCAAAGTGCAACCTCAGGGTGGAGAGAAATAAAAGGTTTTAAATATGAAAAACTAAATACATAACTAAGTAAAGAAAGACAGAGTGGTTGCAAAGTGGCCAAATTCGTTTTATTCACATCCAAACACATCAGCTTCACTTTACAGACTTTGCAGTGAAGCGCTACTTTTGTTTTCTCGTCTTTCTTTGAACAGCATTGTTGTCCCCAGGTAAGGAAGTGCACCATTTCTGGATGTATTGCAATACCTGGTTGATGGGTGGATTGGAAAACAAAATGTGTACCATGGCTCTGTGTTTATAGATGTGGTCTTTTTAAACCTTTCTGCTTACGTTTTGTAAGGATATAAGCAATGGACATTGAAACGGTTCCCTTCAGGGCCCTGTAGTCATGTCCTTAACTTTTCAGGTAAAACCACTCACTGATTTCTGAATAGTGAGTGAGAGATCGTTAAGGTAACCATGTTGCATCTGCTTACATTTCTCATGCTTTACTTAATCTTGCAATACCTACGAGTGCTTGCTTTGACTTTTTTTTTTAGGCAGCATATTACTATTATCAAGTGCATAATTTGAATTGAGCCACATCCAAGTGTTTATAGCGGGCACAATTAGGTTGTAGCTGAAAGCAGTGCGAGTTTCTCTCATTGGGGCAGTATGGTGTTCAGTGGGGGAGAGGATGTGGCACTATGGCCAGAGCTGTTGAATTTGGAACTGGGGAACTGGGTTCAGCCTTCATGACCAGTCCACCAGACCACTCTACTGAAGGATCAAATTCCCATGCTAGACCTTATAAGGCCCCACTAGACCTTAGAAGGCCTGATGTCTTAGCACAAGCAGGTTACCCTAGTGGTGTCAATTGTGGGTTAACCGGGAAGGCCTTTCCACCACAATCCATACTGAAGTTCATCTCCAGTTTTTCGGGCAGGCCTATGAAGCAGCACGCCCTAGAGCAACAGTGATCCCGTCACTGAGGTCACATGAACCTTGAGCAGGTAGGGCGGTGCTAATGGTGTGACTGCACTGGGTGGGTGCGTAGAGTTTGCAAATATATTATGGTTAAGAAAAACTTGCTGCCTCCTTCCTAGCCTCCAGCAATTTCCAGCAACAATAAAAATGTCATGATAACTTCGGTGATTAATGTTCTTCCTAGAGAGAGATCGGAGTTTTGTCTAGTGGAAGGGTTGACTCCTGGAAAAGAAGTACAGAGGGTTAATGTGTCTGCTGCAAAGAACGTGTACCATGCAGATCACAAAGTGCACATAATGTTAACTAGGTTAGTAGGTTACTGCTTTTGTCAGGGAGATCCTTTTGTTACTTGAAGTTTATAAGTTAAAATCCTAGCATAGAACAGTGAGCTATTAAACTATAATGCCTGCTAGTATGGTTGTCATGTGGCTTCTACACCTTTAGTCCTTTGTCTTATGTAATATTTCCTATACATTGATTAACACATGTATAAATAATTGTCTCTGTATAGTGTGTGTTATGTACAGTGCTCTAACAACGCACACTGGTATGAGTGGCGCTGTAAATCAAATTAAATGCATCAGAGAAAGAGTGTGGTTATGGGGACTTGAGCATGGTTGCTGGGCGGGCCCCAGCAGAGCCTGTGGGATGTGTGTGCGATCACAGTAAGGAAGGGTGACGGATATGTTTGGAGGTATTAGGAAGAATAACACTGGTATGGTTGGGTGAGTGGCCTGGGGTGCTGTGCGCGGCCCTCTGTGGCTGCGAGTTCAGATGATTGGCACTTGCTTGCACTGGTTGGTGGACCTGTGTGGAGCTGGCATTCCGCTGATACATGTGAGAAATATTCGTGCTTGAGGTTTGACATTGGGGTGAGATTTGAAAATCAAGTCGAGACTTGGCAATGCACGGTTATGGGGCTGAGGATGCCATGGGCGGCAGTCTGTGGAATGGCCCTGGGAGTCACGGGTTGTAGCTAGGCCTCTGCTGTGGGCCAAAGCCTAATGATAAACAATCAAGTCCTATTTCTCACTAACTGCAACCAGTGGCACATGAACACCGGCTACACTCAAATCAGCTGCTGCCAATAATTACTCCAGCCCGACATGCCCATAACTTGAGGACCATAATCTCTCTGAGCCTCCCTGTGAGTTCACACAATGTTCCGCACACATTTCATGCAGATAACTTAGTTGTCTGGGTTAAAGTTATAAACAGCCCCAGTCTTGGAGACCATCTTCACCAAGAGAGCGGTGGGGGCATGGTACAGCAGACTCATTAACACTCGATGTGCATTGCCATCTCCTCTGGTGGTATGGATGGAGAGCCTAGAGCTGGCACATGCAAGCTAACAAACAGCATATACATCAAAGCTTCCACCTGCCTACAATGTGGGCCAAACCTGGGAAGGTTCTATCACCATCAGGCAAATATCACACTCAGTCCACTTGTATCCCTCTCATGGGGGTGAGAGCCAGCCTCCATAACACCCACTCGGACATTGCAGGCCCAATGGGAATTTTGTTCGGCTTCATCAGCAGTGACTGCTACTTATTCTTTTGAGCTGAGGGGTCCTACCTGACAAGGAGGCGGGGAACACTGATTTCTTAGCTTTAGATTAGCCCTTGCCTCGCTCGATGCCATGGGTGCATTTCAGGCGTGTAACAGCAGGTGCTGCCTGGTGCCCCAAGTCCTGTTTTCACCACTCTTAAAGCCACACTCACAATGCACAAGGAAACTGCAAAAAATCATGTAGCCATAACTAGTGAAACTAAATTCGTATTTGCTTCAGGCAAAGTGAAATATGAGGGGTGACTTCTCCGGAGGAGGAATGAGCAATGTCTGAATACAGCTGCAGGCAGCGCCCTCTCCTTGGTGATGCTGTGAATGGAAACTGTGAGTACAGAGTCAGAATACAGGGATTTCAAGGAGTCATTCCGATTGTACACTTTGGAAAAAAGTATGCTGTTTAAGGATGTGATTTTGTAACAAACTACAGGAGTGTAACCCTTAAACCACAATGAGATTAGGGTAGGTACATGAGAATCAACAAACAATATATCAACTGGTATTATTCAGAAAGGCAATTGTTGAACATGTATGCATCAAGCATTACGTGAACAGAGACAAGGAGACTCAATACAATTGTGGCGAGTTTGCTGCTATCTACGTTGATCCACTCAGCCAAAGGCTTCCTTCTTCTGAGCCTTCGCCCGCGAATTACCCTTGCTGCCGACTGCTTGTTTTGGTCAACAAGTTTACCGGCATGATTGACCACCACTGTTAATTGATTTATTTATTCCCTGCAGCCAGGTTTCCATAGACGCTGAACTGCTGCATCTGTTCCGGCCATCCTGGAACTTATCAGCACCATTCTATTGTCAACCCGGTCCTGAAGATGATCCTGACTAAAGAGGATCTAAACATCATCGAACGTTCAGAGCAATCCATAATGTTGTTCTGCTAATCCATCTGGCAAATCCTTAAAAAAGCATATTACAAACCATTGTTCTGAGCCGCACTGTTTATTAAATACACTGTAAATATACAAGCACCTTGTCACCTTGCGCCGTTCCTGCTGACCACAATTGTCACATGCGTCGCCACTTCTTGTGTTACTTACACACTTAGACCACCAAGTCCAATTCGGGTTATTTTATAATTGTTTACATACAGAGCTGCTACAACTGTATATAATTGTTTACTTTAATTATATGATGCCTCAAGCACATTTCTAAAGCTACTTATTGAGTCTCCTTGTCTCTGTTCACGTAATGCTTGATGCATATATGTTCAATTGTCTTTCCGAATAATACCAGTTGAGATATTGTTTGTTGATTCTCGTTTAAGGATGTGACACATATGCAGCTGAGGGGCTACGCTCCTGCCTTATCCACTGTAGCCCGCGTGTCCAAGTCTTTCAGCCGGTACTGATGTGGCTCCTCTGCAGGGAGGTAGGTGAGCACCAGCCTGCCTCCTCTCCTAGCTCTTTCCAGTGCTTCTCACCAGCACCCTCGCCACCCCAGCCTCCATCAGTGGGAATTTCTACTCAAAGCCGCTGTCCTGGCCACGGAGTCTCCAGTCATATGCCGCTCGCATGCCGGAACACAGCAGTAGGGCCCTGGGGCTTCTAAACCAGATCCTCTCAGCTAACAGGGAAGGCAGGTAGACCTTGCTGGGGGACAGAAGTGCTAAACCGAGACACAACACCCACAGCAGGCACCTACATTCAACTACACACAGAGCTGCGGGAAACACACCGCCCAGCCCAGTGAACAACTACTAGCCAATACCAAACATCCTCGGTCACGGCACCTGGTGTTTATTGCCTGCTGCACGTTCTGAGAGGTGATGCAGAAGTTACGAAGTCTCTGCTTACTGTGTTTAGTGCATGCAGCATGGGATGGTTACACTGCATGGTGCATGTATCACTCGCTCAAGGCAAGAAATATGTAATCTGAAAAATCTGCTCTACCAGACACAAAAAACACCCGACAACTGGCTAAATCATTTTACAGTGTACACTTGCCCTTTTCAAACATTACCACAAGCGAACATAGGCCATGCCTCAAACCCCTGGGATGGATAGGAGGAGCATAACCTCACTCCTTAGGTCCTCTCCTCGCTTGGCAGTGACAGACAGCTGCTTTTTCTAATTGACACATTATGCTATAGGTGTGTCCCATTACTGGGGTTTTGGATCCTGCCTGTCATGTTCCGTCTGACTCTCAGCTTTCCTCCCTCCAAGGGCCTTTGGGTTGGCTGTTGCAATGTTTTGTGCATATCAACAGCCAATAGTAAGGGTGAAAGGCTGGACCCGCACCACCCCTCAACAGCTGCAAAGCTTCCTTGAGCGGTCACAATCAGCCTCCCAGGCCCTGACAGTTATACATTTAAGATGATAGACATATGAGCGTGTGTATTGTGTTTTGTACGGTCCCATTGCAGGTTAACAGGAAAGGTTAATCCTGCTAGGTGACCTATTTATTTACAAAAGGCGTGCACCTGCTAAAATATTAAGCATGGCGCCCGTGTTGCTGTTAATGATGAAAGTTTAGCGCTGCTTCCGGGGGCAGGACGGCAATGAGGAGCAAGCTGATGTACTGCCAAACAAAATAAATGGAAGGAGCTCAGTTGCACATAAGGAGTGTGAGCAGCCCTGCTCGCTGGGCAATACTCCATGGTAGTGAACTTGCAAGAAAAGGCGAGACAAGCACCTACCATTAGCCATTCGCAGACTACGATTTTTATAGGACACACACAAAAGCCAGGCCAAAGTGTGGGAGGAGTCAGACCTTACAAAGTACAAACAACAGATCGCCGAACAGCCAAGCGCTGTTTAGGCTGAACTTAAAAAAAGAAAGATTTACTGAACACAATAGCCTCCGCTGCAGACCTCTTTTTTTGCCCACAGGAACTGGATGCTCCAGCTCCCTTGGCCAATCCTGGTGTGTCTGCTCTCGTCCTGTTAAGCAGCATGAAAAAAGGCACCCAGACTAGACGGAGCAGCCTCAATCGCCCCTCCCCAGTGCTCTGGAGGTCTGCACTTGCTCTCAACTCAGCTGCCTTGAGAATTGTAAAGTGCTCGTGTCTGGCTGGCCGTTACAAGACCACCAGCCAAAGAGACATGCACACTTTAAACAATGCAGAGGCAGCCCTGTGCCCACCACTCCTCCATGCTGTCACTCAGCAGGCCCGCCCTGTACTGACAGTAGTTACTATTTATTTTTAATCTCTGGGACTTTGGGGGGTATTAAAGTGGGGTGACGCTCCTCCGCTCAAAAGGAGGAACCACTGCTGCTTCTGACGGACACTACATGCTGTCTTTCATTCATTCAAAGTCAACAGCTAAGCAGATAGCATTGTTTGAGTTAAACAAAGTATGAGATTTCCTTAAATACAGACATAAAAACATACATTTGTAGTATAATGGTAATATTTACATGTTGATGCAGTGTTTTGTTATATTTGGCAGGCATCAAAGTATGAGTGCATGTTAATTTGTAAAAAAAAATGTGGAAATATACCATTTTATGACTTCATTTATTCTCAAAAGAAAATTAAAAAATATGGATATGTAACTCTTCATAGCACTATGAAAGACACGATTTGCAAATGTGTGACAATAAATAGAAATTGCATACATAAAAGTGGATATTTAGGAGAGGGACAACCTTTAAATCTGCTATGTTGGAGAAAGGGCCACAGAGTGGAGGTGTCCGGTGGTCTGGACACCGGACACCTCCAGGCAGTGGTCCGAGTAGGAGGGTCCACAGTTGTGTAGAGCTTTGTATGCATTGGTCAGGAGCTCGAACTGGCATCTTTTCTGTCAAGGGAACTAGTAGAGTACTCTGAGGTGAGTGATGATGTGGTTTCGTCTAGGAAAATCCAGGACAAGTCTTGTTGTGGTGTTCTGTATGGTCTGTAGTCATCGGAGGAGAGCTGTGATCCCTGGATAGAGAGCATTACTGTAGTCCAGTTGGCTGGAGATGAGAGCCTGGGGGAGGGTTAGTCACAAGCTCAGGGGTAGCCATTTGAATATCTATGAAGCATGCAGAGGATGAAGAGGCAGGAGGAGGCAGAGTTTAAATGAGTTATCATGGTTAACTTGTTGTCCAGAATGATGCCTAGGCTCCTAGACTGGTCAGTGGGGATAAAAGTAGGTTTGAGGTCTGAGGCCCACCAGCATGCATCCCATAGGGAGCTTTTGTTTCCGAAAATCAGTATTTATATGTTTTGTTCATGTTAAGCTGCAAGTAGTTGTATTTAATCCAGTTGGCAACATCTGTCTTGGAGTTGTGGAAGTTGGCCTTGCTGATGGTGGTGTCTTTGGAGAGGGAAAGGAGAGTTGTGTGTCATCGAAGTAGGATATGATATGGAGTCTGTGGGTTTTGCTGATGCTGCCTAGAGGGGTCATAAAAGTGTTGAAGAGGTGGGACTGAGCGAGGATCCATGGGTTCCTCCACACATTATTTCCTTGGGTTCAGAAGTGAAAGGGGGGAATGCAGACCTTTTGCATTCTTCTAGTAACAAAAGAGGCAATCTATCTAAGAGAGGCTTCTTGGATGCCTATGTTGTATAGCTTTGTGATGAGTGTGTGCCAGGAGACTGTATCGAAGGTTGCTGAGAGGTCTAGGAGGATCAGAGCAAGTGTCTGTGCTCAGTTTAATACGACTCATATGTCATCAGTCTCTGCAATGAGATCAGATATTACTTGACCCGTGACATGCTCAATGGCTGCATTGATAACATCCCTAATGACATCTGAAATTAGGTAATTCACAAAAACACTGTGCAGGCCACCTTGCAAAACACACCTGCTGGTGGGGTGATGAGGTTCCTTTGTGTCCTGAGGGTCTCAGGACTGGACTAAAGTGGACATCATCCCCCAAGCAGCAGTGCACCAGGAGGTGCATTTGTAGATTAGTGGAGAAAGGGGGCATGACCTTGGTCCACCTCTCAGCAATCCAGCTGTATGGGGCTTATTAGAGTTAACAGGAGGGCTAATTGGCCCCCAAAGACCCCCAAGAGGCAAGGGGACCAGGAGGCATGTTTGCATAGTGGTGAAGAAAGGTGGCGTTGCAACCACCGCTCAGCAATTCCACTGTGTCGGGCCGGTTAGAGGTAAACTGTAGGCTAGTTGGCAACTAAGGACACCCAGCAGCAAAGGGGACTTCATCCCCAACCAAGAGCACACCAGGAGGTGCATTTGCAGACTGGTGGAGCAAGGGGACATGGCCTGCTGTCAGAACACACCTGCTGTGCAGGACTTACCGGAGGTAGCAGAAGGGGTAGTTGGCCCACAAGGACGTCCTTGGGGACATCTACCCTTCTTGTTACCTCCAGTTAGTTACACACAGTGGGATTGCTAAGGAGTCTTCCAAGGCTAAACCCCCCCTTTCCCCAACACCCTGCAAACGTGCCTCCTGGCGTGCTACTGGTTGGGGGATAAAGACCACTTTACTCCAGAGGGACCTCGGGAGCCAAGACGCCCTCCTGGTAGCTCCTGTAAGTCCTACGCAGTGGAAATCCTGAGAGCTGGTTGGAGGCCCAGACCCTTTTCACCACCACTCATTATACATTATAGTTAGGAATTAGCATTCAAAGCATCTTGGAAATAAATGTCAAAGATCACAGGTTATAGGAACGTTATAGTTAGGCTGAACTTTCACTTGTACAAACTGTGAAATTCACCTCTTATAGTTAGATGAGCTAACTATAACTTGCGCCCCTGCAATGCACTTCTGATGTCGTCACATACTACATCATCATGACATGGTTAGTGACATCAATGATAACTTCACAGATGACATCCCTGATGACATCATCCACATAATCTCTGAAGTACCTACTGACACCCCAATATAACCTTTCATTCACCCACTCCAATTTTCAGACTACCACTCTCAAAACCATAAACACACCAATACCAGTGAGTACAAACCCACTCACTGATTCATAGGTCTACACACACATCTACCCCCTCACCCATACAGCCACTCATATACTCAGTCACTCGTCAATACAGCCTCTGACATATCCACTCATTCACCCCTACAGATACTCACTCACTGCTACTCACCCATAAAGCTACTCACACACCTAGTCACTCACCCAAAGAGTCAATCACACTGCCACTTATTCACCTATACATTTATACACACACCACCTCACTTATTCATACAGATACTAACACATACGTACTCTCTTTTAAAATCACTGACACACTCAACCATACAGCCACTCTCACAATTATTCACTAACACATACAGCCGCTTATGTACTCCAACACTCACATATACAGCCTTTCACATATGCAGTTACTCACCAATATGCCAATGAGACATCCATTCACTCACTGACACAGCCATACTTATGTTTACTCACCCTTGAAGATGCAGTCATAAACCCATATACCATTGATTCACCCACTTACACATCCATGTAGGGAGTCACACACCCCTCACCCACCCATACAGACACTCAGGCACCCATACAGGTACTCAGACAACCAATCAATAACCCATATAGACATTCATGTAGCTACTCACCAACCCATGCAGCCACCTACTCACCAACTGACAGACGGATACAGACATTCACACAGATTAGTCACTCTCCCATACATTCAGTGAGACACGTATAATCACTCACTTATACAGTCAGTCATACACCCACTGAATAATCCATACAGACACTGTTAGACCTGTCAGCCCTTTGGGTGGTCCCTCCTATTTATTTATTTATTTTGTCCCCTTTTTGCCTCCTAACCTTCTTTTACTTTCGTGTCCACTATAATTTTTGGTGTTGTCCCTAGAGTTATGAGTGCCTCCTTACCCCCTACAAACTCCTGAGGCACAGGTGTTCTTTAAAATGGAGATCAAGGAGACACAAAATGGAGGCTTGTAACTGCCACAATTTTTTACCTCAGGGACCTGAGCCATAGAACTACAATGGGAAGGCTCTAGAACCTTCCAGCTGATTCTAGCAACCAGAGCCCAGTCTATATAAGTCCAGAACCAGGGCGGCCTTTTTGGAGTGACCAGAAAGCTTAAGTGGAGCCTCGTGAGGAGTGAAGAGATAGTGTGGGGAGGCAGGAGCACTGAGAGGGGTTAGATCGTCCCATGGGCCGGCTACTCCACTTGCTGACATGACCCCCTACCTACTGACTAAGCCCTGACATCGCTCAATCACCTCTAGGTCTAAACCTGTGATATTCCTGTGAAGAGCTGTAGATAACTGGCCTGGGACTTCCACCGGGAGAACATCCGATTATAAAGGAGACTGCCCAGCTTTCTTTGTTTTTTCCCCTTCTTGACCCAGCCCGAACGGCTTCCACAGAAAGTGTGGGGTTTGGTACATTATCGCCACTTCCCCTGACGGTTCTCTTGGCCCATATGAACATAGAGGGAAAAAAAACCCTACCTTGTAGCGGCCGGCAAGTGAAGTTCCTGTCAATGGACTGCTGCCTCTCATTCACGGGCCCCCGTTGAGGAGATCTAGCAGGGAGGGCCTGGTTTGGGTCAGCAGTGCAGCGTTTTTTAAGACCGGCATCGCGAAGGACAGTGTGTGCAGTCGAGCAAGAACCCGGAAGAAGGGGGCGGGAAATTGAAGAAGGCCGGCCCGCGTTAGCATCCTCCCCCTCTGACGATTGAGGTGAGGGCGGGACGCAGAGCTGAGAGGAACGCCGAAGGACACACGGCGAAGCTCCGGCCCAGTCAGCTGCTAGGAGCCTGCAGCGCTGGGGCCGGAATTACCACAGGGCAGTGGTAGCGTGATCGGAGGTGGTTTGTGGCCGAGTGAACAGACCGGGACGTGTCTATCGGAGACCCGGTAAGGCCGTGAAGTGAAGTGCGGGTCCCCATTGGGCTGAGATGGCCTCACTGCTGACTTCGGTGCTGTGGCGGGAGGGGAGAGTTTGGTTCACCTGGGCTGTTGACCTTATACCGATTAACTGACAACCAGCGGTGGGGGGGGCCAAGGAGTAACAACCCAGCTCAGGAGTATCTCCCATCCGCTAAACTGCGCCAAGAACAGTATTCTATAAGTGCATGACTCAATGGTTAAAGTACATTCTCTGCATAATTCGAAGTCACCTGAAGGAAAGAGTATCTGATTGAGGTTTAATTGACTGCACATGAAAGCCGTGGTAACCGGGCTATTCCGGGAGTAAGAAAGTATTGGTTGGGTGGTTGATCCTGTTATGCAGATCAATTACAGCCAAAGAATGTCACTGTGAGAGCTGAACAGCCCACTGTGTTTTTAGAGCAATCTATATGGCTGTATGAGAATGATAAAATATCCTGCCTGTCTTTATTCAGATATCCAGCTGCTTGAGCCATGGTGTTAGTGTGCTAATAGTGGAACTGTTGCTGAAAACCTGTATCCTCCTGCCAGTAATAACATTGATTCCTCAAGGGTAATGTACAGCTGTGCATAACTGTAAGGAAGCTCTATATTCACTGTTTATCTTAACTAAAACTGTGGAATATATACTGCTTGCATAAAGGTGCAGGAGTTGTTACTGAGCTCCTTTCGTTTGGGGGAGAAAAGTGTTGTCAATGCTATATGAAACTGTGTATAAGCTAATAATCAAATGCAGAGCTATTTAATGTACTGAAACTAAATACTGCTAGAGACAAAGAGATACTAAAAAGAGTTTTATAAAACAGACCGTATTTTTCTAATCTGGTGTGGTGTCATTTATATTTTGTGGTTGGGCGCTGGGTTACTGTAAGTGAGTGATGTAAGCACAACACATTTGCCTTTGGGATTAGCCATTCCTACTCTGTGCCAGGCTACCCTATGTGGACTGGTAACCCCAGGTCCAACAGAATTGGTGTTCAGTGGTGGGATTAGAGCTTGTGCTTGCATCCACTTAGTAGTAGCTTGGTATGCACCACATGCCTACACCTGGAGTTTTCTCCTAGCGGACTCCCTAATTAAAAGTTTTGTTTTTTTCAAATTCTTTCCTGGTGGTGGGTGGAGATAGCCCTTCATTATCGCCCCTCCTTGTATCCTTCAAAGTGTCTGTCTGAGACCCTGTTGGCAAAATGGAATTTGAATTAGAGGAGTTGGAGACTATACTGCGGCGCAACTCAGAGAATTTTGCCAAAGTGAGGGGGTGTTTTTCAAGCATGGTGCTAAAAAGAGGGAACTCCAAACCAGCTTGAGAGCATGGGTGGCAGCTCAACCAGATGGGAAGAAGGAGGAGGAAGAGGGGGATCAGGACACTGTCATCGGAGTGGATGAACTGTACCAAACTGAAAGGGAGAACCTACTGCAAGGTCCTGGGACACTTTCGAGGGAGGGCAGCAGTATCTCCGTGAGGAGCTTGACCGAAGCCGAATTAGCTAAACGGAGAGAGGAAAGGCAGTTAAAGTAGGAGCTAGCTAGGTTGGAGAAGGAGAGGGAGGAACAGAGGCTGGCTCATGAATTGAGTTTAAAGGAGTTAGATTTCAAGGCCCTGCAAATAGGGACTCCTAGTACTCCTGTTGGTGGCAGCATACCCAAAGAAATCATCAGGGAGCCCAGACCCTACCTGCCAAAAGACGCAGTCGCCAGTTACAGTGTAGGGGACGACATTGCAAAATGGTTGGCTGCCTATGAGGTCTCGCTAAGAGCCCATGGGATATCAGAAAGTCACTGGGGGGGTGGCCTGTACAAATATATGCCTCCAGTGGGCAGGGTTGCACTTCTAGCCTTAGAGCAGGAGGAAGAGACTAATTACCCCACCATGAAAGTGGCCCTGATAAGGAAGTTTGGGCAGACTCCTGAGAAGTACAGACCGAAATTCAGGAACAGCCACAAACTGGCTACACAGAACTGGGTGGATTTCCTAGACTATGCCAAGAAGGCCTTAGAGGGTTGGGGGCAAGGCAGTGAGGTGGGGGACTATGAGGGGTTGTATGATATAATCCTAAAAGAGTACCTACTCGAGAAATGTTTTCCAGAGCTGCGACAACACCAGGTGGACAGCAAGCTGACTAGTCCCCGGAAGCTTGCTGAGGAGGCGGACATCTGGGCTAGTACCCGGGTGTCCTCAAAAGGGACTGGAGGGGATTCCCAAAGGACTGCTCAGGGCGCTCCCCATAAGAAAGAGGGGGGAGATAAAAAGAGGGAGTTCTCCAAAGGCCCCCAAAACAGTTCCCAAGGAAGGGGATCAGGATTCATTCCTAGGACCAACCCGCAGAAAAACCCTCATCCTGACCATAGTCAGCAGCCAAGGGTTGTCCGCTGTTATGAATGTGGTGGGGTTGGGCACTATAAATGAGATGCCAAGTGCCCAAAGAGACCACCCCCTCCCACTGGAGGAAAAGCCCCGGGTGTAGCTAGTGTAGTGCTCGGGGAGGAGTTGCCCTTAGATAAGGGAGGGGAGTGGGCGGGAGTCACCTTAGTGTCCCTGGGAAATCGGGAGATGGTTCCTAAGATCCAGGTGCCCCCAAATACCACTAAGTATGGGCAGTGGGTCACCATCAATGGCCAGAGAGGGGAAGCTCTGAGGGACACAGGTGCCATTATGACTATGGTAAGGAGTCATCTGGTGTCCCCAGAGCAGGTGATCCCAAACGTACTCCACCCCGCCGCGATAACTGATGGCAGAATTATCCACTACCCTGTGGCCGAAGTTCCCTTTGAGTGGGAAGGGGTTGCAGGTCCTCTTCGAGTTGCCGTAAGCCCTGCCATGCCAGTCGATTGTCTGTTGGGGAATGAAATAGAGCACAATGCTTGGAAGGAGGTGGAATACCGGACTCACTCAGAGATGCTGGGAACACCTGACTGGGCTTGTGCCAGCACAAGGTCCACGACTATCCGGAGGAGGAGTTCGCCAGGGCTGGAGCCTGGAAAAAAGGCACAGCCAGCTGCTAAACAGGGAATGATCCGGGGACAGGAGACTCCTGCCTTGGCATCCACGCCCCGTGAAATGGATAGGCCACCTGTGGTGGTGGACCCGAAGTCCACGGAGGCGGATGTTGTCTCCCTGGAGAACCTACCGATCCCTGCCGAATGGCATGTGGAGGGGGGCCTACCAGGGAAGAGTTTTGTCAGGGCCAGAAGGAGTGCCCTACCCTTGAGGGCCTGAGGTGACAGGCCGAAGCCCAGGCAGCAGGTAACATTGTAGGGTATTTCCACATTTACTGGGAGGATGGACTCCTCTACAGTGAACCCAAGGCACCAGTGCACGGTTTATCACGGGCCTTGGTAGTCCCCCAACGTTACCGAGCCTTTCTCTTAGAACTGGCTCATGAAATACCCTTGGCTGGACACTTGAGTCAGGACAAGACCTTTTCTCGGCTTGTCCCCCATTTTTACTGGCCTCCAATGAGGGTGGCGTATGACTCTTACTGTAGGACGTGTGTGTCTTGCCAAGCCAGTGGGAAAACAGGGGTGCAGCTGAAAGCTCCCCTGGAACCACTTCCTGTCGTTAGCACCCCCTTTGAAAGGGTGGGCATCGACATTGTTGGGCCATTGGATCCACCCACTTCAGCTGGTCACAGGTTTATCCTGGTTCTGGTGGATCACGCCACTCGGTACCCAGAGGCAATTCCTCTGAGGACCGTTACTGCACCTGCAGTGGCTAGGGCCCTGATGGGGATTTTTACCTGAGTGGGTTTCCCCAAAGAGGTTGTGTCTGACAGGGGGACCAACTTCATGTCAGCTTACATGTGGGCTTTGTGGAAGGAGTGTGGGGTTACCTACTGGGTCTCCACCCCTTAACACCCACCGACCAATGGTCTAGTGGAAAGGTTCAATAAAACCTTGAAAGGCACGATCAGAAGTCTGCCTGAGAGCCTGAAGAGGAAATGGGCCACCCTCCTACCCTGTCTGTTGTTCTCTTACAGGGAAGTGCCACAGAAAGGAGTGGGCTTCAGCCCCTTCAAACTTCTGTACGGGCACCCTGTTCGTGGACCTCTCAGCCTGGTAAAAGACAGATGGGAAAAGACTCCCAGGACGCTTCCCCAGGATGTGGTGAGCTACATGCTGGCCTTCCGGAGCCAAATGGCTAAGTTGTGGACGCAAGCTTCTGACAACTTGGAAGCCAGCCAGGCAGTGATGAAAGAGTGGTATGACCACAATGCTCACCCTGTGGAGTTGGAGCCTGGCCAGAAAGTGTGGGTGATGGCCACTTACTTAGTGGACCTTAAGATCCGCAGGCAGCCCCATCGGGTGCTCCATGCCAACCGCCTCAAACCCCACCATGAGAGGCCCGAGGTCATCTTGATGATGGTGACGGATGGAGCAGAGGAAGAGGAAAGTGAGCCTCTCCCTGATCTATTTTCGTCTCAGGAAAAAGGTCTGTGAAGGGAGTGATTCTCTCACCATCCCTAACTCCTGAACAGTGGAGGGACTGCCACCAAGTCCTGGAGCAGTATTCCTCGCTGTTCTCCCTTATCCCGGGAAGGACCCACCTGTTTACCCATGATGTGGACACAGGAGACAGCCCACCTGTGAAGTCTAAGACCTACCGGCTGTCAGATAAGGTAAAGGCCAGCATCCACAGTTAAGTCACTAAGATGCTGGAGCTAGGTGTGATTGAACCTTCCGGTAGCCCCTGGTCCAGTCCGGTGGTTCTGGTACCAAAAGCTGCCCCACCGGGCACCACTCCAGAACTCAGGTTCTGTGTGGATTACAGGGGACTGAATTCAGTGACTAAGACAGATGCTCATCCAATCCCTAGGGCGGATGAGCTCATTGACCGGCTGGGAGCTGCCCAATATCTGAGTACTTTTGACCTCACATCAGGGTACTGGCAGATCTCCCTTACAGATGGAGCAAGGGAAAGGTCAGCCTTCTCCACGTCTGAGGGCCACTATCAGTTCTGCGTGATGCCCTTTGGGCTCAAGAACGCTCCTGCCACTTTTCAGTGGCTGGTGAACAAGGTCCTTTCCGGGATGGAGGCCTTCTCTGCTGCTTATCCAGATGAATTTGCCGTCTTTAGCAGCAGCTGGGAGGACCACTTGTGTCACCTACAGGCTGTTCTCCAAGCCCTGAAACAGGCTGGTTTGACAATCAAGGCCAGCAAATGCCAGATCTGGCAGGGGTCATGGTCTACCTAGGTCACTTGGTGGGCAGGGGAACGGTGCAGCGCCTCCAGGCTAAGATTGAAGCTATCATGGCCTGGGAGCCCCCCAAGACCCAAACTGAGGTCCGAGCTTTCCTGGGCCTCACAGGTTACTACTGTCGCTTTGTGAAGGGGTATGGCACCATTGTGGCACCCCTAACTGAACTCACATCCAAAAAGCAACCCCGATGGGTAGTCTGGACGGAGGTTTGTCAGCGAGCCTTTGACACCTTGGAGCAAGCAATGTGTGCAGCTCCATCCTGAAAGCCCCTGATTTTTCTAAGGAATTCATTGTCCAAACGGACGCATCAGAGTATGGCATTGGGGCAGTGGTATCGCACCTCAACGAAGAGGGTCTGGACCAACCTGTTGTCTTCCTATCCAGAAGACTGCTTCCCCGGGAACAGAGGTGGAGTGCGATTGAGCGGGAAGCCTTTGCGGTGGTGTGGGCTCTGAAGAAGCTGCGGCCATACCTGTTTGGCTCGCACTTCCTTGTACAGACTGACCACCTGCCCCTTCATTGGCTGATGCAAATGAAAGGAGAGAACCCCAAGTTGTTGAGATGGTCCATCTCCCTACAGGGAATGGACCTCCGGGTGAAACATCAGCCTGGAGTGGACCACGCCAATGCAGACGGTCTCTCTAGATATTTCCGCCTTAGTTATGAGAACTCCCAAGGGGTTGGTAGCTCTCCCCACTTTCAGCTGGGGGGAACGCGTGTTAGACCTGTCACCCCTTTGGGTGGTCCCTCCTATATATTTATTTATTTTGTCCCCTTTTTGCCTCCTAACCTCCTTTTATTTTTGTGTCCACTATAATTTTTGGTGTTGTCCCTATGTGTATAAGCTAATAATCAAATGCAAAGCTATTTAATGTGCTGAAACTAAATACTGCTAGAGACAAAGAGATACTAAAAAGAGTTTTATAAAACAGACCGTATTTTTCTAATCTGGTGTGGTGTCATTTATTTTTTTGGTTGGGCGCTGGGTTACTGTAAGTGAGTGATGTAAGCACAACACATTGCCTTTGGGATTAGCCATTCCTACTCTGTGCCAGGCTACCCTATGTGGACTGGTAACCCCAGGTCCAACAGACACTCATACACCCACACATTCTTCACTACACCTTGGCGTATATATATAGGGAGCGCGTTTGCAGAGTGGTGGGCAAAGGGGACATGGCCTACTATGGCAATTTAGCCATCCTGCTGTGTGGGACTTACTAGAGGTAATAGATGGGGTAGTTGGCCCCCAAGGACGTCCCTGGGGGCCAGCTACCCCTCTTGTTACCTCCAGTAGGTCCCACACAGTGGAATTGCTAAGATGTCTTCAGAGGCCATGCCCTACTTTCTCCACCACTCTATAAACGTGCATCCTGGCAGACTACGTTGGGTTTAGTGGAAGTATGTGGTATGTTGTGCAGTGAAATTATGTGGATAGAGAGTATGTTGTATTCAGTGTATAGGAATTATGTAGAGTAGGATTATGTGTTATGGAGAGTAATTATGTGGTATGTGGTAATTATGTTGTAGAGTGCTAACCTGAGGTTTAGTCTTCCTGGTTTCCATAGAAGCTCGAATATGAACTCAGTGAGACAAAAAAGGGATCAATGGGTGCGAAGATGGCCGCTGGTGGTTTGTAGTGAGAAGTCGCATCTCATTCCTCCTCCCATCCAGTGCAAAATGATGGATTAATATCCTCCCAGTACGGCGATGAGACCAGGCCCCTGGAGTCGAGGAAGCAGTGTTATCAGGGCCCCTGGCATCCTACCATGGTTGCATCTTACCGGCAAGTTAGCGAAGTCAATTATACAGCGGGTTCAGAGAAGACTTTCGGACTTCGCCGTGCTGGCCTTTAAGGGGACCTGTACCATGCCCCCTTATACAACCAAGCTAAATGACCCTAAGGACTCAGCATCGATTAAGGATGCTATAACCAAAGACAAGAATGATCCGAAGCCGCCAGCAGGCGCCACAGCGCTACGAGGTACCTGCGCTAGCACCACAAAGAAAACCCTCGGAAAAAAGTCAGGAGAGCAGCGGGCTAACAGTGATGTGGCACCCCCACCTGGCGTGGCCTGGGACTCTCTGGCTCTGCGGTCTGCGTAAAGTAAAGGGAAACACAAGGAAACTTCACTACGGCAACCTACAGTAGCAGAAAGTTTTGCGTCCAAACCTGCGGAGCCCGTTGATGTGGCGATCGTCAGCGTGAGGAGCGGGGAGAGGGATCACAATCTGCTGAATGTCCTCGAGGACTCCTAGGCGCTGGTAACGAGGCAAACAGAGCAGGCGCTACAGCAGGGTCTGGAGCGCGCAGTCGCGGCTGGCGTCCCTCCGGAGTACTCAGCGAAAGAAGCAACCAGAGCTGAGCCCAAGAGCAGAGCGGCAGATGGAGATGGACAACAGAAAATGTCTGAGGACATGCAGTGGAAGCTGGAGGACTACGAAAATCGCCAGCGCCGCAACAATATAAGACTACTCGGTGTGGCAGAGGGGATGGAAGGGCAGGATGCCAGGTTGTTTGTGGTGAATTTGCTAAAAGGGGCTTTACCCGAGTTAACCTCATGGCATTGGGAGAACGAAATTCAAAGGGCGCATCACTTCCCCTTAACAGTTAGGAGAGGCAGAATGTGTCACAAGAGGGTAGGCCCATAGCTATTCTCCTGTATGTAGGCAATTTCCTGCTGAGACAACAATTTTTAGAGAAAGCAAAGCCGGAGGCCAAGCTCACATTTAATAATGTCACCTTTTTTGGCAGGCCCGACTTTTGCCATGTTACAGTAGAGCGTAGGTGGAGGTTGAGGCAGCTAATTGCACCCATACAGGCCCTTGGGTCGGAAGCCTACCTACTATATCCTGATAAACTGAAAGTAATTACAAAAGGCAAGGTGAAAATGTTGTTCTCTGAAATCAAGGCAAAAGAATATATGGTGGAGGTGTTGGGCTTTACAGATGGGGGCGCTGATAAGAAGTGCACAGGCACGGCCAGGTAGGAGTATGCCGGAACCCTGAATGTAGGGTTGGCTAATCCCAGGTACCAAGGGGGAGCTTGGTTTAAATATTTAAGGGAGGGTCGGAGGGGGGACAGCTACATTCTTAAGCGATCAGACATAGGTCATGCATGACCTATTTGCCCGTAGGGGGGAGGGAGGGATAGGGGGGAAGGAGACAGGGGAGGGACAGAGAAGAGGAGGGGGTGGTGGGGGGAGCACACACAGCACATACAGCATAGCACAATTTCGTTTGTTTCTTTGATTCTACTGTCATATGGATACTTCGTTACATATATTGCGTTAAGTTAGCATGAGTGCATTACATGCTTAAACAGCCTTTTTTCCTTCGGCTTCAGTTTTGCACACGACACATACTTGTTGTTGTCGCCTTCACCCTAGAAGCGGTGAGGTGGTTTATTTGAGAATAATATGTTATTTCTATGCTATCAGCTTTGCCTGGTACACTTGGTACAACTGTCTGCACACTGAGAGCTGCACACTCTAAAATTAACCTAACACAAGGTTGCTGGGAGGCTTGATCCTCGCACCACATTAGACATAACACAAATAATGTTGATGCCAACATTTTGGGCTCTACGCGGGTTTAAGATAGAGTTACACGGAATGAACGTAGACACTTGGTGCTGCGCATGAAGAGAGCTGGTAGCTGTGGATGTGATCTGCTCCTACTGACATTGAG
This sequence comes from Lissotriton vulgaris, assembly GCF_964263255.1. Taxonomy (NCBI): domain Eukaryota; kingdom Metazoa; phylum Chordata; class Amphibia; order Caudata; family Salamandridae; genus Lissotriton; species Lissotriton vulgaris. The sequence goes on along the minus strand of NC_141685.1, from coordinate 1,551,157,105 downwards.
AGGTATGGGGCCGCCCTGCTAAAGCCCGAATGAGACCTTCTTAGATATAAAATAATATGCTAGATAGTGTGCGCGAAATATAGGTGATATAGATTTCTATAGAAATTGCATTATAACATGCTAGCACCTTTTGCTTACTATGGATTAGTGACTATGCTGCTGACTCTGATTTTTATAATCTGCATTTTGGTATTATACAAGATACTGCGTTTGAGAACTTTGCATTGAATAATAAATATTTCAAACTTGCACTTGTGTTCTTTGACTCTCAGTTTTGGTTTGAAATGATTATATAACGAAAGAGTGTTCATGTGTTCCACGATTCCTGAGGTATTCTAAAGATCATGTTCTGGTTTGTCTAAGACATGGATCATTCCATAATGATCCATGAGACACTGTAGCTAGCTAGGTAAAGGGATTTCTGACACTGAGATGAGTTTTTGGATCATCCTAACTCACTGAGGTTCTAGATCTCTATGCACAGTTCTGTGGGAGAACGGAAACCCTGCTACATGGCGCCCAACGGATTGGTTGGCCGTATTTCATGACACTCGAGTAGTATATCATTCAAACCTTAACACCTTCATTCCCGTTTCCGGTAAACGGTGGTGTCGGAAAAACCTACCTATTTTTGAAATAGGTCTTTTTCAAGCTTGAATTCTTCTGAAAACGGTTTCTTTGAATTACTACCCAGTTGTGCTACAAACTGTTCTTTGTCTCTTTTCACTTCCTGTGCTAACATGGCCGTGGACATAGTGCAGCATAGCCGCGTCGCGGTTCGCGACCACTTGCGGGGTTATAATGTACCCGCGGAAGGCTTGGCTGTGGTTCTAGTGGTGAGTGCGGAACATGCGTACCCGTACGAATTGTTTTATTCCTGGGTAACATTTCCGGCTTTGGACGCTAATTCGGGTGTCTATCATTCATACACTGCCACGGCTGTACCGGCGGCTTATGCTCCGTACAGGGCACTGGAAGTACCTATAGACGCTTGGCAGCACGGAGTTTGGTTTGGTGGCGCCCTACCCCATTCTTTAACGGCTCCGAGGTTAGGTCCTTTGTCCATTCCGGGCACAAATTGGCCCGCTTTGGGTGGATTTACTCCTCATCCTAATCGCGCCACTTGTAACGTGGGTGACCTGCGGCGTCTTCATGAGGTCGCGGTTGGAGTGATTAGAGCGCTTGTTCATTACATTGGTCGTAATATTCATGGCGCAGCCCCCGCAGGTGCGCAGCTTCGGGCAGAACAGGCTGGTTTGAAAATCAGTCCTGTCTTGGTGAATTCCGTTATGGGCAGAAAGCCAGAGAATAAGGATGATTTTCCTTACTGGCTTGCCGAGAAATTCGACCAGCTGTAGGCTGTGTTTCCTAATACGACTCCGGGTGAAAAACACCGGATTCTTACGCTTAGTTTACCGAAAGATTTAGCCCCTGAACTTGCTGACTGTGAAACATGGGGTAAGACTTTTGCAGCGGTTTACTCGAGGTGCTATGGCACCCCGTCAGTGTCAAACCTTTCTGAGGTCCTTAAACGTGTTCAGGATGATCACGGACCGGAGTCGGCGGTCGAATTGGGTATGCGCCTGAGCGGCTCATTTGAGACGGTTTGCGGTCTTATTCTTGCAAATGTCAAGGGGGATGCAGTGAACTTTCAGGTGGCCAATGCTCTGGCGTTAATTCCCGAGGCCGAGAAACCCAGTCAGCTGGCAAGAATTATTGTGGCGGCTTATAAAATGGTTGGCCGCACTTCTAAGGGTTTAAAAGCTTTTTCTGAAAAAGAGAGGAAGCAGCCCCAGGGACAGTCTTCGGAAACGGGTGGACAACCCAAGTCCAAAAAACAAAATTGGCCTAAAAAGCAGAAGCAGGGTAAGCAACAACAACAGCAGACACAGGTTTCTGGTCCTGCACCTTCGCAGCCTGCGCAGTCAGAACGAGTTTATGATTTGCGCGATCGCGCGATGATTAAAACGCCAGAGAGATATCAGGCTTCTGACCAACGCTCTCCTCGTTCCTTTCAGGACTCATCGGCTCCGTCAACCGGTGGTGGAGGGGGCGGCAGGGGCAGGGGTGGCCAGCAAGGACGTGGCCAGCCCCGCACGCGAAGTGAAGGGGATCAGCGGGACGACTCTACGCCTAAGAGACCGCAGTTTGCCAAGAAGAAAGTCGCTGCCTTAACGGCGCATCGATATGCCCCAGATAGTGAGAACGCGGCTTCGGAATCTGACGTGGGCTCTGACCTTGCTGGACAGCGCGGCGGAGATTACCATAGTGAGAGAGGCCCTCCGTCCACTGTTGAAGGTGACAGCGACTGAGACTTTTATTGTGATTGAAACAGCTGATACGCATGTTGCTCCCCCTGAAAGACTTTTTGAAATTGTCCTGTTAATTGAAGGTGACATGCAGCGAACTGTAAAAGGGGTATTTTGGGAGAATCTTTCGGATACGTATGACATTTTGCTTTCGGAGGCTGACTGGCCCCCACCTTTTGTTCTCGCAGCTCCGCGAGGGGAGGAGGTAATCCTCCCCAGTTTCGCGCACACTGTACCGAGAGTGGAAGCGCTGCATTTTGCAGAAAAGTGGGCTCTGGCGCTTGCGCCGGCTGTGTACCGAAATCAGTGTGGCTGGGATAAATTGTCCCCTAGCCATGAGATTCCTTTACGGTCACAGCCGCAGCCACAACCCCAGTATCCCATACGGCGTGAAGCTAAAGCTTCGGTCGCGGCTATCCTTGAACAATTGGAATATCAAGGTGTAATTGAAACGTGTGTGTCACCAATGAATAATCCCCTTTTTACTGTTAACAAGCCGGACGGCTCATATCGTCTGGTTTTGGATTACCGGCATTTGAACTCGCATTGCCGTAACTGTGCAGTACAGAATACTCACGGCTCTGCCCTAGTGAATAGTCTTGAGCGTGAACGGTTCAAAACCACGCTTGACATTTCCAATGGTTTTTATGCACATAGATTAGATGGTCTAAGTTCCCAATGGACCAGTTTTACGTGCGGCGGCGTACAAAAAATGTTTAAACGACTCCCAATGGGATATAAAAATAGTCCTGGAGTGTTTTCCGCCCGCATAGTCTCTCTTTTGGAGAGTTTCGATCCAGTTGCATGTTCGTATGTGGATGACATTTATCTCACAGACGACGAGCTTTGGGTGCATCTGTGTCGAGTAAACAGCATAATTTGTAACTTTGCAGACATGGGTTACAAGTTTAACTTTGCAAAATCACACATTGCGGAGTACACAGTGTTGTTTCTAGGTTATGAACTTAACCATGAAGGAAAGGGATTGGCTCCTCACTTCCTGGAGAAGTGCGCGCAGTTGCGCTCTCCGACAACGCTGAAAAAATTACAGTCTTTACTGGGTTTTTTAAATTTCGGGAGGACATACATTCCGGAATATGCCCAGCGTATCAAGCCTTTGTATGCCTTGGTACAACCATCTTTTTCCAAATCATGCTGGCTGCCGGAGCATTCAGCCATTCTGCAGTCTTTGCAGGCTGATTTGCTCACATCTGACTACTTACAGACCCGTGATAACCAGACCAACCTGGTGATAAGAATTATCCCTGGGACGGTGGGTTTCACGTACCTTACTTTTAATGAGGGGGATACTGTACCTATTGCTTACAAGTCACACTTGTACACTTCGGCTGAACTGCGTTTTTCCACTGTGGAGAAAGTTTTAACGGCTGTGCAGATGGCAATTCTTAAAGAACGTGCCCTGTCGCAGGGAAAGCGCATGTTGGTTGTTACCCCGTGTCCTGCCTTGGAGGCGGTCACGAAAGCCAGTGTACCGAATTCTAAAGCTTTGCACCCTCGGTGGATTCAGTGGGCTACATCCTTGACGTCTCAGGATGTCACGTTTATTTTTGACGCCGCTTTACGGTCGCAGGAGTATTTACAGTATGAATTTGTTCATCCTGCTCCTTTAGCAATGCGGCCGTTGGAGGATTTCCATTGTATCATTTACACGGATGGTTCGGCGCAGGTTGCGCATGGCTCTAAACATGCCTACGTTTCCGCTTGCGCCATTGTGGTCGGTGCCATGGTGAACGATGAGTTCAAGTCCAGTGTCGTGCACACGCAGACGCTTGGGGACTGCACCGCACAATTAGCTGAGCTGCGTGCTCTGATGCTTGCATTGGAGTACGCTGATCCTTGTGTGACGACTTTAATCGTAAGTGATTCTTACTACTGTGTCCAGTCTTACAATGAGAACTTATTCTTTTGGATTCAGAATGATTTTCGTGATTCCAAGGGTAGCACAATAAAACATAAAATGATCTGGGTCCGAGTGGCGGAACTTAAAGAGAAACTGCCGCTCGTGTTTGTGATTCATACTCTCGGCCACCAGCGCGTGGGAGTCCACGCTGTTGGCAACTCGCTTGCTGATGAAGCAGCGAAGTCAGCGGTATCAAAATACTTAGTTGCAGCAGTCACAAGGTCCAAAAGCAAAATAGATGATGACATCTTGGCGGCTGTTGCTGCCACGGCGAAGGGTGGTAAATATCCTGCGGGGATCCCTTCGAAGTACACATACCACTTAAGTCCCGATAAGGTTCCTTATGTGAAAATTCCTGAAGTTGGAGAGCGTCTAGTTCCCAACTCGGATCGCAGAGCTTCTCTGATTACAGCGGCTCATGAAGGTGTGGCGTCTGCGCATGCGGGCGTTTCAGCCACTGTATCTCAGCTACAACAGAGGTTCTGGTGGCGGGGACTGTACAAACAGACGCGCGATTATGTCCTTATGTGTGACATTTGTCAGCAGATCAAGCCTTCTACTGCTGCGCGTCCGCCTCAGACACAGTTGTACATCTCTAATAAACCACTTGGATGTGTTTATTTGGATCACTGCGGTCCTTTTTCTTCTGATACTGCGTATAAATACATCTTAGTAGCAGTTGACTCATGCACACGCTTTGCATGGGTATGGCCGCATCGAAGCGCTGATTCGCGAACTGTCATTAAGGATTTGCGTGTCTTTGTGGGAATCTTTGCTTGTGGTGCTTTCCATTCGGACCAGGGTCCGGCTTTCGCCTCTAAGGCGTATAAGGATGCTATGGTTTCGTTGGGAGTACAGGTGAAGTTTTCAAGTCCCTACAGGCCTGAGGGCAATTCTGTAGTAGAAAGAATGAACCGCGACTTAAAGCAATCTTTGACAGCCCGTGTTATAGGCACTGGTAGAAACTGGCTGACCCACCTCTATGGCGTGCAGCGTGCGCTTAATAATCTCCCTAGAAGGTCTCTGGGTGGGCGGACCCCATACGAAATGCTCTTTGGTATCAAGATGTACGTCCCTGACCTTGATGGTGCAGACTGCCAGGCCCAGGCCGCGGCCTTTGACGTAGATGAACATTGCAATGTTTTACAGGATCTACAAAAGACCAGAGACAGTCTTGCAAAGGAACACTTGCCCTCCACGTCGGATGATGCGTTGCAGATCCCGGTAGTTGGCTGGCTACCCCAGGTTGGAGAACTGGTTCGAGAGAAGATCGATAACAAGAAAGAGTTTGGTCCCTCATATCGAGCGCCGGTTCGAGTCCTTGGAGTGAAGGGCACAAGAACAGTCATTTTACCACCACTTCCAGGTCGTAAAGAAAACAGATTTATTTCTATTGACAATGTCAAGACACACAGGGTGGCCGATTCTTCATAGCATGACACCGGCTGTATCCTGTCCTTCCATGGTGAGGCACTCTGTGCTGGCTATTACATCTGGTGCAGATCAGGAGGTGTCCCTCGAGATGCCTGCCATATCAAGTCCTTTATTAAATACTATTCCTGTTACTAACATTGATGAGGTGACCTATGCAGATCCTGCTGATTTATCTATGTCCGATTTACATGCTCGTTTGGCTAACCAGTCCAGATTCTCTTTTGACTCTGATTCGGAACTTTCAAAGAAACCATCGACTATTGCAAAATATGCCACGTTATTTAAAAAACATTTTTTAGTTCCACCTTGGACATACATTTGGCTGATACTATTTTCATTTTATCTTTTTATGTCAATTGGTTTTGTGTTTTATTTTTTCCGCCTGATTGATGGCCATTATGTGAAAGAAAGAACAGGAATTCGGTACCTTAATGGAACATTGGCCCCTCTATCCTCCTCACATTCAGCACACAGACTAAAGAGAGACTTACATTCAGTAGAAATTACTGCTTGGCCTGTCCTTGATGGTATTGTGTGGGATGCGGTTAGGTTTCAGATACATGGCCCCACAGAGGTTATTAATGTTCCTAATGTGCTTAGAGTAAACATGGGAGATGTGATTAAGCAAAATATTCATTCTGATGATTGGGATCTTCAGGCCGTAGAAGCATTGTTCTCTGATTTGAAATATTATGCGGCCTTTGATGATGAGGATTTGTATTTAGATTCTGTCAATTATGGTGATTTGTTTTGTTACCAACATTATGGAAATCATTTCTTGCACAAGACAAGTTCCAGGCGGGTTCCTGTGAATTACACTCAGTGGGAACATTGCCCTACTCCTTTACAGGGGAGCTCAAGTACGTTTCTGGGAAAATACTCTTACTTTACAGATTTTAATCAATCAAATCCTGAGTCGTTTTATTTTAAAGTGAACCAGAAATTCATGCCCAAAGTTAGACTAACTGACACAAAATTGTTGTATTCAAAGTCCTTTCTAGAAAGGTTATCTGTGGATGGCTATGAGTTATGGAAGGATTCTATTGACCTTAAATCAATTTGGGGTACCAAAGATTGGCAGGTACAAGGCACTGAGGCTTTGCATCGTGCATGTCTCATCCCGAATCACATGTTGTTTTTAAATTCGACTATTTCCCAAACAACATGTTTTGGATTGGCTACATCTAAAAAATTAAATACCCCTACCATCCCTGATTTGGAAGAATATTCAGGTTGGAGTAATTTCACTACATTATCCATAAGTGGGATACAAGCCCTTTTGCAGAATTCCTCCTTTAATATTTCCAGTTTTGATCCAGATGGGTGGCTTTTATGGCAAAGAAGCTCTGATTCTTGCCAACGTCGTTTTTTGGGTTTGTCTGAAGGATTTACAAACATCAGGCCAGATCCCAGGTTTGACACAGATCACACTGTTACAACTTATTCAGTAGGCAAATTGTGTCAGAACTGGTTACAACATTCCACTTTAGCTGCAGTTAAACTGCATCTGTCCCAGTTGAATGAGAATATAGAGTTAAATGATTTTATAAAAGGACCGACTATGGGTAGGTCTAAACGCTTTATTTATGCTGTTTACAATGAAATTTGGAAATTTTCACAAGTCGAAGCAGCTAAACGCCTGAGGGCTATTGATCAAGCCAATTTGGAAAAAGTGCTTGCAGTGGTCGATAACAGTATTAACATGCTTTCTTCCAGAATTTACACATTGGATAATATTGTTTCTTCTGTTGTTGATATTGTACATGATGAGGTGTCCACGTTATACCATGGTCAAAATCAATTGCGTTCTGTAATGCAGTTTGCCTGGACTCTACAGACAATTAAGGCTGGTCGAGTTCCCTGGACCTCATTGAACGTTTCATCCCTTTTCGCCCCTTTTAATCTTACTGAAAAACAGCGCATGCTTTCAATGCGTGATGCATAATTTTCTATGTTACATATTGAGAAGCTAGAATCCTTGCCTTTTTCTGTTGCTGAAACCACTACTGCCACATGGCTTATTCATGGTTTAATTACATTACCATTTCCTTTATATAAATTTACTAACTGTATGCGGTATATTGCTATAGGACGATATGAACCACTAGGCAATGCATTCCTACATGAGGCATGGTCATTACCATACACATACAGATGTCTGAAGGATGGGAAAGAAGTGAATCTTAATGGTGAGGAATGCACACAGTCACCTGACCATTCATTAATATGCAGACACATTCAGTTACACGGTTCTTGTAATCAGGACCGCCCAAATTTAGCATGTGTTTTAAAAGGCACGCCAGTTCCAGCAGTGGTTCCCACATTCACATTGTTAGCTAATGGTAGTTATTTACTTTTAAACAACGAATTATGTTGTGGTTTATTAATTGGTGTGGCATATGTGGTAACTGTATCAGAGCGTGTAGTGTGCTGCAAGAATGTTCTATACCCACCCACGCATGGTTCTTCAGATGTCTCCATCTGGCCACGGATTCCAACCTTGGAAGCAAAATTCAATGGTTTAAGCAGAATAAGGGCCCTTTTGTCTCAAAAACAAGTGACCCTGAGTTCGGCCCGGGAAACTTATGTCCTTCACATAGCCAACACCCGCACAGAGGTGCAGGCGCTTTTAAATACTGATTTGCCGTTTCATTTCTGCGAGCTGGTACACCAGATATTTAATGCTTCTTCAACGACTGGGCTGGCACATTTTTTCAAGTTAGTCAGCAGTGGCCTCGTGACTACGTTTGAGAAGGTTTTTGGTATCATTCCCACGTTTTTCCACACTATTTTTTCGAGTTTGTTTGGTGGACTACCTGTGTTACTGGCTGTAGCCGCAGGCATTCTGTTGGTGTTTTTCTTCATAAAACATGGATGCCCATCCTGCGCAAGATGCCGTTCAACGCCTCCTGACACTGTGCCGTAATCGGATGCTCAATTACTATGGAACATTGCCGCTTGCAGCATTAAGCACGGCCTATAGATTGTCATTTCGGTTCACCGACTTCACGTGTGTCCAACCTGTGTTTCACTGACTGAGTTGCGAGTTCGATTGGGCCATTGATTTGTGCCTATGCTTGAGGACTGCTCCTGACGTCGATTTTGATCAGCTAATGCGTCCCGTGGTGGCTCATGAGTTGATCTGTTCTGGCGAGAGAGTTATGGCCTTGGCAGCAATAAATGGAGTTCTGGGCCAATGGGAGATCTCTGCAGCGGCGGATGCCTTTCTGACACACAGCGATCTGGTGAACCCACCGAGTTGTCCTCTGGCGTTACAGGAGGATCCGATGCTGGAGGAGCACGTATGTTCTTTCCCATTGCTGAATTGGATTGCTGAACTATTTTCGGATGATGGCAGTGATTTCATACTGGAGGCTGTTGCAACTTTCTTTGCATATACTTTCCATTCATGACATGCCTGGGAGGAGTGCTTTGTTGTGAAATATGACTTTTCCCTCGCTGACTTGGAGAAATGGAGTGTGTTCAGCTGATGGAGAATTCAATCACGTGATGTCGCTGAGGATAACGTCATTGTGGCACATGACTTTGGATATCGGATAAGTGCCTTGTTTTTTCTCTTACAGACATTTGGATTGATAAGGCCTGGTCCTACTTTCATATTTTTGAGACCTGGCGAATAACTTTTGGTTCGAAAGTTTTGTTTTTATTTTTAGACTTGAGGCCACTGTAGGCATTCATACATATTCATTCATACATATTTTTAGCTTATTTTAGCTCAAGATTATTGAACTTTGCTTTCAAATTTTGTATCTGATTTAGTATTGCCTTTTCCCTTATGTTTGACGGTGCTCGGACCAATGGGGGGGTGTCATATGGATACTTCGTTACATATATTGCGTTAAGTTAGCATGAGTGCATTACATGTTTAAACAGCCTTTTTTCCTTCGGCTTCAGTTTTGCACACGACACATACTTGTTGTTGTCGCCTTCACCCTAGAAGCGGTGAGGTGGTTTATTTGAGAATAATATGTTATTTCTATGCTATCAGCTTTGCCTGGTACACTTGGTACAACTGTCTGCACACTGAGAGCTGCACACTCTAAAATTAACCTAACACAAGGTTGCTGGGAGGCTTGATCCTCGCACCACATTAGACATAACACAAATAATGTTGATGCCAACATTTTGGGCTCTACGCGGGTTTAAGATAGAGTTACACGGAATGAACGTAGACACTTGGTGCTGCGCATGAAGAGAGCTGGTAGCTGTGGATGTGATCTGCTCCTACTGACATTGAGAGGTATGGGGCCGCCCTGCTAAAGCCCGAATGAGACCTTCTTAGATATAAAATAATATGCTAGATAGGGTGCGCGAAATATAGGTGATATAGATTTCTATAGAAATTGCATTATAACATGCTAGCACCTTTTGCTTACTATGGATTAGTGACTATGCTGCTGACTCTGATTTTTATAATCTGCATTTTGGTATTATACAAGATACTGCGTTTGAGAACTTTGCATTGAATAATAAATATTTCAAACTTGCACTTGTGTTCTTTGACTCTCAGTTTTGGTTTGAAATGATTATATAACGAAAGAGTGTTCATGTGTTCCACGATTCCTGAGGTATTCTAAAGATCATGTTCTGGTTTGTCTAAGACATGGATCATTCCATAATGATCCATGAGACACTGTAGCTAGCTAGGTAAAGGGATTTCTGACACTGAGATGAGTTTTTGGATCATCCTAACTCACTGAGGTTCTAGATCTCTATGCACAGTTCTGTGGGAGAACGGAAACCCTGCTACACTACTTAAGGAATCAATTAACATCTGTGGGCTCAACGAGGTAAACAAAAGACTGCGAGTTGCCGCTTTGTTAAAAACACTGCAATTGGATCTAGTTTGTTTGCAGGAAACCCATATAGAGGGGGCAAGGGGATTCCTGCTGGAGCAGTTGGGTTTTTCCTTATTGGCTAATACTAAGCAAGGCTCAAAGACTAGAGGGGTTGCGGTACTGGGTAAAGGCAGGGATATCGCAGTAAACAAAAATAAAGAAGACCAATGGGGAAGATGGGTGATAATGGCAATAATATGCAGGGGGAGAAGTTCACGCTGGCCTCAGTATAAGGCTCCACTGAAGATGATCCCGAGATCTTTCAATTTTTAGATGCAGAACTAGCCCAGTGGCCTGAACCCATTATTTGCTGCGACGATTTAAATATTCATGGTCCGTTAGGGTCATATACACAAGCAGGGGGTGCTATGTCATCAGAATGAAGAAAGCACATAGAGCACTGATTGATATGGCACAGCATAATTCTTAATAGATCTCTGGGCCAATTTGCACCCCCACAAAGACCGCAGCACATTTTTCTCCGCTCCCCATAAGATTCTGGTCAGACTAGATTACTTCTACATATTTAGCTCCCTTATGAGTAGGTCCCAAATTGAAAAATACCCTCAGATCGTCTCGGATCACAACCCACTGATTTTAACTCTACAGTTTAGACAAGGACAATGAGATGGTAGACATATCAGGCTATCTCAGTAACATCTCGCCTCTAATCTCCCCGAGGAAGAGAAGAATGCCCTAGATTCACCAATCAAATTGGAAGAGGTGGTGGCAGCACTAGTAAGCCTCCCCTCAGGAAAGGCTGCGGGCCCGGATCAGATCCCCGTAGAATTTTATAAAGTCTTCCAAGAGGTACTGGTCCCAGATATCTTTAATACTGTGCTTCAGGCACAATGAGGGGAATCCATTCCAAATTCATGGGGAGGAGCGGATATCATAGTAATCTTGAAAAAAGGCAAAACTCCGCTTGCACCAGGGTCTTACAAACCCAGTACCTTAATGAGCTCAGATGCTAAAATGTTTTCTAAAATACTCGCGAAGAGATTAGCCAGAGTAGTCGAGAGCTTGGTCAGCCCCTCGCAGCAAGGCTTTATACCAGGTAAAGGCACTACACAACATGTCAGACAAATAGTCACATTGTTCGACGCTGCAGAGGTTCCAGGAGATCCTATGGCAGCATTATTTTTAGATGCTGAAAAAGCGTTTGATAGGGTCTCCTGGGACTATCTGTGGACAGCAATGAGATGGTATGGTATAGGCGAGGCCTATTAAAGGTCCATCCAGAACCTGTTTAGAGAGCCAACAGCCAGGATTAGGATTAACAGAGAATATTCAGCATCAGTGCAGATCAAAAGAGGGACTAGGCAGGGCTGCCCTTCCTCTCCCCTATTGTTTGCACTCTATATGGATCCCTTGCTGCATAGATTGGAGGCTAACCCCAATATTCCCCCAATGAGAGTAAATGACATGGAATTTAAGACGCTGGCCTACGCAGATGATATGGCGATTTAAACAACTGGTCCCACGCTCGCCATCAGTAAGGTTGAATCTGAAGCACAGCAATTTGGCCAGGTCTCAGGCTATAGACTCAACTGGGCTAAGACACAGATAGAGAAAAACTCCCATGCAATTTGTAATGATAGTCGGGTAGTTAGCTCGGCAGTGTATGTAGGGGTCGAAATCTCTGCAAATCTAAAAAGGGTTGTGGAGCAGAACATCACTCCCCTAATGGTGAAAGTAAGACCTTACTTAGAGAGAATGAATAATCTTCACCTATCTTTAGTTGGCTGCACCAATGTTATTAAAATGTTAATTTTGCCTAAGTTTCTTAATTCTTTTAGAGCAATCCCGCTATACTTTGAAGCGAGATGGCTCCATGCACTAGAGTTAGTTCTGAACAGATTTATTTGGGCCCATGGCAAAACGAGGAGGGCATATAGGTTCATTACCCTCCCGAGGGATAGAGGGGGGTGGGGAGCCCAGGACTTCAGGTTATATTACTGGGCTGCAGCATTACAGTTTATGCAGGGGTTGATCGGGGCGGTGGACTGGATCAAAGAGTTACCTGCATCTCTACCGATGTCTATGCAGTGGTTTTGGGGGCAGACACAGAGAATTGCTTTATAAATTGCACCGATTCCTCCTACTATAAAAGGACAAGGTTCAAGATGGTCGGTGCTGCTGTTAAGATTTGGGCTGCCTTCTTAAACAAATTTGGTTTGGGTAGATTCAATAGATATACTCGGTTGTTTAAAAACAGATCCCTTTCAGACGTAATCTTCACAGACTCAGTTATAGCTAGCTGGACAGATAAAGGGATCATGAAGATCGGGGATATTGTTGGGCCGGGGGGGGGGAATGTACAGTTCACGGATTTAGTGAACGAATTCCGAATAGACACTAGAAGGTTTTTTAAATACTTACAGGTTAGGAGCTTTTTGAATAATAAACAGGGAGGGATTGCAGGCTTCGGCAACAATGAAATTCTGGATAAAATAGAAAAGGGGCATGATTGTATGATCTGCAGCCTCTATGCATGCCTAGCAGCAGGAAAACCAGACGACATAGATAACTATGGTGTGAAATGGGCGGGGAAATTGGGCATTGGTTCCTGTTGGTGTCAGAAATCATTAGGTCTGGGCTGCACAGTACTTTGTTCAGCCCCACTCCAGGCCCAGCACTACAAAACGCTATGTTCCCTGTATTATACCCCGGCTAGAATAGCACAATGGGGTGGCACTTCGGGGACCAACTTTCCACGCTGCAATCAAACAGAGGCGGATATAGTGCACATCTTCACCACCTGCCCCAACTCTTTACCCTAATTAGATATATAGGGTCATTTTTAGACAGATCTATCGGAATTTAAGTCACACTTACCCCAACTCTTATGCTATTGGGGGTGATTCAAGACATTGACGTCCCCCATCAGGAGTTTATATTTGTTACTATGGCAGTCTACAAGCTTGCTATTGCCAGGTCCTGGCTGGATAAAATACCTCCTACACTGCAACATTGGCTGGCAAGCCTTCTATCTGCTTATAATTTAGGAAAAGGGATCTATGCGCGCAAAGGTAGGAAGGGGAGACAGTTAGGATGGAGAATTTGGGATCCAGTACGGAGATGGAAGGAGGGATTGGCGTTGGGATGACTGTTGGTTATAATTTCAAGGTTTCGGTATGTGCTTCTTTTCTTTTTTCCTTTATGTGCTGGGATTTTTTTCGTGCCTGTGTTCTATGGATCAGAAGCTTGTAAAAAAAAAAAAAAAAAGGAAAAAAGAGACAAAAAAAGAAGGAATCACTAAGGAGCACTTGTGGGCCTAGTCAGAGGAATGAGCAGGGCCACTGGAATTTTGCAGCTGTTTGGCTGCATCGACTTTTAAACAATTTTACATTTTCTGCGTTAGCCACATAATCCATCATCTGCTCCATAATCTGCAGATTTGAACAAAAAAATCCTTGTTTCTAGCTCAAAAGGCTCAAACATTACCAAAGATGCAGCAACAAGTGTCACTGCGTGGTGGAGGCCCTTTGCAAACCTAGAATGGTCACCTGTTACTTATTGCTAAATGTAGGTGTTACATTTGTACTAATGGTGTGGAAGCCACTCTTGCTTCCTTCTGCCCATCTCTTGCCTCTTTCTGCCTTTCTGTTGCTTCTTTTTGCACATTTCTTTCTTTTTCTGCACCTTTCTAGCCTCTTTCTGCAAATCTTTCCTACTTTCTTCACCTCTCTTCCCTCTTTCTGCATGTCTATTGCCTCTTTCTGCACCTCATTTGCTTCTTTCTGTTCCACTCCTGCCTCCTTCTGCACGCTTCTTTCCTCTTTCTGCACCTCTCTAGCTTTTTCTGTACCCCTCTTACGTCTTTTGGCACTATTTTTGCCTCTTTCTCTATCTCTGTTCCTTCTTTCTGCAAGTCTTTTGTTTCTTTCTGTACCTGTCTGGCTTCTTTCTGCACCCTTCTTGTCTCTCTCTCTATCCCACTTACCTCTTTATGTACTTCTGTTGCTTTTTTCTGCACTTATCTTTCTTCTTTCTGCACCTCACTTGCCTCTTTTTAACCCTTTATTGCCTCTTTCTGCAGTTCTCATGCCTCCTTCTATACTTCACTTGCCTCTTTCTGTAACTCTCTTGCCTCTTTCTGCACCTCTCTTGCATATTTCTGCACCCATCTTCCCTGTTTGTGTAACTCTCCTGCTTCATCCTATACCCGTCTTCCCTCTTTCTGCACCACTCTTGCTTCTTTTTGTACCTTTGTTCCTTCTTTAAACTCTCTGCACCCCTCCTGTCTATTTCTGTATGCCTCTTACCTCTTTCTGCACCTCTCCTACCCCTTTCTGCGCACCTCTTGCATCTTTTTCCACCTATGTTGGTTCTTTCTCTACCTCTTTTGCTTCGTTCTGTGCTTCACTTGCCACTTTCTGTACCCCTCCTGAGGTTCCGTGACGATTTGAACCCGTGTTTTCAATATTGTCGGAAATACATAATATTGGTATCAGCGAACCGCAAATGATCCATTTAGCATATCCTGGTGTTTTCGCTACGCTACGAGCAAGAGTACTCCTGTAACAAACACATTTCTGATCTACCCATGGCATCTATCTTAGATCATGGCGGCCATTTTGTGTTTCTTGCCCTCACATACCCAATAACCCCTGATCACTTCATTTCAATTAAGGACACGTAGCCTTAGCCGGAGATTCACCTCTCTAGTGACACGTGCACCTTAGACCAGAACACGCTGTAGCTGCATGACTCGACAAAGGCTGCCTCCCCTGCCCGAGGCCAGTCCTGCTGAACTGGTTCTCGTGTCCGTTGGCCTGATCACGATTAGGCGGCCGAAGCCGGTAGCCTTGCCCATTTACAACCCACAAACATCCCTTATCCTACTTTCCTATCTTCCACACCTGGCTCCGTTCCTTTCTTTCTGAATCTTTATTAGGGGGAGGTAACGAAATTTACGATGAGGCGGTCCGGCTCTTGAATGCAATATTGACAAGGGATTGTGATGAACTAGTGGGAACCCCTCTTCGTAATGTTTGGCATCAGATATTATCGACGGTTCCTGTGTAACGCCAAATATTTATTGTTTAGGACACAAAGGTTCTGGGAATGTATTACATGTAAAGAATTTGCCTCAAGCTCAAATTTTAGTATATAAGGAGCAACCCTCTTTGTACAAATCGAACAGGCTCCTAGGCACTGCCCATGCGTAGTTTCTGTGACTTCTGTGTCCCTGCAGTAATAAACCTTTGGTCTTTGACGCCACCATCGAGAAGCCCGTGTTTCTGTTTATTTGTGCACCAAGACAGGTGGAACTCCGGGGTCTTCGGGTGTTGTTCCCTGACACCTCTGGACGGAACCAAAAAGTCCAGAACTCCATTTGGCGCCCAACGTGGGGCTCGATGTCATTCGGTACCGGTCCAAAAGCCTGAAGAGTTCGAGAAGCTTCGTGTGAAGATTCCTGAGGGAGGCGCCCCACTTCATCAATCCCGGCATATCGCAAAAGTGGCCCGACGTTCTCTTCCACGAGGATTCCCGTTCAAGACGGCTGCAGTGGGCCGTTGCCTTGACTGTCGCCCTGTCTTGGACCCGAGGTGCAGTCCTTAGTATGGCGAAATGTGACGGGTTTCTCCTTGGTGACGTCTTCAGTGCCTCAGTTAAGTATTTAGTGGTTGCTAGTTGGTTACTTCGTGAGGGTTGTTAAAATCCTTTTTTTGGTTCTTGGTTTGGTTTGGTTTCGTAAGATTATCACTGGTTGTTTTCTGGTTACGATAATCTATTTGGTTTAGTTTGGGTATCGATACATCAGTTCGCTTCTGGTAGGCCTAAGTTCTTGGTTCAGGTGCACATATTTGTTTCTTGTTTTGTTCGTTCTGTGTTCCGGATTGCAAAATGGTCGGAGA
The DNA here is from genome assembly GCF_964263255.1 of Lissotriton vulgaris. NCBI lineage: Eukaryota > Metazoa > Chordata > Amphibia > Caudata > Salamandridae > Lissotriton > Lissotriton vulgaris. The sequence continues at coordinate 1,551,140,718 of NC_141685.1, read as the reverse complement.
AATTGTATGTTGTCTTGTTTTGGTTGCAACAGTGATTCACGATTGGAGGACTCATGTCTGGTTCCTCTGATTGGGACTCCCTTGTATGATCTTTACTGTAAGCATGGTGTGGGTCCTATATCTTATAATGAGGTATGGGTCCGCTACACGGAAAAGGACGGTGTCCTCAGTTGGCCACTGCATGGTAGTTTTGAACCCGAAATCCTTGATAATTTAGAAGCGAAATTGTTTAGGAAGAAAGCCCGGCCGGCAATGTTTGATTCTTTCCGTTACTGGCGAAAAGAATCTAAACAGAGAGAGATTAAAAGGTTGAAGAAAGAACAGAAAGAGCAAGAGTTGACTTTAGAACAAGCGGCTAAGCAGCTGCAAGTCAACGAGTCTGAGAAGGCCATAGAGGTGGCCATTAGAGAGCATAATTTAGCGATCGACAAGTGCTATCCTGCCTTGCCATCGAAAACAACTAAGATACTGGAGGACCCCGAAAACGATCCTCTGTTGTCTCACTTGCTACGGTCACCTCCACCGTATGCACAAGGTGCTACGGCTCCACCTGTACCGAATGTTCAATTGCCGGTTGCTGGACAACCTGGTATTCCTGCTCCTGCCCCTCAGAATCAAGCTCCTGTACCTCCTGTGGTCAATGTGAATGTTCCTACGGCACCTCCTCTTCCTGGGTTGCCGACTTCTTTACCTATACCTGTGTCGCTTACACCTACTGTTCCACAAGCTATCTTCCTCGACACTCCTACTGTCCCGCTATCTGTTCCAACTGCTACTGTGTTCTCTGCATCTGCCAGTATGTTGACTCCGCTCTCTGTTCGTTGAAGAATCACTGATTCTGTCTCTAGCATTCTATCTCCTTTCTATAAAACTTTAATTAAGACTCCTACTTCTGACTCTGTACAAAGACGTAGTCAGCTTCCAAGTACTGAGGAACGGGGAATATTAGATTCCACGGCTCTCAGATGGATTTCGAAGAGTAGGAGATATAGCACGAGAGATGTACTAGATACATTTATGCAATGGAATGAACCAACGCAACAATATGTTTTTGACGAGATGTGCTCTCTTTTACGTGAGGAACTAGAAGAAGATGACTCTGAATCGAATTTAGGAGACTTAATTAAGGTTCAGAAAGAGTTTGCTGCAGGAATGATAGTAGGTCAAAATATAAAAGAAGCGATGGAACTGATTTTAAGTTATAGAAATGATCCATCACTTCGTTCACCGAGAGACTTAGAGAAAGGTAGTACGAAGCAGACTCGCCAATATCCAATGAGGGAGGTTCCTCCAATTTGGCGCGAAGCTGTGCAAGCTGATGCCATTAATGGTATTGCAGCCGCTCCGGCGCAATTCCAGAGAGTGTGGATACACATTCCGTGGAAGCGAGCCGAAGTGTTAGCAGTAAAGCAGGCCTTGCCAGACCCGCGTAAGAATCCTGCTGGATACTATAAGGAATTAGCGCAGACAGTAGAGGCTTGTGTAATGAATCTGGCGGACATCGACATGTTATTTGGGAATGTAGTTCCGCAACCAATTTGGGCTAAGATACGTAAGGAGAATCATCCAGTTGCCCTAGGTGGTGATTGGGCAGCTATCATTGCAGCGGATGGTCAGCAAATAGGTGGTTCCAAACCCGAACCTCTAATTGCTAATCTTCCAGGTAGGATAATCGACTTAATGAAGACTCTGATGCCCGCATTGCGTGTTAATTGGGACAAGTTGTCCGCATGCAGGCAAAAGAAAGACGAAAGTGTCTCCGACTTTTTCACGAGGTTCGAAGAGACTTTTGTAGATCATAGTGGTCAGGATATGAGCACAGAAGGAGGACAGAGACTGTTTGTCGATAAATTTGTACATAATTTGTTACCTGAGCTATGCAATAAATTAAAAGATTCCGAGAGTGCGTGGGCTGTCTCTACAACTGCGCAAATACTTGCCACTGCACAGTATTATGAAAATAGGGATAAAGAGGAGAAAGAGAAATCAGATAAGAAAACGAAAGATTTAAAGACTAAAGTTCTTTTGCAACAGGCGTATCCGCCTCGCATGAATCAGACTAATACGCAGCAAGGGTCATATCAAAGGACAGATTATAGTTCATCGAGACCTCAATATCAGTGGAACCAGTGTGCGTACTGTAAAAAAGAAGGTCACTATAAAAATGAGTGTCCAGTCCTAGCGCAAAATAATGCAGCAGCAGCTCAGAGAGGTTGTGGTGGTTTTGTGCAGAATTCTAGAGGTTGAGGACGAGGTGCTATGCCTCCACAGACAAATGACCGCCCTTCCAATCACTTTGATCAACGAAATGGACAGTCTGCCCAGCAAAATAGATCTCAACAGTATCATGTTGAAGACTATTGTGAAGTGGATGAGGGATTTCAGCAAAATGGGTACTAGGACAGCCATGGACAGAGAGAGGGAGTAGTATCAGTTCCAGTGGATCAGAGTGGGCCTTATGTCGCAGTAGCAACATCAGGTGTAGTCGAACCGTTTCTGTTGGATACTGGTGCAGCAAAAAGTTCTATCATTCATGCGAAACTCCCTGGCGCACCTTTGTCCGGCTCAACAAATGTTTCTGTAGGTTTTTCAGGCGCCCCTGTTTACAACCCCATATCTGGTCCTTTGTCTATTTCTGTTGGACCGTGTCAATTGAAAGCACCCCTGATTTTGACGACAGGTTGTAATGAAAATCTGCTTGGTTTAGACTTGTTAAAACGACTATATGCGACATTGTACTGTTCTCCGGAAGGAGTACAGCTTACATTGGGTAAAAGAATCACCTCTCCGATGTATTTGTCAATGGATGCACTCCCGCCAGAGCTGCGTTCACTCCCTGATACTCTTTGGGCGACTGGTCCTAACGATGTAGGCCTTTTGGAAATACCACCATATGTAGTCACTTTGAAAGCAAATGTAAAATTTCCACGAATTCCTCAATACAAAATATCTAGTGAAGGTGAACGTGCACTTTTATTGATTGTACAAGATTTGATTAAGAAAGGTGTGGTTGAAGAAACTAGAGGAAATGTCTGTAACAGTCCTGTATTACCGATTTTGAAACGAACTGATCCTACAAAGCCTCCAGTGTATAGGTTTGTCATTGATCTCAGAGAAGTTAATAAGATTGTGGTCCCGCAGTTCCCTGTAGTTCCAGATATTACTGCCTTGTTAACATTGATTCCTGCTACAGCCACATGGTTTTCAGTCATCGACTTGAAAAATGCCTTTTTCAGCATTCCGATAGCCGAAGAAAGCAGAGATATTTTCGGCTTCTGTCTAGGAGGTCGAAGCTTCAGGTTTAAACGCGCTCCACAAGGCTATTGTGAGAGCCCATCCATTTACAGTCAGGCATTAAAAAGTCAATTAGATTCTTTTGTACTTCCTCAAGGTTCTGCTCTAGTGCAGTATGTAGACGATCTTCTAGTGGCTGCCGATGACAAGGAAACTTGCAAAGCAGCTACGATTTCGTTATTGCATCATTTGTCCAATTTGAATCACAAGGTATCACCTTCGAAAATGCAATATTGCTGCCAAGAAGTGACCTACCTAGGTCATCTCTTGTCAAAGGAGGGAAGGAAGTTGACCCCAGAGAGAATAAAAGCAATTACACAGATGAGTGTTCCTCAATCCTCGCACGCAGAGAGAAGTACGTGCCTTTTTAGGTATTACCTCTTACTGTAGGCAGTGGATCCCAAATTTTTCTCTTTTAGCAAAACCGTTGGTAGCTTTGACTGGGAAAAATGTTCCGAGTCCGGTGCCATGGTCTGCTGAATGTCAGGAGAGTTTTTCTGAGTTACGAAAAGCATTATGTTCAGCTCCTGTATTGGGTACACCCGATTACAGCAAGCCATTCAAGCTCTATGTTCACGATAGAGAAGGTTGCGCGTTGAGTGTTCTGACACAGAAATTTGGTGATAAACAACGCCCTTGTGCGTATTTTTCATCAACATTAGATCCGGTAGCTAGAGCGTTGCCTAGTTGTTTGAGAGCTACAGCGGCAGCTGCGGCTTCCATTCGACAATCTGCTGGTTTGGTGATGAACAATATGCTAGTGGTCATGGTTCCTCATGCTGTGGATACACTCATGAACAGAACCAAGACACAACACCTTACCAGTGCGAGATTATCTGGCTACGAGCTGACACTGCTAGCAAGTCATATTCAGATCAAAAGATGCAATGTATTGAATCCAGCAACATTGTTGCCGGCTAATCAAGAGTCGAGTGATTCCGAGCCCCATGATTGCTGTTTTAGAACTGAGGAAGAGACAAAAGGACGAATTGATTTAAAAGACACCCCATTGTCAGATCCAGATGGCACGTTGTATGTTGATGGGTCATGCTTTAAATTGGAAAATGGTGATGTGACTGCTGCCTATGCGGTAACGACTTTGAGTACGATTGTGGAGACTGCAAGAGTGAGTCAGAATTCTGCCCAAGCTGCAGAATTAATAGCTCTAACAAGAGCGTGTGTTTTAGCTAAGGGAAAGAGAGTGAATGTGTTCACAGATAGTCAGTACGCATTTGGCGTGGCTCATAGTTTTGGCCGTTTGTGGAAAGAAAGAGGTTTCATTACGTCCCATGGGACTAAGATTCAACATGGTCAGCTAGTTAACGACTTGTTGGAATCTCTAACCTTGCCGACTGAAGTTGCGATTGTGAAATGCTTTGCTCATAAAGCAATCACGGATGATGTTGGTCGTGGGAATGCTTTTGCTGATGAAACCGCTAAACAGACAGCTAGAGATATTATGAGTAGAATGTATGTTGCAACGTCTGCAAGATGGATTTCCGAGTCTGGAATGTGTGAGGATACAGTGGAAAGTGTGAAAGAGATTCAGAAAGAGGCAACTGAGGAGGAAAAACGTGCATGGAAAGAAAGTACGGGCAAGTTGGATTCGAGTGGGTGTTGGATTGATTTGTCAGAACAACAGCGTTGGATGTTGCCTGATGCGTATGTGCTTGCAGTGGTGACAATGGCGCATGGAGTAGCGCATATAAGTTCTAAAGGAATCTGTAAGATGTTGGCTCCGGTCTGGAAGAATGATGGGATCAGTAAATGTGCAGAGAGAGTGGTGAAAAATTGTATGGTATGCCTGATGCATAATCCTGGCAAGGGAACCCCAACTCCTGCTGGTCACTTCGCTCCTCCTTCCTGCCCCTTTGAGGTAATTCAGCTAGATTTCATACATATGGATCGCTGTAATAATCTAAAATACGTCCTGGTGGTAGTTTGTGCTTTTTCCAGATGGATCGAAGCATATCCACTAAAGGACAATACTGCCCTATCAACTGCCAAAATTCTTCTTAAAGAATATTTCCCTAGGTATGGAATGCCACGGATTGTATGGTCAGATAACGGAAGTGAGTTTATAGGGAAAGTTATGCAGAGTGTGTGTGCCGGTTTGGGCATCAAACAGAAATTTCACAGTGCAAACCATCCCCAGTCTGCTGGTTTAGTTGAGGGTTACAATGGCACCCTCAAACTAAAACTTGCTAAAATACAGGCATCCACCGGTTTATCCTGGCCAGACGCACTACCCTTGGCTTTGTTATCAACGAGAGCGACTGTGCATTCTAGAGTAGGGCTTAGTCCATACGAAATTGTTTTTGGCCGTCCTGCGAATGTTTGGGGAGTGCCTAGGCCGAAAGAGTTTTGTTCTCTAGAATATCCTATGTTGATCGATTACCTTTACGACTTGACTGCTAAATTGAGTCTTATTCACCAACAGGTTTTCGATGCATTGCCAAAGCCTCCGGAGAGTCCAGGTCATCAGCTGAAACCCGGCGACCACGTTGTGGTCCGAAATTTCGCGAGGACAAAGAACCTTCAGCCCAAGTTTGTCGGCCCCTTCCAGGTGCTGCTTGCAACGAGGCGTAAGCACTGGATACACGCAACTCATGTCAAACGTGTACCTTTGCCACTTCCTTACGACGACTGGGTGAAGAAGGGAATTGGTGCCTCTGAATGCGAGCAAACACCCAAGTTTATCCCTTTCAGCGATGCCGAATTGATAACTGACACTCCGAACTCTGACTCTCCTCCTGAAAAGACTCCTTTGAACTCTGAACATTTGTCCTCTGCATCAGAAAAAACTCAGTCATCTGCGAACCTGAACACTGCAACAGCTACTAATGATACATTATTTTCCGATCAAACAGTTCCTGCAAAACTAAGATACAACTTACGACCTCGTAATATGGACAAATAAAGCAGGAAACTGCCTATTGTGATATTTGAAATTTTGAACTTTTGCCTTCAGCCAGGAAGTTTGCTATTGTTTTATTGTTTTTAAAAATTGCCTTGCCGTCTGGGTAGCCGTAGGGTCGTGGCTGTGTACCTAGTTGAATCTGCGGGGGTCTGACACCAGGTCGATCTTTCTGTTGGTTCTGGGAACTCCCAGGGCTGATAGAGGCATTTTCATCTACGTACACATCATCAGTGGTCGCGAGCGGATTGTAGAAGAAAGAGCTTCCTGCACTGCAACGAGAAAATGTGATTTATGTTCGCAGAAATAGACTTTACAGAATTCTTCACAGCAAATGCTTTCTGATACAATGTGCCATTACATTTTTGATTGTTTTGATAACGTTGGTGGGTGGAATCGTCTTTGGTATGAGTTTGATTTTTATGCCAGTAACTACAGTACCTCCCCTTGATCCTGCTACTTCTACTGTTTCTTCTATACACTCTTTTCACTCGTTTCCTGAACATGAGCAAGCTCGACGCTCAGAATTTATCAATAACACTTTTGTACAGCTCTTGCACCAACACCAACTGGTAGTTAACACTACAGACTGCTGGGTGTGCGGCTTGATACCCCACACTATGGATAAAGGTATTCCCTATCTGGTTTTGCCTTTCAGCTATAATGGATCATTTCAGGCCCTTCAAACCATCTTTGCTTATGCCCTTGAAACCTATCCTCCGCGTCCACCACGTTCCACTAAATATAACTCTGCCAACAAAGCTTTAGTCCAGGGAATTATTGACATGATCAAGGACGTCAATAATACTCCATCTTACCCTAGAGACGAATTGCGAGTATATTTGAGTTGGAATTCTTCAGAGTATCGCCTTAGTTTGGGAGAAAGCAAGCGTAAAAGCTCCACTCCAATCTGGGTCGTACCTCACCGAGGTCAGGTCTGTTTGCAAGGAAATGGGAGAAATCCGAGAGCTCAGCTAGGGAGGAGTGAGTGCGTTGAGACTTATGTGTTTCCGTCTAACTCTTCCCCTGCTTTTCTCACTGCTAGGGGTACCTACTTCATCTGTCAAGACAGAGCGTATACATGGTTGCCTGCTGACTTTTCAGGATCATGTTATATTGCTCGATTATTGCCTCCAACATACACTGCTTCATCTGATTATCACAAGACCAGAGTGGCAAGAGGTGTCTTCAGCAAGGAAGATACCGCTGGTCAGGAAGCTGGAGACTTCTTCAAAGGTTTCCTTCCGTTCTGGGGGCCTATGGCCAATAGTAGAAACATACGTCAGCTAACACGGGTAGTTGAATCTACTATTACCGAAACTGCTGGTGCCCTTAGCAATTTGACAGCTGAGCTTCAGGCGGATAGACTCATGACGTTGCAGAACCGTATGGTTCTAGACGTAATACTTGCAGACCGAGGTGGGGTATGCAGAATGATCCAATCGAGCTGCTGTGTCTTTATTCCCAATAATGCTCCAACAGTCTATGAGGCGATCTCTAAGCTACACAAGATTTCCGACTCTATACACGTAGACAAGGGAAACTGGTCCTTCATGGAGTGGTTTTGGACTCTGATATCAGCGTGGGGATGGAAGGTTCTGATGGTCATTGGTGTCATCTTAGTATTCCTATTCTCATGCTGCCTGATTATCCAGTGTGGTCCAGCTCTGTGTAGTCTTTGTGCTGCAACCTGTTTTAGAAAACCACCTGCGTTTGGAGAAAAGGCGCGAGAAAGGATGATGATACAACAACATGTCACTGACCTGATGAGCATAGAATTAGACTCTGACATAGACTGAGTAATTGCCTATGTAAGGGCAAAAGGAGGGTCTGAGGTTCCGTGACGATTTGAACCCGTGTTTTCAATATTGTCGGAAATACATAATATTGGTATCAGCGAACCGCAAATGATCCATTTAGCATATCCTGGTGTTTGCGCTACGCTACGAGCAAGAGTACTCCTGTAACAAACACATTTCTGATCTACCCATGGCATCTATCTTAGATCATGGCGGACATTTTGTGTTTCTTGCCCTCACATACGCAATAACCTCTGATCACTTCATTTCAATTAAGGACACGTAGCCTTAGCCGGAGATTCACCTCTCTAGTGACACGTGCACCTTAGACCAGAACACGCTGTAGCTGCATGACTCGACAAAGGCTGCCTCCCCTGCCCGAGGCCAGTCCTGCTGAACTGGTTCTCGTGTCCGTTGGCCTGATCACGATTAGGCGGCCGAAGCCGGTAGCCTTGCCCATTTACAACCCACAAACATCCCTTATCCTACTTTCCTATCTTCCACACCTGGCTCCGTTCCTTTCTTTCTGAATCTTTATTAGGGGGAGGTAACGAAATTTACGATGAGGCGGTCCGGCTCTTGAATGCAATATTGACAAGGGATTGTGATGAACTAGTGGGAACCCCTCTTCGTAATGTTTGGCATCAGATATTATCGACGGTTCCTGTGTAACGCCAAATATTTATTGTTTAGGACACAAAGGTTCTGGGAATGTATTACATGTAAAGAATTTGCCTCAAGCTCAAATTTTAGTATATAAGGAGCAACCCTCTTTGTACAAATCGAACAGGCTCCTAGACACTGCCCATGCGTAGTTTCTGTGACTTCTGTGTCCCTGCAGTAATAAACCTTTGGTCTTTGACGCCACCATCGAGAAGCCCGTGTTTCTGTTTATTTGTGCACCAAGACAGGTGGAACTCCGGGGTCTTCGGGTGTTGTTCCCTGACACCTCTGGACGGAACCAAAAAGTCCAGAACTCCACTCCTGCTTCTTTCTACACCTCTGTTGCACCTTTCAGTAATTCTCTTGCCTCTTTCTGTACTTCTCTTGCCTTTTTCTGCACCTCTCTTGCCTCTTTCTGCACCTCACTTGCTTGTTTCTGCACTTCTTTTGACTTTTTCTGCATCCCTGTTTGCTTCACGCTGCACTTCCCATGCTTCTTTCTGCACCAGTCTTGCTTCTTTCTGGACCCTTGTTGTCTCTTTATGTACCACATTTGCCTGTTTCTGCAACTCTCTTGCCTCTCTCTGCAGTTCCTCTGCACCTCTGTTGCTTCTTTCTGCACTCCTCTTGCCTCTTTCAGTACCCCTGTTGCTTCATTCTGCACTTTCCATGCCTTTATTTGCATCTGTATTGCTTCTTTCCGTACCCCTGTTGTCTCTTTCTGAACCTGTCTTCCCTCTTTCTGTACCTTTCTTGTCTGTTTCAGCATCTCACTTGTCTCTTTCTGCACTTATTGTGGTTCGTTCTAAACCTCTGTTGCTTGTTTTAGCAATTCTCTTGCCTTTCTGCACATCTATTGCCTGTTTCTGCACCCCTCTTGATTCTTTCTGCACATTTTCCCTCTTTGTGCAACTCTCTTGCCCCTTTCTATACCTCTCTTCCCTCTTTCTGCACCACTCTTGCCACTTTTTGTACCTCCGTTGCTTCTTTCTCCACTTCTCTTGCCTCTTTCCCCACCCATGGTGCCTTTTTAGCATCTCTGTTTCTTATTACTGCACTTCGCTTCCTTCTTTCTGCACACCTCATGCCTCCTTCTGTATCTCTGTTGCTTCTTTTCTACACTTTTCCTGGGTCTTTCTCTACTGTTCGTGCCTCTTTCTGCATCCCTCATGCCTAATTGAGCACCTAATTTGCTTCTTTCTGCACTTCTCTCTCTTTCTGCATCCCTCTTGCCTCTTTCTGTACCTCTGTTGCTTCTTTCTGCACTTCTCTTGCCTCTTTCTGTATCCTTCGTGCCTCTTTCAGCACCTCTTGTGCTTCTTTCTGCACTTCTTTTTTTTCTGCACCCCTTGTGCCTCCTTCTGCACCTCTGTTGCTTCTTTTTGCATTTCTCTTGGTTCTTTTGGCACTGCTCTTGCCTCTTTGAACACCTCTTTTGCTTTTTTATGCACTGCTCTTCCTTCTTTCTCACCTTACTTGGCTCTTTCTGCACAACTATTGCTTCTTATTACATCTCTGTTGCTTCTTTCAGCAATTCTCTTACCTCTTTCTGCACTTCTCTTCCTTCTTTCTGCACCCCCTGCCTCTTTCTCTATCTCTCTTGCCTCTTTGTGTGCCCTCCCACTTTTTTCTGCACCCCTCTTTCCTCTTTTTGCACCTCTGTTGTTTTTTTCTGCACTGCTCTTGCTTCTTTCTCACATTACTAGCTTCTTTCTGCACATCTATTGCTTCTTATTACATCTCTGTTGCTTCTTTCAGCAATTCTCTTGCCTCTTTCTGCACTTCTCTTCCTTCTTTCTGCACTCCGCCTCTTTCTCTACCTCTCTTGCCTCTTTCTGCACATCTCCTGCCTTTTTCTGCAGACCTCTTTCCTCTTTTTGTACCTCTGTTGGTTCTTTCATCACTGCTCTTGCTTCTTTCTGTACACCACTTGCCTCTTTTTGCACTTCTCTTGGTTCTTTCTAAATCTCTGTTGCTTCTTTTAGCAATTCTCTTGCCTCTTTCTGCACTTCTCTTGCTTGATTCTGCACCTCTCTTGCATCTTTCTGTACCTTTGTTTCTTCTTTCTACACTCCACTTGCTTTCTGCACCTCTCTTGCCTCTATCAGCACCTTGGGTGCTTCTTTCTGTACTCCTCATGTCTCTTTCTGCACCCCTCTTCCCTCTTTGTGCAACCCTCTTGCCTCTTTGTACAACTCTCTTCCCTCTTTCTGCATCACTCTTGCCTCCTTCTGCTCCTCTGTTGCTTCTTTCTGCATTTCTCTTGGTTCTTTTTGCACTGCTCTTGCCTCTTTCTGCATCCCTCTTGCCTCTTTGAGCACCTCTTTTGCTTCTTTCTGCACTTCTCTCTCCTCTTTCTGCACCCCTCCTGCCTCTTTCTCTACCTCTGATGCTTCTTACTGCACCTCTATAGCCTCTTTCTGCACCTCTCTTGCTTCTTTCTGCAGCTGACTTCCTCTTTCAGCATCTCTATTGCTTTTCCTTGCAGATCTTTTGCCTCTTTCTGCACCTCACTTGCCAGTTTCAGCACCTCAGTTGCTTCGTTCTGCAGATCTCTTGCCTCTTTCTGTACCTCTCTTGCCTCTATCTGCACCCCTTTCCCTTCTCAGCAACTTTCCTGCCTGTTCCCGCACCTCTCTTGCCTCTTTCTGTACCTCTGTTCCCGCTTTCTGCACTTCTTTTGCTCTTTCTGCACCCTTCGCTCCTATTTCAGCACCTCTGTTACTTCTTTCTGTATTTCTCTTCCTTCTTTCTGCATCCCTCCTGCCTCTTTCTGTACCTCACTTGCCTCTTTGTGTACCCCTCCTTTTTACCTGCGGGCCTTTCCACAAGCTGTTTCTCCAAACTGTTTCCTACCCCTATGTTTTCCCCTTTTTAGGGCTCGCTGAGAAAAGCGCGCGAAAGCGCGCTCTCGCTGAGAGAACTATAGCTGTCAGCTCAGCCGACAATGAGTGGAGACAAGAGCTGGCCACGCACATAGCATTGTCTATAGCAGCGTCGGATTCCGACGCGCGCCTTCAGATTGGGTCGCGCTCGTGAGCTTGTAACGTAGACAGATCACGCGCGCAACCCAATCCCAAGGTGCGTGTCGTAATCCGACTCTGCACCCGCTCACTGATTAAAAACCCACCGCGTACAGTGCAGTGGGAGCGTTGGAAAGGCAGGCTGGAGGGCCTGAAGTCGCGGCAGCGTCTCCCTCGTTCGCTCGTCGTTCTTCAAATCAGCATTGAAGTCAGTAAATGCGAGGGTAAATGCTTTCAAGTGTTTACAAAGCCGCGCTCTGCCACCAGAGCCGAGCAGTGCTCCTCCCCATGGGGTGCGCTCGTGGGGTCCCCTTCCCCGGGTGGCAGAGCCCCGCAGTAACAGCCTTGTGTGTGTTTCCATTGTCCTCGCAGGCGTCTCAAGGCACCGCCGCTGCATGAAGGGCTGTGAGTGAGGAGAAGGAGCCGGGAGCAGCAGGCAAGCCCGGGGACGCGAGCAGCGTTGTACCGCCCCGCCGCGATGGGCTGGCTGGAGGAGCCCAGCTGGCATCTCCATGTGTCCCTGCAAACCAAGGGTAAGAGTACCGTTACTATCTCTACAGTCACCAGCTTCTTGTGACAAGCTGCGCTGCCGCCTCAGTGTCTGTACGTCTTGCCTCTTTTTTTCCAATAACGGCGGCGCACAGTGGACACGTCTGCCCCGGGGGTGGCTGAAGTCAGAGCCGACTGGGAGTCCGGATGAAACTAGCAGTTTATTTTAATTCGGTTCAAGTGCCGTCCCCTGACGAAAAGTTGATACACTGGCACTGGTTTGTTTTGGTGTAGCGAATTTCAGTTGTATTTGAATGCAGGCAGCTTTTCAGAGTTTCCAGTAGCAAAGAATCTGTCACAACTCAGTAAACAAAGGTGGTATTTGTTACTTTTAATCAAGAATGAACCTAAATTGTGTGATTGCTGTTTTTTTTTGTTTTTATACAACTGTTTCTCTCATACAGTTTGTTAGATGGTACGATTTATATTCCGTAGGCCAAGTGTTCTCCCAAAATACAGCCTGGTATAATTCAATACAACTCTGTTGCCGCCTGACGTTTCTGCTTTAAACCGAGCAAGCAGGTTCTTCACATATTTGCATATGCTTCGGAGACCATGGGGCACGTGCATTCTTCTGGTATATACATGGGCACGAGAGGGCTACAAGTAAGAGTGCTCGGGGAAATGTCAAGGAGGGCAAATACCATGGTGTGAACGATCAGCTCGAGCCGCGCTCTGCAGAGGGCGGTCTGCAGGTGACAAAACATTGGACAGCAGTTAACATTGGCAGCCATAAACTGGTTAACAAGCGACTGTTGTAGACACACCTCACTATAAACATTTAGATGCCTAGCTACAAGGTTATGACTTGGGCTTCAGTCGAGAGATGCAGTAAATAAATGCATTTGAGTCATATCTCGTGTGGTGCATGGTGCGGTTGGGTCGCCTGTTCTACGTTTTGCACCCAGCCAGCAGCCTCATATACTTAAGAGCATTTTGGGGGATTTAGTTAGATGGACAAGTCTGTATCTGAATCCGTTTAAGTCCATTTAATTGTCTGCAAGAATTTATGTCCGGGCTACCGCTCTGCGCAAATGAGCACTTCTAATAAATAATAATGCAATACCTTTAGTTTTGCAAAGCAGAGAACACATGCTTTTTATAACATTGTGTACAGGAATAGTTTCTCAATTTTTTTCCCACTTAGGTACATATCTGATGAAATGCTAGCTATTTTAAAGTAAGAGTAAATTATAAAAACGTTCATCAGAAAAATGCTTATTTTCCTTTTGTTTAAATATCAATGTATTTCACTGCCCTCGTTCTACTACTTTGTCTCTAGGTAAAGCCTTAAATTACATAAAACATGACGTGATTCAGGCAATCAGTGTTAACATTATTTCATTCACACCAAACGTGTTCCTTGAGAGTAAGTTTACAAATAATTCACTTATCTCAAATTATATGGAGTAGTATATTTAGAGCGTTCACGTTGGAATGCGTAGCTGGTCGCTGTAGGCTGACTATGCTCCCCCCAAATTAGTTTTGTGCTTGGATAAGCAGCTGAGCACACCTCAGTGCAATCTTGCCAGCCTGCTCCTGAGGCCTAGATGTGCAGAATAAGGCAGGCTCCTCACATTTTTAAACTGTACTACGTTCTGGGTTCAATTTTGAAATGGTGCAGGTCTTCCAGTTACCTTTAATTACTTTACTCGGTGGTGTGCTTTTTGTGAAAATGACGGTTCCCGCTCTCATACCGGCCATCACATTGAGAGGTGCTACGCCAACAGTAAGATAGTTTAAGTGCTTGGCGTGTGGAGTGCTTCCTGGAGCGTGGGTAGGGTTAACAATGTTCGGATTTCTCTTGCGGCCAAATGGGAAGCGTTCCGTCAGTATCTTTGCACACATGGTCTCTCACCTGACGCCGTGCAGCCACGTTTTGGTTTACACGTGCCCGGGAAGTCAGGCAGTGATTCCGAGGGCACTCCCTGCTCCGAAATGAGACCGGGCTCTGAGCGCCTGCCTCAGCTTCGGCCTGAATTCCAGACAGCATCTGGAAATTTAGGTGCTTGCAATCCAAGGCATGACTGGCGTTTCCCAGACATCTGGCTTTTCCCTGAAACGGGGCGTGGGGGTTATTTATGTTAGTGGGGGTTGGTTTTGAAGCACTGCAGTAGTTTTAAAAGCACTGTAAAGTTCCTTGTCTATCCAGCAGTTTTCTTTCAATAAAAGTGTCAGGATAACTCTGACGATTAAGTACCTACTGGAGAGAGATGAGAGTTTTATCTAGTGGCAGTTTGGCTCATCTAAGGTAGTGTAGAGGTTCAATGTGCCTGCTGCAAAAAATGTGTACCATGCATATACAAAAACAGTATTTTATGTGCACAACTCAGTGGGTTACTGTTTTTGTCACAGAGCTTCTTTTGTTACTGTGCAGTTTATAAGTTACAATTGTGATCTAGCACAGTGACATATACCCTGGCATCAAAGAGCTGCATGCAAACTGCATGGTACAAATTAGTAAGTTGTGTTTTTTCCCTCCAGTCTTTTATGTTCCTGATGGTGCTAAAAAGGTTTGTTTGGGTAGAAAAAACATATTATTATTAAAGACAACACTAACCACTGTGTTATGTTCTGAATCCTGACTCTGTGCTTCTCCAGACCAAGCAGCGTTAAAAAATGGCTACCATTATGAATTACAGTGAATCCTACACCTTGCAGTCCCCTCTTTAACACACAGAGTGTTTATTCTTAGTGAATCCGATTCGATTTCTGCTTTGAGAAGTTTCACAACTCCCTCTGTCTGCCCCAATCTGCCCCATCCCTCGTGTTGCACCTCTCAGCCTTGCTTGTGTGCGTTCCTCTCTGCCTCCGCCGTGTGACCTCTGTGCCTCCCTATGCCCTCCTGTGTGCTCCTGTATACCCCCCTGTCTCCATCCCTCTATGTGCATTAATCTGCCTCATCCCTCGTGTTCACCCTCTTAGGATCTCTTGTGTGCACTTTTCTCTGCCGCCAGCTGTCCGCACGCTTCCATTGTTTCATGTGTGCACATCCCTGCTTCCTTGTGTGTGCACACCTCTATCCCTTCTCTCTTTGTGCATGCTACTGTCATAAGAACGGACCTGGTACAGGAAGGCCATTTTTTATTTATTTATTAGTTTTCACTTTTATATAGCGCAAACTTCACTTGCTTTCTGCACCTCTCTTGCTTCTATCAGCACCTTGGTTGCTACTTTCTGCACTCCTCATGTCTCTTTCTGCACCCCTCTTCCCTTTTTGTGCAACCCTCTTGCCTCTTTGTACAACTCTCTTCCCTCTTTCTGCATCACTCTTGCCTCCTTCTGCTCCTCTGTTGCTTCTTTCTGCATTTCTCTTGGTTCTTTTTGCACTGCTCTTGCCTCTTTCTGCATCCCTCTTGCCTCTTTGAGCACCTCTTTTGCTTCTTTCTGCACTTCTCTCTCCTCTTTCTGCATCCCTCCTGCCTCTTTCTCTACCTCTGATGCTTCTTAATGCACCTCTATTGCCTCTTTCTGCAACTCTCTTGCTTCTTTCTGCAGCTGACTTCCTCTTTCAGCACCTCTGTTGCCTTTCCTTGCAGATCGTTTGCCTCTTTCTGTACCTCACTTGCGAGTTTCAGCACCTCAGCTGCTTTGTTCTGCAGATCTCTTGCCTCTTTCTGCACCTCTCTTGCCTCTATCTGCACTCCTTTCCATTTTCTGCAACTTTCCTGCCTGTTTCCGTACCTCTCTTGCCTCTTTCTGTACCTATTTTCTCTCTTTCTGCACTTCTTTTGCTCTTTCTGCACCCTTCGTTTCTCTTTCAGCACCTCTGTTACTTCTTTCTGCACTTCTCTTCCTTCTTTCTGCATCCCTCCTGGCTCTTTCTGTACCTCTCTTGCCTCTTTTGTACCCCTCCCACCTTTTTCTGCACCCCTCTTGCCTCTTTTTGCACCTCTGTTGTTTTTTTCTGCACTGCTCTTGCTTCTTTCTCACCTTACTTGCCTCTTTCTGCACGTCTATTGCTTCTTATTACATCTCTGTTGCTTCTTTCAGCAATTCTCTTGCCTCTTTCTGCACTTCTCTTCCTTCCTTCTGCATCCCCCCTGCCTCTTTCTCTACCTCTCTTGCCTCTTTGTGTACCCCTCCCACCTTTTTCTGCACCCCTCTTGCCTCTTTTTGCACCTCTGTTGATTTTTTCTGCATTGCTCTTGCTTCTTTCTCACCTTATTTCCTCTTTCTGCACGTCTATTGATTCTTATTATATCTCTGTTGCTTCTTTCAGCAATTCTCTTGCCTCTTTCTGCACTTCTCTTCCTTCTTTCTGCACCCGCCTCTTTCTCTACCTCTCTTGCCTCTTTCTGCACTTCTCCTGCCTTTTTCTGCAGCCCTCTTGCCTCTTTTTGTACCTCTGTTGATTCTTTCTGCACTGCTCTTGCTTCTTTCTGTGTACCACTTTCCTCTTTTTGCACTTCTCTCGGTTCTTTCTAAACCTCTGTTGCTTCTTTCAGCAATTCTCTTACCTCTTTCTGCACTTCTCTTACTTGATTCTGTACCTCTCTTGCGTCTTTCTGCACTTTTGTTGCTTTTTTCTACACTTCACTTGCTTCTTTCTGCACCTCTCTTGCCTCTATCAGAACCTTGGTTGTTTCTTTCTACACTCCTCCTGCCTCTTTCTGCACCCCTCTTCCCTCTTTGTGCAACCCTCTTGCCTCTTTCCACAACCCTCTTCCCTCTTTCTGCATCACTCTTGCCTCCTTCTGCACCTCTGTTGCTTCTTTCTGCATTTCTCTTGGCTCTTTTTGCACTGCTCTTGCCTCTTTCTGCATTCCTCTTGCCTCTTTGAGCACCTCTTTTGCTTATTTCTGCACTTCTCTCTCCTCTTTCTGTATCCCTCCTGCCTCTTTCTCTACCTCTGATGCTTCTTACTGCACCTCTATTGCCTATTTCTGCACCTCTCTTGCTTCTTTATGCAGCTGACCTCCTCTTTCAGCACCTCTGTTACTTTTCCTTGCAGATCTTTTGCCTCTTTCTGCACCTCACATGCCAGTTTTAGCACCTCAGTTGCTTTGTTCTTTAGATCTTTTGCCTCTTTCTGCACCTCTCTTGCCTCTATCTGCACGCCTTTCCCCTGTTTCTGCACCTTTCCTGCCTGTTTCTGTACCTCTCTTGCCTCATTCTGTACCTCTGTTCCCTCTTTCTGCACTTCTCTTGCTCTTTCTGCACCCTTCGATCCTCTTTCAGCACCTCTGTTACTTCTTTCTGCACTTCTCTTCCGTCTTTCTGCACTCCTCCTGCCTCTTTCTGCACCCCTCTTCCCTCTTTGTGCAACACTCTTGCCTCTTTCAACAACTCCCTTCCCTCATTCTGCATCACTCTTGCCTCCTTCTGCACTGCTCTTGCCTCTTTCTGCATCCCTCTTGCCTCTTTGAGCACCTCTTTTGCTTCTTTCTGCACTTCTCTCTCCTCTTTCTGTATCCCTCCTGCATCTTTCTTTACCTCTGATGCTTCTTACTGCACCTCTATTGCCTCTTTCTGCACCTCTCTTGCTTCTTTCCGCAGCTGACTTCCTCTTTCAGCACCTCTGTTGCTTTTCCTTGCAGATCTTTTGCTTCTTTCTGCACCTCACATGCCAGTTTCAGCACCTCAGTTGCTTTGTTCTGCAGATCTTCTGCCTCTTTCTGCACCCCTCTTGCCTCTATCTGCACTCCTTTCCCCTGTTTCTGCACCTTTTGCTGCCTGTTTCTGTACCTCTCTTGCCTCTTTCTGTACCTCTGTTCCCTCTTTCTGCACTACTCTTGCTCTTTCTGCACCCTACGCTCCTCTTTCAGCACCTCTGTTACTTCCTTCTGCACTTCTCTTCCTTCTTTCTGCATCCCTCCTGCCTCTTTCTGTACCTCTCTTGCCTCTTTGTGTACCCCCCCACCTTTTTCTGCACCCCTCTTGCCTCTTTTTGCACCTCTGTTGTGTTTTTTTCTGCACTTCTCTTGCTTCTTTCTCACCTTCTATGCCTCTTTCTGCACTTCTCTTGCTTCTTTCTACATCTCTGTTGCTTCTTTCAGCAATTCTCTTGCCTCTTTCTGTACTTCTTTTCCTTCTTTCTGCACCCTGCCTCTTTCTCTACCTCTCTTGCCTCTTTCTGCACTTCTCCTGCCTTTTTCTGCAGCCCTCTTGCCTCTTTTTGTACCTCTGTTGATTCTTTCTGCACTGCTCTTGCTTCTTTCTGTGCACCACTTTCCTCTTTTTGCACTTCTCTTGGGTCCTTCTAAACCTCTGTTGCTTCTTTCAGCAATTCTCTTACTTCTTTCTGCACTTCTCTTGCTTGATTCTGCACCTCTCCTGCGTCTTTCTGCACTTTTGTTGCTTTTTTCTACACTTCACTTGCTTCTTTCTGCACCTCTCTTGCCTCTATCAGAACCTTGGTTGTTTCTTTCTGCACTCCTCCTGCCTCTTTCTGCACCCCTCTTTCCTCTTTGTGCAACCCTCTTGCCTCTTTCCACAACCCTCTTCCCTCTTTCTGCATCACTCTTGCCTCCTTCCTGCACCTCTGTTGCTTCTTTCTGCATTTCTCTTGGCTCTTTTTGCACTGCTCTTGCCTCTTTCTGCATCCCTCTTGCCTCTTTGAGCACCTCTTTTGCTTCTTTCTGCACTTCTCTCTCCTCTTTCTGTATCCCTCCTGCCTCTTTCTCTACCTCTGATGCTTCTTACTGCACCTCTATTGCCTCTTTCTGCACCTCTCTTGCTACTTTCTGCAGCTGACTTCCTATTTCAGCACCTCTGTTGCTTTTCCTTGCAGATCTTTTGCCTCTTTCTGCACCTCACATGCCAGTTTTAGCACCTCAGTTGCTTTGTTCTGCAGATCTTTTGCCTCTTTATGCACCTCTCTTGCCTCTATCTGCACTCCTTTCCCATGTTTCTGCACCTTTCCTGCTTGTTTCTGTACCTCTCTTGCCTCCTTCTGTACCTCTGTTTCCTCTTCCTTCACTTCTCTCGCTCTTTCTGCACCCTTTGATCCTCTTTCAGCACCCCTCTTCTCTCTTTGTGCAACCCTCTTGTCTCTTTCTACAACTCCCTTCCCTCATTCTGCATCACTCTTGCCTCCTTCTGCACTGCTCTTGCCTCTTTCTGCATCCCTCTTGCCTCTTTGAGCACCTCTTTTGCTTCTTTCTGCACTTCTCTCACCTCTTTCTGTATCCCTCCTGCATCTTTCTCTACCTCTGATTCTTCTTACTGCACCTCTATTGCCTCTTTCTGCACCTCTCTTGCTTCTTTCTGCAGCTGACTTCCTCTTTCAGCACCTCTGTTGCTTTTCCTTGCAGATCTTTTGCTTCTTTCTGCACCTCACATGCCGGTTTCAGCACCTCAGTTGCTTTGTTCTGTAGATCTTTTGCCTCTTTCTGCACCCCTCTTGCCTCTAACTGCACTCCTTTCCCCTGTTTCTGCACCTTTTGCTGCCTGTTTCTGTACCTCTCTTGCATCTTTCTGTACCTCTGTGCCCTCTTTCTGCACTACTCTTGCTCTTTCTGCACCCTACGCTCCTCTTTCAGCACCTCTGTTACTTCTTTCTGCACTTCTCTTCCTTCTTTCTGCATCCTTCATGCCTCTTTCTGTACCTCTCTTGCCTCTTTGTGTACCCCTCCAATCTTTTTCTGCACCCCTCTTGCCTCTTTTTGCACCTCTGTTGTTTTTTTTTCTGCACTGCTCTTGCTTCTTTCTCACCTTACTTGCCTCTTTCTGCACTTCTCTTGCTTCTTTCTACATCTCTGTTGCTTCTTTCAGCAATTCTCTTGCCTCTTTCTGCACTTCTCTTCCTTCTTTCTTCACCCCTCCTGCCTCTTTCTCTACCTCTCTTGCCTCTTGTTTTTTTTTTAAATTTCCTTTTTGTTGTCCTCATTCGCCAATACCTGTTGCATGCTGACCGTCTGTACATCACCCTATCTCGATGGGCTAGATTGATGTGGGCTCTACCCTCGGATTCTCACGATGCCGTCTGCCCGAAGCCCAAAGGAATATGATGTCAGACAGAAAAACACTACCCATTGATTGAATTTGGGAGGTTAGGTATCACTCCAGATTAATCTAAAAGATCCAGTGGACCTTCTCAAAGCCCCATGAGCCATGGTCATTTCTGATTTGGTCCATGGAGTGTCCAGTTCGCATAATCATAGGACCAAAAAAACAAAACTTAACTCCACTGCATCAGTATCTCCCAGTATGCAATATTTTTCCTGCTGCATACTCTGGCAATATCTGTTTTTGATGTTTCATACAGGGAAGCCAGCGAGCCCGAGTGAGTTGGGGGGGCAGAATCAACCCAGTACTTGCATATTTGTCTTCTTGCCAGCAAAATTGAATAAAATCGAAAGATTCTGGCTGGACCTAGTATCTGGGTGTGTAAGCCAAAAAATACTAAATTTAGGTCGATAGCGATTTTCACTCTCATTTTGCTCTCCAATTTTCTTTGTACATCTTCCCAAAATATCTGGATGTGGGGGCAATCTCTAAACATCTGAAGGTCTGAGGCCTCAACCATTCGCATTTTTTACAGCTAACATGTGGACCATTGCAGATTCTTGACAGTCTGAGGGGGGATAAGTATGCACGATGTGCCGTAAATAGATGGTTCCTCCTCATCCATGCCGGTTTAACAATGTTGAAAAGAATTTTAAAAGATTCCTGCCATAGACGATCGCACTGCTCATTAGGAAATGTTCTACCCCAAAGCTCATCGGCCTCCTGTTCTATGGTCCAATACCAATAGGAAACTTCCTTTTTACCTGCTGGCCTTTCCACAAGCTGTTTCTCCAAACTGTTTCCTTCCCCTATGTTAAAAGCGCGCGAAAGCGCGCTCTCGCTGAGAGAACTATAGCTGTCATTCCAGCCCACAACGAGTGGAGACAAGAGCTGGCCACGCGCACAGCATTGTCTATTGCAGCGTCAGATTCCGACGTGCACCTTCGGATTGGGTCGCGCGCGTAAGCTTGTAACGTAGACAGCTCACGCGCGCGACCCAATCCCAAGGGGCACGTCGTAATCCGACTCTGCACTCGCTCACTGATGAAAAACCCGCCGCATACAGTGCAGCGGGAGCGTCGGAAAGGCAGGCTGGAGGGCCTGAAGTAGCAGCGGCGTCTCCCTCGTTCGCTCGTCGTTCTTCGAATCAGCGTTGCAGTCAGTAAATGCGAGGGTAAATGCTTCCAAGTGTTTACAAAGCCGCGCTCTGCCTCCAGAGGCAAGCTAGCCCGGGAGCCGAGCAGTGCTTCTCCCCATGAGGTGCACTCGCGGGGTCCCCTTCCCCGGGTGGCAGAGCCCCGCAGTAACAGCCGTGTGTGTGTTTCCATTGTTGTCCTCGCAGGCGTCTCAAGGCACCAGCCTCATATACTTAAGAGCATTTTGGGGGATTTAGTTAGATGGACAAGTCTGTATCTGAATCCGTTTAAGTCCATTTAATTGTCTGCAAGAATTTATGTCCGGGCTACCCCTCTGCGCAAATGAGCACTTCTAATAAATAATAATGCAATACCTTTAGTTTTGCAAAGCAGAGAACACATGCTTTTTATAACATTGTGTACAGGAATGGTTTCTCAATTTTTTTCCCACTTAGATACATATCTAATGAAATGCTAGCTATTTTAAAGTAAGAGTAAATGTTAAAAACGTTCATCAGAAAAATGCTTATTTTCCTTTTGTTTAAATATCAATGTGGGGAAAGCGTTAAATTACATAAAACATGACGTGATTCAGGCAATCAGTGTTCACATTATTTCATTCACATCAAACATGTTCCTTGAGAGTAAGTTTACATATAATTCACTTATCCCAAATTATATGGAGTAGTATATTTACAGCGTTCATGTGGGAATGCTTAGCTGGTCGCTGTAGGCTGACTATGCTCCCCCCAAATTAGTTTTGTGCTTGAATAAGCAGCCTGGCACACCTCAGTGCAATCTTGCCAGCATGCTTCTTAGGCCTAGACGTGCAGAATAAGGCAGGCTCCTCACATTTTTAAACTGTACTACGTTCTGGGTTCAATTTTGAAATGGTGCAGGTCTTCCAGTTACCTTTAATTACTTTCCTCGGTGATGAGCATTTTGTGAAAATGACGGTTCCCGCTCTCATACAGGCCATCACATTGAGAGGTGCTACGCCAACAGCAAGATAGTTTAAGTGCTTGGCGTGTGGAGTGCTTCCTGGAGCGTGGGTAGGGTTAACAATGTTCGGATTTTTCTTGGGGCCAAATGGGAAGCATTATGTTATGTTAGTGCTATTTGTATTGCGCACGGCTGCTCCAGCGAAGGAGCGTCCCGGCGCACCGACAAGGTGGCGAACACAACACAACTGGGGAACAGAAATAATTATTAAGAAAATGGGGAGTGAAGGATTTAACAAAGCTCAGAAAATAAATGAGTTTTAGCGGCCTTGCGGAAGGAGAGCAGGTCACCAAAGGTCCGGAGTTTCAAAGGGAGAGCGTTCCAGAGTGCGGCTGCCCGCACCTTAAAAGAGCGACCCCCCATCCGACTGAGTTTGAACCGAGGGGCTACCGCTAATTCTTGGTCTAGCGAGCGCAGAGTGCGCCCCGGGATGTAAGGGCGCAAGAGTTGGTGCAGTAAGGGAGGTGATAGGCCCTTCAGAATTTTGAAGGAAAGGCACAAAACTTTAAAGTGGATCCGCTGCCTAACGGGTAACCAATGCAAGGCTCGCAAAGATGGACCGGCCGAGCAAAACCTAGGAAGACCTACGATCGCTCTGGCCGCAGCGTTCTGCACTCTTTGAAGTCGGGTTAACTCAGCCTGGTTTAATCCTATAAAAAGGGAGCTGGCATAGTCCAACCGCGCCAAAACCGTTGCTTGCACCACCAATTGACGAGTTGCGGCATCGAAGTATTTAAGGGCAGGGCGCAGATTGCGCAGGATGCCGAAGCAGCAAGCCGCCGTCCTTTTGGTGTGGCCAACGAAGTTGAGGGAAGGATCCAGCCAAACACCAAGGTTTTTGATCTCCGCAACCGTAGTGGGGGTCGGCCCCAGCTCAGAGGGCCACCAAGTATCTCCCCATAGGTCCGTCCGCTTCCCAAAGATCATCACCTCAGTTTTTTTGGCGTTTAGTTGGAGACAGTTGGACGTCATCCAACCAGCCACCGCCCTGAGTCCTTCTCTGAATCTTGGGGCATCCACCCCAGAGTCCCCGCTGATCGTGACCGCTAGCTGGGTGTCATCTGCGTACGACACCATGGTCATACCACAGAGCTTCACAACCTCAGCCAGCGGCCTCACGTAGATGTTAAACAACGTGGGGCTCAGTGAGGAACCCTGTGGGACCCCAAGAGACAGAGGATGGCATTTGGACTGGTAGGGCGGGGACGCCACACAGAAGGAACGATCCCTGAGAAACGAACGGAACCACTGGTGTGCAGTGCCGATCACCCCTATCTCCTCAAGACGTTGCAGGAGAATGTCATGGGAGACCGTGTCAAAGGCGGCGCTTAGGTCTAACAAAACAAGCGCCGCCGTTTGACCTGCATCCAGAACTACCCGAAGGTGCTCGACCATAGATAACAGTGCTGTCTCCGTACTGTGGCCAGCCCGAAAACCATTCTGGGTGTCGTCCAGAATGTTGGCACGCGACAGATGACCAGTGAGGGCGGTGTTGACATGCCCCTCCGCACGTTTGGCTGGCCACGGGAGAAGCGAAATCGGGCGGTAGTTCTCCGATTTTGTAGGGTCGAGAGATGGTTTTTTCAAAATGGGCATTACTACCGCATGCTTCCATTTCAAAGGCACCTGGCCTGATGATAGCGACGTGTTGATTAAGTCGCAAACCGGGCGAGCAAAAACCTGGTCCATCAGTATCTTTGCACACATGGTCTCTCACCTGACGCCGTGCAGCCACGTTTTGGTTTACACGTGCCCTGGAAGTCAGGCAGTGATTCCGAGGGCACTCCCTGCTCCGGAATGAGACCGGGCTCTGAGCGCCTGCCTCAGCTTTGGCCAGAATTCCAGACAGCATCTGGAAATTTAGGTGCTTGCAATCCAAGGCCAGACTGGCGTTTCCCGGACATCTGGCTTTTCCCTGAAAGGGGGTGTGGGGGGGGGTTGTTTATGTTAGTGTGGGCCGGTTTTGAAGCACTGCAGTAGTTTTAAAAGCACTGTAAAGTTCCTTGTATATCCAGCAGTTTTCTTTCAATAAAATTGTCAGGATAACTCTGACAATTAAGTACCTACTGGAAAGAGATGAGAGTTTTGTCTAGTGGCAGTTTGGCTCATCTAAGGTAGTGTAGATGTTCAATGTGCCTGCTGCAAGAAATGTGCACCATGCATATACGAAAACAGTATTTTATGTGCACAACTCAGTGTGTTACTGTTTTTGTCACAGAGCTTCTTTTGTTACTGTGCAGTTTATAAGTTACACCAAGTTACACCACTGTGTTATGTTCTGAATCCTGACTCTGTGCTTCTCCAGACCAAGCACTGTTAAGAAATGGCTACCATTATGAATTACAAGTGAATCCTACACCTTGCAGTCCCCTCTTTAACACGCAGAGTGTTTATTCTTAGTGCATCAGATTTGATCTCTGCTTTGAGAAGTTTCACGACTCCCTCTGTCTGCCCCAATCTGCCCCATCCTTCGTGTTGCACCTCTCAGCCTTGCTTGTGTGCGTTCCTCTCTGCCTCCGCCGTGTGACCTCTGTGCCTCCCTATGCCCTCCTGTGTGCTCCTGTACACCCCCCTGTCTGCGTCCCTCTGTGTGCACTAATCTGCCTTATCCCTCTTAGGATCTCTTGTGTGTACTTTTCTCTGCCGCCAGCTGTCCGCACGCTTCCATTGTTTCATGTGTGCACATCCCTGCTTCCTTGTGTTTGCACACCTCTATCCCTCCTTTCTTTGTGCATGCTACTGTCATAAGAACGTATCTGGTACAGGTAGGCCATTTTTTATTTATTTATTAGTTTTCACTTTTATATAGCGCAAACTTTACCCGCAGGTATCAGAGCGCTTTAAATCAGCATGCTTATAACAAGCAAGACTAGCACTCTATATTACTGCCAACTTAGCTTAGCATAAGCAACAGCTAACCATTCACAAACAATGTTTATATACCAATTGCAAATTAGAAAATAAATAATGCAAAGCATTGTCATTTACAATGCCAGTAACTCAAACTTTAATGCTGCGAGACATATTGCATTGCAAATGCTTGTTGAAACTGAGATTGTGTCCAACTATGTAGCTGGATGTATTTGAATCTTACAGGGTCACTACACACTATCCTTTATAGATCTTCCCATAGGATAAGTGTTTCAGTACTGACTAAGTCTCCCCAAACTTTGATTCCAGCATCTCTTAGTGGGATAGCTAGACTGTCACGAAGACATTCTGGAGAACCTGGAGAGTCCCAGAGTGGTGTCAATGTGGGAAAATAACTGAGACCTGTCACCTTCCTCAATGATGCCCATATCCTGGCAAACCATTGCAGAACCTTAAGCTTGACCTTTTAAAAAAAAAATGTGGTTGCCAAATTTGTACATAAACCCATCTACTTGCAGCCCTGCCCTTTTCAGCATAGCCAAAAAGATAACTCTACTCCCTTTGTCACTTGGTGTTTTCAGTAACGTACGAGAGTGAGTGATTTGAAAAGCCCAAGCGTACAGTTGTAAATCAGGTAACGTCAACCCCCTTTTTTCTCTCCAACGTCTTAATTTCTTCCATGCGATTCTGGTAGATCTATATGCCCAGGTAAAAGAATTAATTTCTTGCTGGAATTTTCCTATAATATCTTTATCGAAATCAAGAGGTATTGTATTAAAGAGGAAAGTGACCTTGGGTAGTATGGACATTTTGACTAGGTCAATTCTCCCCAGAATGGATAAGGAGAGGAGTGTCCATGACTTCATTTGTTTTTGATAGTCCCGGAGAGTTTGTGATAAATTGATATCTGTCAATTTGTTGATGTCCTGGGTAATTGTGATCCCAAGATAACGCATACTATGACTGGTCTGATGTACAGGGTTCAGAATATTCCAAGTCATAGCTTTTGTCTTGCCAGCGTTTATCTCATAGCCAGAGACCCTACCAAACTCCTCAGCCAGTTTAACAACTGCCGGAAGAGTTCTGTCTAGATCGGCTGACAGTACCAAAATATCATCCGCATATAGAGCTCCCCTTCTCTCCCAATCCCCATATCTAAAAGGTTCGATATCAGGGTTGTCCCTTAATTTCTGTGCTAATGGTTCAATATACATATTGAACAACAGGGGGGAGAGAGGGCAGCCCTGTTGGGTTCCTCTAGATATGCCAAAAGGCTTTGTAAGGCAACCATTCACCAGGAGCTTGGCCGATGGAGATTTATAGTTTGATTGTATAGTACGGCAAAACATTACACTCAGATTGAATTTCTCCATGACTTCCGATAGTTAGGTCCAATTTACCCTATCGAAAGCCTTGGTAGAGTCGAGGGTCAAGGCAGCAAGAGGTAATGAATATGTGGATGGGATATCTACTGCTCCGACCAGATCATAAGTGAAGTCTGCTAACTGTCGCTCTTTCACGAAGCTCTTTTGATCGGGATGAAGAATATCTCCAACCACCTCCCCCAATCTAGTAGCCAGAATAGTTGTATACATTTGATATTCGCTGTTCAGAAGCGATATGGGCCTATAAGACCCACATCTGGAGGGGCCCTTTCCTGGTTTCAGAATGAGGACGACAGTGGCCTCATTCCATGCTGCTGGAGGGCTAATTCCATTTATAAAGATTTTATTAAATAGAAGACTTATTGTTGGTATTAAACTCTCTCCAAGTACACAATATAATTCTATTGGTAGCCCATCCGGGCCGGCCGCCTTGCCCCTTTTCCCACTTTCCATTACTTTCCTCACTTCTTCTTGTGTAATGGGCTACCCTAAATCTAGTTGTTGTTTGGAACTTATAGGTGTTAGAGCGATGTTATTCAGCCAAGACTTAGACTTAAATTTATCATCTGTAGATGTCTCTTTATATATCTCCTGAAAGTAGCCTAGAAAAGCCAATCCTAAGCAGGCATCTGAAAGAATGGGGGGTTCTCCAACTCCCACTGATAATCTCCTTGATATGGTTCCGGAGCTGGTCTGCCTCGATTTTCCAAGCTAATAGTTTGCCAGCTCCTTCCCCATACGCAAAATGGGCCATCTTACTCACTTCTCACCTACGCATAAGCCTCCTCTGAAGAACCAACTCCATTTTTTCCTTCAATTTCTTACTAATTTCTCAATCTTCCTTTTGTCCGATTCCCTCTTGAGCATTTAATTTTATTTCCACCTTCCTCATATCTTCCTTAAGGCCCCTGATCTCTTCTCTATATTTCTTACATCTATAACTTGCCCTGTTGGTTATTGTTCCCCTCAAAAAAGCCTTATAAGTGTCCCAAAATATAGAAATGTCGGCGGTTTCCAAATTAATCTCTAAAAACAGGTTTGTTTCCAGAGAAAGGAAATTCATCTCATTTTCTTCTAGTAGGAGTGTGCGATCGAAGGACCATCCTCTGACCTGTTGGGAACTTAGGCTCTGTAGCGTCAATATCATACTGGAGTGGTCTGACATGTGCGATGGCAGATAGTTGATGTCCTTTACTTTATCTCTAAGAGTATGGCTAACCAGTATATAATCAATTCGCAATTTTATGTTTATATTTGAAATTTCTAAATGAGACACCCATCTGTTGCCCTGACCTTTTTTCTCAAGATATCGCTGAGACCCAATTGCATCATTATTGTCAGGAGGGCTGTCCTTGATCTCGAAGGAATGGTTGCTCTACTATTGGGGGATTAATCCAATTTAGGATCTAGGAAGATGTTAAAGTCCCATGCCCATATAACCGGTTCGGGGAATTCCAATAAGTTCAAAAAGATGGTTTTGAGGTCAGTGGGGTTGTCACAGTACAGGGCATAATATCCAACTAATGTGAAAGGAGCCTCTCTAACAGAAACGTTCATTATTAACCATCTGCCCCCGGGTCCCTTTTATGTTGTAGAATCTGTGCTTTGGCTGACTTTTTAAAAAGGATCCACCCCCCCCTGATGTTTGCAGTCTGATGCATGCATGCATAACAATGGGATCTTAATATGTCTTTTGTCTCTGCCTCACGGAGGTGTGTCTCCTGGATAACCAAAACTTGGGCTGGGGAATCTCTTAGATATTGTAGGATTTTCATTCTGCGTGACCCCACCCTCAAACCATTAACATTCCGAGACAATAACTGCAAGGTGTTCATTCGGGAAAACACTCTGCCCTTCAGGCTCTCCTTAAGAAGAAACTACAACAACACCTTGGTTTTAGCCCATCAGTCAATCCCAGCCTAACTAAAAAGCTCTGGTCAACATAGCCTATGAAATGTAAGACAAATGAGTTTTTAAAATATTTTATACCCCTGTGCCGCCCTACCCCACACCCCCTGTCCCCCTTTGAGAACCCAACCCCTATTTACCTGGACTAGTTGTTGTCCAGATGGGGGGCCATAACCTCCTTTCTTCTACATTTTTTAACCCTTGTAATACCCACCTAAGAGTAAAAGGAAAAGAAAAAAAAATGGTGCCTTGCATCAAATCATGCCCCAATTTCCCTTTTTGTTAAAAAGCAATTTTTATACTTTATTTTTATTTTATTCTTTTTTTATTTTGTATGTTTAATTGTTTTCTCTCTTTCTCTCCCTCTCTTTTTTCTTTGCCTTTCCTTCCTAACCACCCCTTTCTTCCTCTCGTCTTTTACCTCCTTTGTATGTACCCTCAGCTCCACCTATAGAGCATTATTTCATGGTTAGTTGCTGATGGGGACCCTTTATCGATGCTGTTCAGTAATTCATCTGCCTCCTGAATGGACCTGATGTTATGCATTCTGTTATTGTGCATTATCTTCAAGAAGGCAGGGAATTTAAGTTGCACAGTGGCACCAATCTTCTTAAAACTGTCCATTCTTCTCCCGAGCGCCCACTGTCTTTTTAGTGTTTCTCTTGAGAGGTCTGAACGTACTTTGAAAGTAAAATCCTTGCCTTTTACTGTTTTCATTTTTAATGCCAAGTTCAAGATTTTTTCTTTCATGGCATAAGTCAGAAAATTAATGAGTATCTTCCTTGGTTTGGTCCGATTTGGATTTAACCGGAAAGGGTCTCTATGGATTCTCTGTGTATCTTGTGTCAAGGACTCTATTGAGGTGTCGAGTAGGAGGGCTTCCTTTAGCAAAATTACCATAAATGTTCTTAAGTCAGAGCCCTCTTTCCCTTCTGGGATATTCAAAATACGGAGGTTATTCCTGCGGGAATTATTTCCCAGCATTTCCACTCTCTCACGCAGCACAAGTTCGCCCTTTTGTAGCTCTTGGATTTTTGCCTCTGCTGTCCCTAAATTAGTTTTTATCTCCACGACTTAGTGTTCAAGGGTTTCTGTTCTGGTGTTTAGGAGATCGACTTTCTTTTCTAGGATCTCACAGGAGCTCCTAATCTCCCCTTGGTTAGCGGCTGATACAGTAAACCCTTGCTTGATATCTTCCTTTAAGGATGCAAATAAAGCTTTCAGGGAGGATTAAGGTAGAGAAGAAGGAGACCCGCTCTGCTCTAAAGTTTTAGGTCCTAAATCTATTTCCACCCCAGCTCCATCCACATTTTGTCTAGCAGTGGCAGTGGCACTGGTTACAGCATTGGTATCAGTGATGGGGGAATAACAATTCTTCTGTGGCAGAAGTAAAAGCCAATTTGGGTAGCTCAGAATCTTTCCCTAATGGCTCTGTAGGCTGCATGCCAGTCCGCATATCGGCCCGCTCTACCCCTTGCTCCACCCCCTGCTTCGTAATCAGTAGGACTTTGGGCTGGACCCTAAAAAAGGGCCTTAATGAGGGGGCGATCTTCACTGTGTTAGGTGCTGCCCTGCTCTTCCCTTTTTTAATACTCATGCCTTTTACTTGGTAATTCTGAAAGGCTGAGTTATCACAGGGTGCAGTAGTTCACTTAGATTTGGCAGGGATAATTGTGATGATGTTGGCCCCCTCCTCCACTAATTGGTCAATATGTGTATCTCCCTTTACCTTGGGTTGCCCTTTTTTCCTTCCAGACACCCTTCTGTCAAATTTCTCACCTTGCCTTTCTTTTATTTTAGCATTGGCGTTACCTCGTTTCACTGGATGCCTTCCACCTTCTTGGCTGTCTTCATCGTCCTGACAGTGTGGGGAAGATGAAATATGCTGGTCTTTCTGGGTGTCAGTTAGTGAAGATAACGCCAGCCTCTGAGAAGTGATATGGACATCTGTATGAAGGGCTGTGGGGGAGTAAAAAGCTGATGAAGGGCTCTCTGCGAGGACCTTGTTCTCTGTGCTCGCTTTTACGATCTCAAAAGATCGCCCGATACTGGCGCTGCCGCTGTTGACCCGAGGAGGATGTGGGCCGCCGCTCTGCGGCTGCACCTCAACTCCAGGGCGGCAACACACCAGCGCGAAAGGCGAGGCGAGCTGGTGACACCGAAGCTCCAAGTCATCCGCCCACAGTTTGACCCTAAATTCAGCAATCCTGCACGCAAAAGCCTAGGGGCAAGGGAACCAAGAACTCACAAGGTGGGTCATGCGTGCGTTCATGGTGGGAGAGGAGTTACCAGTGCGGGCATCTGCTCAGCCGGCAGGCGCCATGTTCTCCACTGAAGCCAGCCAAAGGCCCCCTCTCTTACCTCTTGCTGCACTTCTCCTGCCTCTTTCTGCACACCTCTTGCCTCTTTTTGTACCTCAGTTGGTTCTTTCCGCACTGCTCTTGCTTCTTTCTGTACACCACTTGCCTCTTTTTGCACTTCTCCTGGTTCTTTCTAAACCTCTGTTGCTTCTTTCAGCAATTCTCTTGCCTCTTTCTGCACTTCTCTTGCTTGATTTCGCACCTCTCTTTTATCTTTCTGCACCTATGTTGCTCCTTTTTGCACTTCACTTGCTTCTTTCTGCACCTCTCTTGCCGCTTTCAGCACCTCAGTTGCTTCTTTCTGCACCCCTCCTGCCTCTTTCTGCACCCCTCTTCCCTCTTTGTGCAACTTTCTTGCCTCTTTCTACACCTCTCGTCCCGCTTTCGGCATCAATTTTTCCTCTTTCTGTACCTCTGTTGCTTTTTTCTGCACTTCTCTTGCCTCTTTCTGCATCCTTTGAGCCTCTTTCAGCACCTCTTGTGCTTCTTTCTGCACTTCTCTTCCTTCTTTCTGCACCCCTTTTGCCTCCTTCTGCACCTCTGTTGCTTCTTTCTGCATTTCACTTGGTTCTTTTGGCACTGCTCTTGCATCTTTGAGCACCGCGTTTGCTTCTTTCTGCACTTTTCTCTCCTCTTTCTGCACCCTTTGTGCCTCTGTCCCTTTGTTGCTTCTTTCTGCACTTCTATTGCCTCTTTCTGTACATCTCGTGGTTATCCTGCACCTCACTTGCCTCTTTCAGCATCTCTCTTGCTTTTGTCTGCAGATCTCTTGCCTCTTTCTACACCCCTTTTTTCTCTTTCTGCACCTCTCATGTCTCTTTCTGCACCCTGTTCCCTGTTTCTGTAACTTTCCTGCCTATTTCTGAACCTCTCTTGCTTCTTTCTGCACCTCACTTGCTTCTTTCTGCACTTCTCTTGCTTCTTTCTACACCTCTGTTGATTCTTTCAGCAATTCTCTTACCTCTTCCTGCAGTTCCCTTACTTCTTTATGCACCCCTCCTTCCCCTTTCTGTACCTCTCTTGCCTCCTTTTGCACCTTTCCTACCTCTTTCTGTGCCACTCTTGCCTCTTTTTGCACCTCTGTTGGTTCATTCTGCAGTTCAATTGCCTCGTTTTGCACCTCTGTTGCTTCTTTCTGCACTGCTCTTGCTTCTTTCTGCACCCATCTTGCCTCTTTCTTCACCCCACTTTTCTCTTTCTGTACCCCTCTTGCCTCTTTCTGCACCCCTATTGCTTCTTTTTGTACCTTTCCTGTCTGTTTCTGCACCTCTCTTCCCATTTCTGTACCTCTGTTGCTTTTTTCTGCACTTCTCTTGCTCTTTCTGCATGTGTTCATGCCACTTTCAGCACCTCTGTTGCTTCTTTCTGCACGTCTCTTCCTTCTTTGTGCACCCCTCCTGTCTCTTTCTGTATCTCTCTTGCATCTGTGTGCACCTCTCCTACCTTTTTCTGCACCCCTCCTGCCTCTTTTTGCACACCTGTTGGTTCTTTCTGCACTTCTCTTGCTTCTTTCTACAGCTCTGTTGCTTCTTTCAGCAATTCTCTTGCCTCTTTCTGCACTTCTCTTCCTTTTTTCTGCACCCTTCCTGCCTCTTTCTGTACGTCTCTTGCCTCTTACTGCACTTCTCTTGACTCTTTCTGCACTACCCTTACTTCTTTCTGCACCTCTCTGGCCTCTTTTGGCACATCTGCTACTTCTTCATACACTTCTCTTGCGTCTTTCTGCTCCCCTGAGTTAGAGGTACTTTTAATCCCCCATGCCCTAGTATGAACTAGGGCAATACAGGGGAGGTCATGCAAATCACAGGGGTACCTGAACCGATAGTTTACCTTAGTGTATGTAGCTGTTTTCACTGTATTCTAAGTATCTTTCAGCACAGTACTGGCTCCAGGCCTGGTTAGTCAGAGTCAGTTACCACTGGTACCAGTCAGCAAAAAGTTTGGGGCACAGGATGACTTTGCAACAAAGCCTCTTTCTGCACCTCTGTTTGGTCCTTCTGTATATCTTGTACTCCTTTCTGCACTTTTCTTCATCTTTCTGGACTTCTGTTGCTTCTTTCTGCGCATTTCTCCTTCTTTCTGCACATATCCTACCTCTGTAGGCATGGTTAGAAGTTAGCATTTTAAAAAACCTTTGAAATTCCCTGGAAAAACATAGGTTTCAGGGACGTTATAGTTAGAAATTAGCATTTAAAAAACCTTTGAAATTCACTGAAAAAACAGGTTTGAGAGACATTATAGTTAGAAATTAGCATTTAAAAAAACATAGAAATTCACTGAAAAAACACAGGTTTCAGGGACGTTATAGTTAGCTGGACATTTCACTCATACAAAAACAGAGAAATTCAGCCATTATAGTTAGTTGAGCTAAGTATAACTCACGCCCCCACAATGCACTGCTGATGACATCATATATTACATCACTTATGACATGGTCAGTGACATCACTGAAGACATCACTGACGACATCTCAAATTACATCACTGATGACATCACTGATGACTTCATCCACATGATCCTCTGATGCATCTCCTCACAGCCTAATATAACCTTTGATACACCCATTCTAAAATACAGACTGCCATTCCCAAAACTATAGATATACCAATACCAGTTACTACATACCCACTCACTGATTCCAAGGTCTACACACACATTTACTCACTCACCCATACAGTCACTCATACATACAGTCACTCATCAATACAGCCACTATCATATGCACTCATACACCTAAATAGACACTCACACAGCGCCACTTAGCCATAGAGTTACTTACACAGCTAGTTAGTCTTACAAAGAAGCAATCACACTCCCATTTACTCACCTATACAGTTAAACACTCACCACCTCACTTATTCACACACATACAAGCAGATAATTATTCTCTTATACAATCACTGACACAAGCATTCACACATTCACACAGCCACTCTCACAATCAGTCACTCTCACATATAGTCATTTATATACTCCAACACTCACATATACTGCCTTTCACATATGGAGTTACTCACACATATCCCACCGAGATATCCATTCACTCACCAAAACAGCCATAAACACACTCACCCACCCATATAGTCCCTCACAGATTTACTTTTGAACCCATACACCCAGTGAGCCACCCACTCACACATCCATGCAGTGAGTCACACCCACCCCACACAACCACACAGGCACCCATACTGATATTCAGACAAGCAATCAATAACCTATATAGATGCGCATGTAGCTACTCACCAACCAATGTGAATGCTTACACACCAACAGACAGACTGATACAGACATTCACACAGTTTAGTCACTAAACCTTGCATTCAGTAAGACATGTTTAATCACTAACTTATACAGTCAGTCACACACCTACTAAATCATCCATTCGGACAGTTATACACCCACTCATTCTTTAATAAACCTGGGCCTATATATATATATATATATATATATATATATATATATATATATATATATATATATATATATATATATATATATATATATATATATATATATATATATATATATATATATATATATATATATATATATATATATGTTTGAGCAAAGCCCTGGAGCTATAGAGGAGCACTCGATGCTGTCCCTGGCTTGAAGCAGCCTGTGTTTGCCTCGCTGTTGTTTGCTTCCTGCGCATCTTCCCTCATGAATTAAAACCCTTTCCGACGCGTTTCGAGGCTGGAACGCCCCGTAATCATGGAGTGGGTCACAAAGTCGTCAGACTGCAGCGCTGTATTTAAACCTTTTATTTGGTCGAATGTATCCTCCCTCAATGGGCGTGGCACATTCTGGAAGCATTGGATGCTGGAAGTTGAAGTCCTATGCAGCTCTGCTCAGTGTTTGCCTTAAGTAGGTTCTGACTGTTCATGACAGTATTGCACATTTTCGTTTATACCTTGAGTAGGCGGGAATGTCCAGGCATGCAAACGTTTAGCTCCCTAGAGACAGCATGCTGATGCTGACAGGAGAAGTTCCTATCCATCGCCGTTTTCATTTTGATCTTGGGTGATCTCGATGAAACTGGTGCCGGCCTCTCACGAAAATGTGCAATACTGTCTTGAACAGTCAGATGAAGAACGGATACTTAAAAAGGGCCTAAACTTCTGCCCCACTAATGACTTTGACCTGGTAGACACAAAAATCGACCTCTTTAAATTCATTCGAAAACTGAAATTTCAAAAAATCTTCGCTCTACATCCCACGGATGAAGACAACAGAAATGAAACATCACACCATGAAGTGGAGGATACAGTCACACTAACACAACTGGTGGAGACACTGGATGACAATGCCCCCATAACAACAAATGACCTGGACGGAGATGTCCAAACTTCGCAGAATGCATGCAAACGAATAAGAGACCCTAGTAACAAAAAGAAAAAATCGAAGAAACTGCCAAAATCACAATGTGATGCGATAGATGTTTTTAATGAGGCTGTACTCATGGACTTAGAAAAACTGGCTAAAGAAAAACTAGATATGAGAAAATCAAACATAACAAGAAAAGAATGGGAAGCGATCAAATCCCTGAGCAGTGATGAAACAATCGAAATCAAACCCTCCGACAAAGGAGGAAACATCGTAATCTTCTCAAAGGAGAAATACCAGGAGGAGGCTCTAAGACAACTGAGGGATAAAGACTGTTATGAAACCATCAATAGACAGGAATATAACAAGAGCATTGTGGAATTTAACAAACTGCTGACATTTTGGAGGACAAATGGAATGCTAAGCATGGAGGAACTCCAGTATTTACAATGCGATTCACCGATCCTTCCGACATTTTATCACTTGCCGAAAGTCCACAAAGACCCCATTAGACCACCTGGGAGGCCGATAGTCTCGGCTATCGGCAGCTTACTGGAAAATGCCTCCAGATTCATTGATGGATTTATCGCACCCATTGTTAAAGAACTCCCCTCTTATGTGAGGGATACACAGGACTTTCTTCGGTTGATCAATAACATTCCCTGGGAATCTGGTTTCCTTTTGATCACTCTGGACGTTGTCAACCTCTATACTTGTATAGCACATGATCACAGTATATTTGCAACAAAATGGTTCCTCGACCAAAAACACATTCAATATCGTGAACACAATGAAATGCTGGTACAACTAATAACCTTTTGTCTTAACAACAACATATTTTTGTTTGCAGGACAACTGTACAGACAGGTTAGAGGGACTTCTATGGGCTCGTGCTTCTCTCCCAGCTATGCGAATCTCTTCGTAGGCTGGTGGGAGAAGCACGAGGCATGGGGTGTGGCAAACGACCGCTGGACAGATAATATTCTTCTATGGACTAGATACATAGATGATCTGTTTGTGGTGTGGCGTGGTAGCAGATCCTCGGCTGAGGAATACATCGCCGAACTGAATAATAACAACTGGAACCTCAAGTTCACCTATGAGATAAGTGACACCAGGGTATATTACCTCGACCTGGAGGTCTATGTGGCAAATTACACCATACAGACCAGGCTGTACAGAAAACCGACGGGCGGTAATGCTGTCCTACATGCAGCAAGCCAACATCCTAAATGCTTAGTAGGCAGCATACCTTATGGTGAATTCCTTCGCCTGAAAAGAAACTGCTCGGCTGAGGAGGAGTACGTTCGGGCAAAGGAAGAAGCCATAATAAGGTTCCAAACTAGAGGCTATTCTCGACACGCATTAACAAATGCCGAAGAGAAATCCAATAAAATCAAAAGAAATGACTTACTCATACCAAAACAAAGGGTGAACAAAGAGGACAACCCCAGAATGATCACCACTTTTAATTCGAAATCAGGCAGGATTATGCACATTTTCCAGAAGAACTGGCATATCCTCAAAACAGATCATGTAATGGCCAAAATCCTCCCAGAAAGACCAATTCTGACATACAAGAGGAGCCAATCTCTCGGGGATCATCTGGTCCAGAGTCATTTTGTCCCACAGAAGAAAAAGCCTGTCCACATCACAAAATCCACTGGCTTCTTTCCATGCAGATCTTGCAAGGCATGTAAGAACAGTAAGATCATTAAGACTTACCCAGGGAAAACTGATGAAAATGAACCGAACAAATGTATCAAGAAATTACTCAACTGTAATTCTGAGTATACCATTTATTGTCTCACCTGTCCCTGTAACAAACGGTATATAGGAAGCACGGTCAAGCCTGTAAAAATGCGAATTTTAGAACACCTTCGCGCAATTACCAACAGGGACAAGGCCTACCCCGTAGCGAGACATTTCGCTGAGTTCCACAAAAGCGACAGGGACCTGTTGAGCTTTTACTGCATAGATCAAGTGGAAAGAAATGAGAGGGGTGGGGATAGAGAAAAAAGACTCAGGACTCTAGAATCGAGATACATAATCGGGCTGAAGACCACAGTTCCCTGGGGTCTTAACAATAATGAGGAGATGTGGATACACCTGGAATAAGATCTGTAGAGTTTCTCAATAACTCCACACTCCTCAAGACAGTCCTTGCACTGCCGCTTAGTCTCTAGACTCCAGTCAATACTTTTACATCCGCATACTGGAACACTCTCCTGTCCCCCCCTTCCCTCCCTTCCCGTAGCCCATCCAGGGCAGTAAGCAAGCAAAACACCTAGAGAGGGTTGGATAGCCCATTCAGGGCACAATTGTGGGGATGCAGTACTGCCTAGGTGTACTAACAACAATGTCATAAACTGAAAAGAATTGAGCTTACACTAGGCAGAAATCGATATGTTTGCCAATGTAATATATACCTGCATGCACTTTTGAAAATATAAATCATTGAGCACCTTATTGTTTTTTAACATTTTGCACTGAGCACTTTACTTGATACCTATGCCATGAAATGGAATACTGTTGCGCATTTGCACATTATAAGATGGCCGCCACACAATGTAAAAAACAACAACAAACCGTGATTTGTGTTGATGAAAATGTGGGCTTTAAATGGCGATTGGTATCCAAACACGGGTGAACACTGACGAAGCCTCCGGGCGAAACGCGTCTGTTGAGTGGGGAAGGGGCTTGAATAAACCTTTCGATACTGAAGGCATGGTGTGCTGGTCGTTTGTCTAGCCGCAATTGGAGTGGGCTTGTTCGGAATAGATATATATATATACATATATATATATATATACATACATATATTCTATTCTATTATTATTCTATTAAAATTATTTATAACGCGCACTATCACCATCGGTTTCTTGGTGCTCATTGACATATATAGCGTTGATCCAGGGTGGAGGATTAATCATACGCCGCTTGAAAGAGCAGAGTTTTTAAAAGTGTACGGAGACTGTCGTACTTTGGGCAGAGACGGAGAGAGGAGGGTAGGGAGTTCCAGGTGGAGGGAGCCAGGACAGAAAAACTCAGGCCACCGTGCTTTTTTCTTTTGAATCTGGGGACCTCGAGGAGGTTTAGAGATGCTGAACGAAGGGCTCTGGGAGGGATGTGACGGGACAAGGCCGAAGAGATGAACTTGGGAGCTGCGTCCGATAGGGCCTTAAAGGTAGTGCATGCCAGTTTGAAAGTGCAGCGTTTGGAAACAGGGAGCCAATGCAGACTACGTAGGAGGGGAGTGACGTGCTGGTGTTTGGGCTGGCAAAAAATCAGGCGGGCAGCCTGATTCTGCACCAGCTGAAGTCGGTGGAGGTGACATGCAGGAATTCCTGCGTACAGAATGTTGGCCTAATCGAGCCTGGAGGTGATGAGCGCAATGACAACCTGGGTCAGGGCCTCTTTGGTAAGAAACCTACTGATCTTGCGGATCCGCCTGAGGTGGAAGAAACAGGCAGATGTAACCGCGTTGATATGTGGTCTCATTGATAGATCTTCGGAAATGATCACCCCCCGGCTTTTGACTGAGCTCACAGGAGTGGGTGCAGTCCCCAGAGATGTAGGCCAGAAGGTGGCATTCCATGGGTGATTGGGGCCACCTACCAAGACGAGCTCGGTCTTGGTGGGGTTCAGCTTTAAGTGGCTGTGGTACATCCACTCTGCAATGGTCAGCATGGTAGACTGGAAGTTGATGCGGGAGGAAGGGAGGGAGTCTATGGGAAAAATTAACTGAAGGTCGTCGGCATAATTAAAGATTGTGACCGGGGAATTGCGGAGGGAGGCTAAAAGTGGTTGGAGATACAAATTAAAGAGGAGAGGGGATAGTGCAGAGCCCTGTGGGACACCGCAGTGAAGGGAAGTGTAGGGTGCGGAAAAGGTGGAAAGGTGGACGGACTGTGAGCGCTGGTGAAGGAAAGATCTGAGCCAGTCAAGGGCCACTCCCTGAATGCCGGCGTTGTGGACACGGTCGATCAAGATGGTGTGATCGACCGTGTCAAATGCCGCTGAGAGATCCAATAGGACAAGGGCTTGAGAGATGTTTTTGTCAGCTCCTTTCCTAAGGGTGTCCATGACTGCTACTATGACCGCCTCGGTGGAGTGGAGGGGTCTGAATCCCGCTTGTTGAGGATCTAGAAAAGATGATTTCTCTATGAAAGAGCTCAAGCAGCGGGTAATGTAGGTCTCCAAGATCTTACCTAGGTAGGGGAGGAGGGAAATGGGTCTGTAGTTACTGAGTATTGTAGGGTCTGCATTGGGTTTCTTTAAGATTGGTAAGACTGCAGCTTGCTTGAAGGAGGATGGGACCTCCCCGGTAGCAAGGGAGTTGTTAAGTAATGCTAGCGGGGGGCCTGGGCATGCAAGAAGGGCTCCTTTCAGAACCTGCGGAGGACAGCAATCATTGGGGGATCCCGAGCTGACTTTATGAAGGAGTGAGGGGAACTCTTGTAGAGATATAGGTGGGAATTCAGTCAAGATACTAGTCTTTAAAGGGGTAAGAGGAGGAGGAGTAGGAGATGCCGGGGTTGGGATATTGTGTTTTATTGTTGTGATTTTTTCTATGAAATAAGAGTTGAGCGAATCACAGAGGATTTGGGTCGGCTGAGGTTGGGGGGTGACTCTGTCTGGTAGGGAGAGCTCATTTACAATTGAGAAGATATCTTTCGTTTTGTTATTTGAATTCAAAATTTTTTGTGAAAAATATGCCGTCTTGGCTGCCAAGATAGATTGTTTGTAAGATTTTAAAGTCTCAATGTAAACGAGTTTGAGCTGAGGATCGTAATGGCGTCGCCAGCGGCGTTCCGCTTGCCGCAGGGCGAGTTTATCCGCTTTGAGTTGGTCCGTAAACCAACGTTGAGCGTCGTGGGGGCGCATAGCTTTGATTGTTTTCAGGGGGGCAGCTTTGTCGCTAGCCTGACGCAGCCATTCGTCAAGTTTTTCAGCTTGATTCTCTAATGAGGACAGTGGCGTGGGTGCAGTGGAAGCCAATGAGTCGTGGAAATCAGGCAGATTGACCCTTTTCCAATTGCGAGCCATCTTATTCTTAGTACGGGGGGGAAGACACGAAGTGTGCAGATATAAGTGAAAGGAGATGAAATAGTGGTCGGACCAGGAGCACGGGAGGACTGAGGGAGGTGAGATGTCGAGGTTAGATGTCCAGACTTGGTCGAGAATATGACCTTTCAGATGGGTGGGGTGTGAATATGTTGGGAGAGGTTCATACCTTTGAGAAGGTCAGTGAATTCCACCGATGAATGGCTTTCGTGGACATCAGATGGCCAGTAATTGAAATCACCGATAACCACGATATTAGCGTGGTTGATTGCCAGTTGAGCGATAGCGTCGCTGAAGAGTTGGGGAAAGAGAGGCATAGGATCAGGGGGTCTATATACGAGGACACAGATGAAAGATGATTTAGGGGAAGTGAATTTTAGTGCCAAGTGTTCTGTTTTCGGGATAGGGGTCATCGTGATCTCGGAAAAGGTATGTTTAGAGCAAATGATAGCCGCCACTCCGCCACCAGTCTTCCCAACTGGTCGGTTGGCGTGCATAATATAGTATCCCGTAGGGATTGCTGCAAGAATATCGGGGGCTGAGTCTTCAGTAATCCAAGTTTCTGCTAAGAGAAGGATATCAATAGAGCTTTGATGCAGTAATTGAAAGATCTCAAGCTGATGTCGAATGAGGGAACGGGTGTTAAGGTAGTAGATCGATAGGGAGGTGGAGATCTGAGGAGCTGAGGGGGAAGGGTCGTGGAGATCGCCCAGTGCCGGGAAGTCAGATGGGACGAGAATGCCACATGTCTGAGCCGCTTTAGCAGCACGGGCAGGAATGGGTCCTGCGCAATTAAGTCTCAGAAGGTCGGCGGGGGAATAGGAGTAGAATTGGGCATTACGACAGGGCCCTGGGCCTGGTCGGCCGCGGACGTCGCAGACGGGCTTGACTTGTGCTCGACTTCGGCGCGAAGTCGGCGCTCCCGCTGCGCTCGTCCGCTGCGCTTCCTCCATGCCGCCATTAAGTACTAAAGGGGAGGGAGCACTAGACCGCTAACCTGCGAGGATTCTGTGCAGGGCGGAAGTGGTGTCACTAACAGGAAGTGACGCTCCTCGAACTGACCCTCCGCGCAAACGGCACAAGCCGGGGCGGAACGGGGCCACGAGGGAATAAAGGTGCAGGTAAGAGTATCTTAGACTAGCTCCAGAGGCAAAGTGCAATGCAATGTGAAAATATTATCAGCGTGCTTTTAAAATCAGCAGAGATAACAGAAATAAAATACAGGTTACAGTTTTAAAAGTGCTTGTCAAGCGTGCTGGTAAATCAACAGCGAGATTAAAGGTTCACAACAGGAACACAGCCTACTACCTCAGCCTAGATCGCCGCGTTTTATCAATGGGGCTAGAAGCTAAAGACAGGTTTATGTAGTCGGAAGGCTCGGCAGCACTAGACCGCTAACCTGCGAGCATTCTGTGCAGGGCGGAAGTGGTGTCACTAACAGGAAGTGACGCTCCTCGAACTGACCCTCCGCGCAAACGGCACAAGCCGGGGCGGAACGGGGCCACAAGGGAATAAAGATGCAGGTAAGAGTATCTTAGATTAGCTCCAGAGGCAAAGTGCAATGCAATGTGAAAATATTATCAGCGTGCTTTTAAAATCAGCATATATTATATATATTATTATATATATATATATATATATATATATATATATATATATATATATATATATATATATATATATCGCGCTCAGTCTCCTCTCACTAAGAAACAGGAAAGCAGCACTCGGGTGATGGCAGTTTCAAACGGTCTTTATTTTACAAACAAAAAGCGCATTTGGGCATTTAGCCTTCGTCAGTGTCAATGACACTCGACTCATGACTACTAATAAAGCTTTACAGATGTAGTGGCAACCAACAAGGGACTAAACCATTCATGTCAAATTTTAATTGAGACACCATCTTTAAAAGAGCAATGTAATATGTGAATACATTACCAGTTATCAAACCATATACTCGTTTTTTTTTTAAAAATGCGAATGGTAAACGCAGATTTATATGGAACATACCACATAATCAAGCCGTGGATCGGCAATTATCCCTTGTAAGTACATTTACCCACCCAAAGCTTCCATTACTAACAGCAAAACTAGCCGTAATTAATTCCTCTACTTCATTGTCACTTTATATAACTCAGCAATGTACAGTTGATCCGGAAAAGATATGTAGCACAGTTTCTTGAGTTAATTATGCATACAGCAAGAGTCTTTGTTTCATCAAATCATTATCATTATAAAAAACTTCTTTAACAAGGACAGAGATTATTTTTGCATGTTGGTCAAAATCAGAACTTCACAATTTATCCAAGAGAATCCTACATCGGTAAACCATCTTCATTTATTTATCTTCCCTGGTGCACTGCCAACTCCTCACCACTATTTAGACCCCTGGGATGCTTAGTCGACAAATCTATAATATACCTCAATTCAAGCCTCTTCAGCCGCCTTAATCGGTCCCCTCCCCTTACATTCTGCGGTACACAGTCTAGTTCGAAAAATTGCAGTTTGCTTCCATCTTTACTGTGATGTTCAGCAAAGTGCCGGGCTACCGGATAGGCAGGATCTGCCTTGTCAATGGCCCGTAGATGTTCTAATATCCTCATCTTCAGTTGATTGATCGTGCTCCCAATGTAGCGCAGGCCACATGGGCAGACCAAACAATAAACTGCATAGGTCGTACTGCAGGTTATGAATTTCTGTATCCTCATTGACCTTCCTGTGTCCTGTATATCATAATTCAGGACCCTTTTGCTTGCTGCACAAGCCTTACAGCGGCCGCAGGGGTAGAAACCACTCATTTCCTTTAAGGTGTTCAGCTTAACACTAGGTTTCTCTAGGTGGCTGTTTACCAGCATATCTCTTAAGGACCGAGACCTGCTAAAGGTCACCAAGGGGTGCGGCGGTAAGTCATCTTTGAGCACATTGTCCGTAAGGAGAATGAGCCAGTTCTTCCTCATCATGGCTTTTAGTCGATTTGCTCCTGATGAATATGGGGTCACCATCCTAAATTTGCCTTCCTTACTGCTTTTCCTGTTTACTGGTCTCTTCCTCAGGAGTTCTACTCTCAGGCTTTTCCTTACTTTACTCAAGGTGTTCTGCAGCTGTGTCTCATCATAGCCTCTGAGGCTAAATCGTGCCAGGCAATCGGAGGCAGCCGCCTCAAAGTCCTGGTTCCGCTAGCTTTTCCTGGGGAGTCTTAACAGTTCCCCATAGGGGATGCTTCTGACCAACTGGGGTGGATGGCTGCTGCTGGCAAATAGAGTGGAATTTCCAGCAGTTTCTTTTCTGTATAGTGATGTGTGGATCGGACCGCTATCAATTAATACCTTTAGGTCCAAATAGTCGACTGCCACCGGACTAATGGAACCTGAAAGGTGCAGATTGTACTCATTGTCATTCAAGATCACAATATATTTCACTGTCATATTCATTGCCCCTTGCCACACAATGAATAGGTCATTTATGTAGCGGTACCAATATAGGCCCTTACCGCTCTCCTGACCCACACTACAGCTCCTGGGCACCTGCTCCTCCCACCAGCCTACGAACAAGTTTGCATAGCTAGGGGCAAAGCAGGTGCCCATCGCCGTCCCAGATACTTGTCTGAACAGTTGGTCTTCAAATAGGAATATGTTGTGTGTCAATCAGAATTCTAGGAATTAAAGAACCATCATGTTATGTTGCGCATAGCGCAGTTGACGCCGGTCTAGATAATACTTGACCACATTTAAACCATGTTGGTGATCTATATTCGTATACAGGCTGGTGATGTCCATCACCATCAACAAATAATCTGTATTCCAAGTTATATCCATAATCTTGCTTAAGAAGTTTTTAGTGTCCTGGATATATGACTCTAGTTTAATCACAAACTGGAACAAAAAACTATCTACAAATCAGGACATGTTCTCCGTAAATCCATTAATCGAAGAAACAATAGGTTGGCCCGGAGGACGTATGCTGTTCTTATGCAGTTTTGGGAGGTGATAAAAAGTAGGAGTCATCGGTTTACTGCTGCGCAGGAAAAGATGCTCATCCCTGCCCAGCATAGCGAGATCGTACCATTTCCGTATTAAACCATCATACTCCTTAATACTTTGATTGTACGCCTCACTTTTAGTAGCCAGATAGACTTTGCATTCTGGCGTGGTGTGTCGA
This sequence comes from Lissotriton vulgaris, assembly GCF_964263255.1. Taxonomy (NCBI): domain Eukaryota; kingdom Metazoa; phylum Chordata; class Amphibia; order Caudata; family Salamandridae; genus Lissotriton; species Lissotriton vulgaris. The sequence continues at coordinate 1,551,096,313 of NC_141685.1, read as the reverse complement.
TCTCTGAGAGCGTGACGATTTTGTAACTGCTTTATTCGTAATTGAATTACGGGCGTGCTCGGCCGGAGTGCGCGTCACCTCCCACGGGGCTACTTGCAGCCAGGCGGAGCAATTTTGGAAAAGGATATATATATATATATATATATATATATATATATATATATATATATATATATATATATATATATATATATATATATATATATATATTACCTACTGGCGGTCGCCACTAGGTAGTTATAGTTAGGATTTTTTCAATGTTAAATCTCAACATTCTATTTGGAATAACTTTGGCGCCGGTTGACGAATCTGCCTGAAAATTTCCTCAAAATGGCCTCGCGGCGCCCCGGTCCTTCCCTTAAAGTTTGGGGGGGATTTGTCAAGCGGGGGCTGAGATAAAAGGGGGGTCCCAAAACGTGTTTTCCCCATGTTAATTTCCATAGGGCGGTCGACCTCACTTTTAGCCCGAATGGCTGAATGGATTTCCACCAAACTTGGCAAAATTGTAGGGACTGGTAACCCGATGTGCCTTTGCTATGTCTCAAGATATGTGCTTCAGTGGATTTTGAGTAATTTAGGTTCAAAAAAATTATATATATCTATGGCAGCGCCCCGGTACGCGCACCGCGGAGCGCACCGGGCGCGCCACGCGACTTGCGCACGGAAAGCTGATTGGCTCTCGGGTGTCTGTAAACATTCGAAACAGTCCGGAGCGGCCGCCATCTTGTGTCTCGGTAGGATCGAGACACAAGAGGTGGTCAAAGGGGGAAATGACCATAAGGGGGCAGGGTAGACCCCCCCCTGACCCCCTAGGTTTGATGTGGGGGCTATAAAAGGGTCCCACTGGGCAAAAAAAAAAATATTTTTTTTTTGATTTGCGCGGGGGGAGCGCCCGGTACGTGCACCGGGGAGCGGACCGGGGAGCGTCCCATGGGGAAAAATGAATAATAGAGTTTTTTAAAAATGTAGCCTTTTTTATAAATTGGAGGTAGTTCTAAAAAGAACTGTTTTTTTTCTTCTTTTTGTTGTTTTATATTTTTTTATTGTTTTTTTGAACTTTTTTTTACTTTTTTGGGGTTTTCTGAACAGTTTTATATTTTTTTTGGATTTTTCATGGGGAGAAACGAAAAAAACAGGGAATTGAAAATGGCTCAACTGGAGCAAAAAAAAATGAAAATAAATAATTAGGGTTTATTGTGGCATTTATGGTTGTCCCCAGCAAGGACGATGAGCTTTACGCTTTGTTCTCTGTAGGAGATGGTCTTCCCACAATATTTACAGATAATTCGGAAATCTGCAAATCGTGGCTGAATGCACGGCATCGTCTCACTTTCCTCTGGTGCAGACGGAGTGGGTTGCTTCCTTTTTGAGGTGGTGCTTGTGGATTGGGGAGGGTTACTAGTCAGTTCCCTCATCTCTGCAGCATATTAATTTATTGGATGCTTGCGCTGCATGTGGCGTATCATTGTGTTGTTTCCAAATGAATATTTCTTGTTTGGGTTTCCCCTGGAAAGTTTCACGCCACAGATTTTGCAAGTCATCTTGGCTGCATTTACTTTTTTCTTCCCCTGTGGGATGGAAAAAAACTCCCATATAATGTGTGGTCTTGGCTGGTATGGGGTATTTTGTTCATCAAGCCATCTTCTCCCTTCTTCCTCCTCCTCCTCCTCTTCCTCCTCTTGTAGACCACCAATGATATCTTGTGGTGGTCCTCTTGGTGGTTGTGGTGGTGGTGCAGATGCACCAGCTGCTGCTGCTACTGAAGCCATTATAAAGATCAAAAAGGTCTTCCTAAGTCAAAGGACAAAGTCAGAATAAGGAAAAAAGTGGTGTCTTTCATCCTTTTGAAAAGAAAATGTATTGAACCAATGAAAAGTGTTATTTTCAGGTCACATGACCAGGGGCTTCATCATTATGAAACCAAAACTGTTATGAACCAATAAAAAGTGTTATTTTCAGGTCACATGACCCGACGCGCTTACGCTACGCGCCCCGGGTCGCGCCCAGGGGCGCGTAGCGTAAGCGTGTCGGACGCCTACGTTGCGCGATCGTATTCGCTCGAGTAATTCCGGGTGCGTTTACGCCGTGCGTATCACACCGTCGCGGCTACGCGATACGTCACGATCATGTTTTCGTTCACGATATTGGCGCTTTTGGGACGCTCCCCAGTGCGCGCCCCCGGGGCGCTTCCTAAAACTACGCTTTCCGGGGCGCTCACCGGAGCGCGCACCGGGAGCACTCCAAGGCAAAAAATGTTTTTAAAAAAAATATATATATATACAAAAAAAAAATTGGCAAAATTGTAGGGACTGGTAGCCCGATGTGCCTTTGCTATGTCTCAAGATGTATGCTCAAGTGGTTTTTACGAAAATTAACTTTGAAAATTTTTTTATATTGTGCTACATTGGGCTATATATATTTTTGAGCCCAAATGTAGCCCAAATGTAGCCCAATGTAGCCCAATGTAGCCCAAAGATGGCCACCAGAGACAAAAAAAAACAAATGTAGCCCAAATATCAGCCAGATGTATCCCAAATATAGCCCAATGACAGAATGTCACAGAGTGTTCTAAAGAACAACTAGAGCGTTAACAGTCTTACTTATAAACTGAGACTTATAGTTAGGGATTAACATTTAAAAAACCTTTGAAATTCACTGAAAAAAACATAGGTTTCACACCAGTTATAGTTAGGAGTTAGCATTTAAAAAACCTATGAAATTTACTGAAAAAACCATAGGTTTCACACCAGTTATAGTTAGGAAATAGCATTTAAAAAACCTATTAAATTCACTGAAAAAACCATAGGTTTCACACCAGTTATAGTTAGCTGGAAATTTTACTGACATAAAACCATTGAAATTCCACGTTATTGTTAGTTGCACTCATTATAACTTGCACGTGTAATGCACTGCTGATGACGTCACATATTACATCACTCATGACATGGTCAGTGACATCACTGACACCATCCTTGTGACAGAGTGACAGACCTCCTTTCACTGTAACCCTTGAAACACATATTCAAAAATAGAAACTAAAATTTTCAAAAAAAGGAGGACAACCAATTCAGTAATTCCACCATTTATATACACATCCACTAATTCACCAACAGTTCTATATAGTCACTCATACATATACTCACGCATCATATGTAGTGATACACCTATACATCCTGTAACACAACGACAGTCTTCCAAAAGTTGCTCACACACATACTCACACATGCAAATAAACTATTGATCATCTATTTATTTGCATATACAGCTATGCACACACTACCACCTTACTTCTAAGGAAACTTACACATACTTACTCTCTTAAACAATCACTTATAGAAACACATACTCATTTAAACAGGAACTCTTACAATCTCTCACTCTCACATATACTCACTTATATACATCAATACTCACATATACTAGATTAAAACATATGTAGTTACTGATAAAGACACTAGTGAGACAGTCATTCACTCACTAACACACACATCTACACACTCATCCATCCATACAGTTCTGCACATATGCCGTATTCCAAACACATACAAACAGTGAGTCAGTCATTGATGCATCTATGTGCTAAGTAATACCCCCACCAAACCATACAGACACCCATACTGATACTTAAAAAAACATCTAATAACCCATATACACACATATGTAGCTACTCATTAACCCATGCAGCCACTTATACACAAAGTGAAACACTGATACAAACATTTAAATATTTAAACAATATTCGCTAATATATGTATTCGCTAAAATACACTTAATAAGCCAGTTAACCAATCAATTTAAAAAAAAAAACATCCATTAAGACACTTATTTTAACATTTATTCTTCCATCGACCTTTACATATACATATATAAAACATATTTATTTTTCAGAAAGGCACACATTCACTGGATGGTGTCATCATTGATGTCATGAGTGATGTAATATGTGACGTCATCAGCAGTGCATTACACGCGCAAGTTATAGTGAGTCCAAATAACTATAACGTGGAATTTCAATGGTTTTATGTCAGTAAAATTTCCAGCTAACTATAACTGGTGTGAAACCTATGGTTTTTTCAGTGAATATATATATATATATATATATATATATATATATATATATATATATATTTATATTTATATATGTATATATATAAAATATATATAACATATTTAGACTTTACCAGAAACACACAGTCACTTGATAATTGTCATCAGTGATGCCATTTGAGATGTCATCAGTGATGTCACTGACCATGTCATGAGGGATGTAATATGTGATATCATAGGCAGTGCATTGCAGGGGCGTGGCTTATACTTTGCTCAACTAACTATAACGGCCAAATTTCTCTGGTTTTGTATGAATGAAATGTCCAAACTACTAGAATGTCCCTGAAACCTGTGTTTTTTCAGTGAATTTCTATGGCTTTTTTAAATGCTAATTTCTAACTATAATGTCCCTTAAACCTATGGTTTTTTCAGTAAATTTCAAAGGTTTTTATAAAGGAAAATTTCTAACTATAACGTCTCTGAAACCTATGGTTTTTTCAGTGAATTTCAGGCTTTTAAAAATGTTAATTTCTACCTATAATGCCCCTGAAACCTATGGTTTTTTCAGTGAATTTCAATGTTTTTTAAAAATGTTAATTTCATATTTTAATATTTATAAAACCTATATTTTTTCTAATTATTTTTAATATTTAGCAACTCTATTACCAATTTTTAACTTTCAAAATTATGTAATGTTTTATATCTTCCCAAAAGATATATCATTTTTATATGTATATCATTTTTTTTTGTGGAGAAAACTACATTCCCGTACCAGGAGTCTACCAAGCTCGATCAGAACACAAAAACTATCCACCACATTTAAATGATGTGCATTTCGTATCCGACGGGTTTGTGGCACCGTGTCCCGCGTAACAACATATACATATGCGGTCGTACCAGCTGCTACTTTGGTATGCGACGGGTACGCACTACCAAGCCGCGCATTACGTTGTATATATGTATGGGTCACACCCGCTGTACGTTGCGTATGCGACGAGTGCACGCTGCCATGCCCTGTGTTACATTCATAGACGACCGGTGTCGTGACGCGTACTTCATTCCCTCATTTTTTTTATCTCAAAACTACATCTAAATAACTTTAAAGTGTATATGAGAGCAAGCGATAATGAAAAATATTTTAAACATTTATATATTTCTAAATGTAATAAACTTATATTATAGTAAATATATTTTCTCAAAATCACATCGGGTGCAGTCTCCTTGCGCGCTGGATGCGCAATTGCCATCTGACCATTAAAAAAAGCATTTAATTAGTTCACAACATTTCCCATTGTAACAGTTAGAAAACGAGACCCATTTTAGTCAATATCTGTACTGCATTTGATGAGACACACCTCTTCTGCTTAGAGAGCTTTTTTCTAAAAATGTTTGCAATGTACACATATCTTACACTACACACAACATGCAACCATCATCTTCATCAATATTCAAACTTTGTAAAGTAGCTTTCCACCTGTGATAGCTATACACTAAAAGTTACATAACAGAAGTTTTCTCCACTACCAGATGTAACATGGTTGCATACGCTGTCCCAGCACAATGTAATGTAGTACAGCCCAGAGGCAGTATCATGCATAGATAATGAACACATGCACATAGATAGATAGTGGAATGGGTACGGGCACGTGCGCTGGACTCCTTTTTATTACCAGCGTCACATATCCAGTGACGTCTGTGCTGGATACGTGTGGGGTGAGTGTAAACCAGCCCTCAAGGAATGGTTGCTGCTAGCATCATCTACAACAGTAATCATTGGATCACATAAAGAGATTCAATATTCATACATTGTAAAGTAGCTTTCCACCTGTGATAGCCATACACCTAAAAGTTACATAACAGACGTTTTCTCCACTACTAGATGTAACATGGTTGCATACGCTGTCCCAGCACAATGTAATGTAGTACAGCTCAGAGGCAGTATCATGCATAGATAATGAACACACGCACATAGATAGATAGTGGAAGTGGGTACAGGCACGTGCGCTGGACTCCTTTTTATTACCAGCGTCACATATCCAGTGACGTCTGTGAGGATACGTGTGGGGTGAGTGTAAACCAGCCCTCAAGGAATGGTTGCTGCTAGCATCAACTACAACAGTAATCATTGGATCACATAAAAAGATTCAATATTAAAAGAATCAATAATTTGTGCTGCAGTAAGGTAGGGAATGTAGATATGAAATAATAAAGAAAAAATTATTCCGTAAAAGAACCACAACTTGTGGTGTACTGAGACACAATCAACAGATCTGAAATAATACACAAAAGATTATACGCTCTATCAGTTCTAGTGCACTTACAGAGCCACATCAAATGCATTCAGCATGTGCACAGCCAGCAATGATGCGTGCTGCGGGCGGGCCATACTAGGAGCAACACCTGTTCCCATCAACACTGCATCATCTGCAATAGTGGCTTGATCTGAATTGTGGACACTGCTGTCAGCAGTGTAAGCCAGACAGAGCGGTCACCAAATGCCCACAGCCAAGTGGCATTGACTTGAGTTCCACAGTTTGCAGTACGCGAAGAAACAAAAAAGCATGTGCGGACCCAGCCATGATGCGTATGAGTGGTGCAGACAAAGCGCGCTGGAGCAATGTCTCACTTACAGGACTGTGTCATCTACAATACCGACTCAACCTGAATTGTGAACACTGCTGTCTGCAGTGTTAATTGAAGGCAGTAGTCACACAGATATCCATGAATACGTTTTCTCACTTCCTCTTCACAAAATAAAACAACATAAATTACAGAAATAAATCCAAACAGTTTGAATTCCGATTTCTGTTGTCCACAATGTAGTTTATTCAGTGTTCCTTTCCACTTGCAAGATACATTTGGTCATTGTACTAAACCTATAAGTCATCTAAAAAAATGTCTTCAAGCAAGTATACTAAAAGGATAATGTGTATATTTCAATAGACGTTGTAGTTACTTGACTACTGGATTTTGTAAATAAACAATCACCACTCGATCTGAATTGTGAACACTTTTGTCTGCAGTGTAGGCCATAGAGAGTGGTCAGCAAGGACCCACAGCTACGTAATGTTGACTTGAGCTCCCCAGTTTGTCATAAGCAAAGCAACAAAAAGCGTGTGCGGAACCTGCAATGATATGTATTCATGGTGCAGACAGAACGCACTGGGGCAATGTCTTTTCCTACAGGACTGCGTCATCTACAATAGCGACTGGATCTGAATTGTGAACACTGCTGTCTGCAGTGTTATTGAAGGCAGTAGTCACACAGACAACGATGAATACTTTTTCTCACTTCCTCTTCACAAAATACAACAATATAAATTACAGAAAATTCTACTATAAAACAATTTGAATAGCGATTTCTGCTGTCCACAGTGTTGACTAGTCAGTGTTCCTTTGAACTTGCAAGATTAATTTGGTCATTGTAGTAAACCTATAAGTCACCTAAAAATAATTCTTCACGCAAGTATACTGAAAGGATATTGTGTATATTTCAATAGACGTTCTAGTTACTTGACTACTGGATTCTGTAATTAAACAATCACCACTCGGTCTAAATTGTGAGCCCTGCTGACCGCAGTGTAGGCCAGAGGCACTATTCATTAACAATACACAGCCACGTACTGTTGAATTCGAAAGCATGGAGTTGCTTGTACCAGTTCAAAGGGGGTACACACAAATAATCACAGACTTGAACTTCTGACATCCTCAATCATTGAATCAAGACCCCGTTTCACTGTTCGGACCTGCTGTAGCGCGGTGTACTCCACTGACTGATGTCAACCAAGCACAATAATCATGTGCAGCAGTTAGCTACGGAAGCACTGAGTCTGATGTACCTCAACTGAGGGAGTTCTGTGAAATCTTCCATTATGGAATCAAGACACCGTTCCAGTGTTGGGACCTAGAGTTGGTTGCACCTGGTCGAAGGTGGTACACAGAAATAATCACAGACTTTAACTTCTGACATCCTCAATCATAGAATCAAGACCCCGTTTTAGTGTTCGGACCTGCTGTACCAGGGTTTAGTCCACCGACTACAGTCAACCAACCCCAATAATCCTGTACAGCAGTTAGCTACGTTAGCACAGACTGTGATGCACCTCAGCGGAGGGAGTTCTGTGAAAAGCAAGCAGCACGTAATATCGGACATAGTCCATTGTGGGATCAAGACACCGTTCCACTGTTAGGACCTAGAGTAGGTTGCACCTGGGCAAAGGAAGTACCTTCATCTCCACTGTCAGATGCAGTTCTAACATCATCCACTGTGGGATCAAGACACTGTTCCACTGTTTGGACCTACAGTTGGTTGCACCTGGACAAAGGGGGTACCCAGAAATTATCACAGGCTTTAACTTCTGACTTCTTCATTCATAGAATCAAGACTCTGTTTCACAGTTCAGACCTTGTGGACCGCGGTGTAGTCCAGCAACGACACACAACCAAGCCCAATAATAATAAGCAGCAGTTAGTTATGGAAGCATAGTGTCTGATGCACCTCAATGGCGGGAGTTCTATGAAAAGCAAGCAGCATGTAATATCGGACATAGTCCATTGTGGGATCAAGACACCGTTCCACTATTGGAATATAGAGTTGGTTGCACTTGGTCAAAGGGAGTATCTTCATCTCCGCTCTCAGATTCAGTTCTAACATCGTCCATTGTTGGATCAAGACGCTGTTCAACTGTCATCCTCAATCATAGAATCAAATTCTACCCACTTACCATTGTTCTCCTTTTCACTTTTCAAATACAAATCAACATTCCTAGTTTGACTTTTATAATGAGTATGTCGACTACATACACAAACATAGTTTGGTATTTCAGAGCACACTACATTAAACTTTCCAATTTCTTCTTCAAACTGATCAGTACTAATCACTTTCCCATCTCCTCCAACATCTGTAATTGTCAAACTTTCACTTTCTATGGACTGCTCTTCTCATCCAAAATATTGCATTTCAATATCATTACACTTTTTTAGAACATCTGATAAAGAACCATATAAAACACATGTATTCAGTTCACTTCAACATATTGCAGGACTTTTTACATACTAAAGTATCTTTACAATCTTCTGTATTTCTGAATGGTGTACTGCTAACATCTGCAAGTGATGAAAAACACTTTTACAAACTTTTCTTGAATGACAAGCCAGAGAATGCCGATACTTCTCAGTATATTTTCTTACATTACATGAATCTAGTCCTTGGAACAACTTAATCTTTAGTTGAATACTTTTCTGTGTATATTCCCGTAGCAAATTTGGCATTATATCAATTGATTCTTCTTGAACATTATAAATACTACTACAACCCCACTTATACACAGGAGCTTGTCAACGTTTCCCTTGCACTTCTTCAGCTATTAACTCTTCTGCACTTTTACCAACCATTTCCTCCTTTGGAATAGTACAACCATCCTGAACTTTGTAGCAACAACGTCCAGTATCAACTGCAAATGGTAAACTATTATCCTGGAATTAACTTTCCTCACAAAGGCGTAACACAGGCCCCCGCAGCCCACGCGGTGCAGGGGGGCCTGAAGCTTCAGGGGGCCCCCTCGGCACTGCACTCTGTCCGGAGAGCTCCGAATTGAGCCTGGAGGGGGCCCCTCTACATACCTTGCAGGGAGGCCCCCTCAATTTTCGTTACACCAGTGTTTCCACATTAAAAAAGGCTCACTGGTAGAAGTATGCTTCCAATGTCCACTAAAGATTTTGCAAAAGTTGGTTCTGTTCACAAGTCTCTCTTTTCTACTTTTGCCTTCAAAATCAGAAGCTGCTAGTCTTCGTGCTCCTGTACCTTTCAATCTTCTCCTTCCATCCATTCTCAGCCATAACACTGAGGAAAGCTTGACTTCTACATCATCATTTAGAACATGTGCCCAAAGCAGGAGACCAGAATCTGGTTCCAGTAGGCAGTAGAACAGAAGCAAACGATATTGCTGACTGGTAGGAGCTCTCAGAAAGAGCTCCCAGCGCTCGGGATCCCTTTGCTGGTTAATATCCCTCTTAGCGGCAGACATCGCCCGCAACCGATTTCGTAAGAAAAATTTGATTGTAGCCTACCTTCTTCGTATGCCCCACGAACCTTTCAGCTGATTACGCTCTTGCTGACATCTGGGAAGCTGTTTCTGCTTGGCGACCTGTGGAGGATTTGGCAGGCTCCCCGTAGGAGCTTCTCCGGCCTCCGCCATCCACACAGACTTTAGCCTAGTCTGCTCCAATGGCAGCGCATTCAGACAACGGTGGACCACCCATGACTTACGATACCGACCAGCACCCTGCAAACCGCTACTTATCTCTGCAACAATGGGAGACCCCAGGACAAGACCCAGGGCTTTCTGCTATTTGACTGGTAAGCCCCGGGAGACCCCGGCCTGGGGCAGCAGGAGCTCCTCCTTGCCCGTAACACCAAGCTTCCAATGACTGCCATAAGCAGCAGCAGCAGCTAAGCCCCCGAAAACCGCATGAAGAGGTGGTTAGGCCTCCTGCTCTATCAAAGGTATTGCTAACTTTGCTCACATGACTTTATTTTGATCTCTCCGATCTGCATTCCTACATATATCTACTTTGAGATGGCATTGGCCTGGGGTTGTTTCGCTCTTAAAATGGCCAAGGCCATAAACAACAAAGACTAGGGGCCTCCCCGTCCACTGGTCAATCCTAACCATGTTTAATAGCATCTTCTAGGTATTTATCTGGTAACGGAAATAGGACTATTTTGCCTCAGCAATCCCATGGACAGTGAAACAGGACTAGACTTTTTAGCCCGCTGCTCCCCTTCAGCTTTATGGACAGTGAAATAGGACTACAGGATCTCATCCACACTTAATGGACACTGACAAATGACTACATAGTTAGTTAGCAAGTCCTCGCCGAATGAGTCAGCCATCTTAGACTGCCTCCTCCATAGAGGTATAACCCACATTCTCCACGCACACATACATCGCCTACTTATTTTGACCACCTACCTCTCCACTGCCTGTTTTCAGGTTAGTTTCTCTAAGTATTCGATCTTTTTGCCTCTTTGTCCTTGCCCTTTACCGAGCCGACGCCTCGGCCTACCCTGCACCTGACCCCCCCAGATTCACTCACTAGGTCTACAGTTCTAACCCCCTCCTACCTCCAGACCAATATCCAACCACTACCACTTCCTCCAATATCCAATTCCTCCACCCTAACTCATCACACTACACAGCACAGTCCCTTTAGAGAGCCCCTTTCTCAATAGCCGCTGGCCTTTCTGCTTCCCTCTTTCCCTCCTCCCCCTCTCTCTTTCTTAGGGCCCGCCTGGCCCTAGCATCCCTGAGTCCTTGTGTCTCTTTGGTGCTTCTCCATCGTCACCTACCCACCCACGCATTCCATGGAGCTCACAGGCACCCACACACACAATATTGTCTACCCCCCTGGCCTCTCAAAAAAATCGGCCAAACGGTTCAAACACAACATCATCAAATCGCACCCTGAAACCCTCTTCGCTGATCCCTACTTCTCACCACGCAACGGACACTTAACCATAGACATCATCTTTCACACTAAACAGAGAGCACAATGGAGGAAAGTACTTCTAACCACCTTTCCTATTTCCTCCACTAGAAAATCGGCAGACGGTTTAGCTATTTATATTGCCCCTTCCCAACTCTTTCAAGCTACAGCAACAATCACCATCTATAATAATGGTACCATCCTCATACAAGTCACTGACCATGGTTTAAACCTCCTAGACAACATCTTTCCTATCATTAAAGAACAAGTGGATAAACCGCAAATTTCTCCACTTTCAACCTACACTCTCATCAACACTAGTAAGGATGACACAGCCCTATCCCTCCCTCCTCCCCCCTCCTCCCGTCCACCGCAGGCTTCAGATTCTTATGACCTATTGGCTTCCACGCCCAAAGTTACCCAGACGTCCACCCCCAATTATACGACTAGCAGTACCACACCGATTCAGCTCACGCTCCGCCTACCCATCATGACCGAGGCCGAGGTCACTCTTGCACATCACACTTCCACAGATACCACTTTAGGCCAGACCATAGATCCCCACCCTTACTCCCCATCTATCCCCCCCTTCTGATTCCTCTCATTCACCTGCTTTTGTGCCACCAGTTACCCAGACGTCCACCCCCACCTACACTACTAACATCACCACACTGAAACAGCTCAAGCTCCCCCCACCCATCATTGCCGAGACCACCCTTGCACCTCACACTTCTACGGTTTCCTCTCTTGGCCTGACCATAGCTCCCCACCCCCACTCCCCTTCGATCCCCCGCATCATCTCTCCCCATAACCCACTCACACCTCACAACACCACATTTATCATCGACTCCATACAATTCAACCTATCCCCCTCCAACTCGACCTATCCTAATCACCTACCCCCATTAGCAACTGAACCCACTACGGGAACCAACATAGTTCCCCCTCCTTCCCCCACTCTCAATACCACACCTTTCATGTACTTAGTTGACACAAGCCAACAAGGCCACCACAGCTCTGTGCCATGCACGCCACTGTCCATCCCCTGACTTCCCAGACACCAGATCGCCCTCTGAACAACATAAGCCTCCCTCCCCACCTCCCTCCTCTGCCCATCGACATGGCAAATCCTCTACCCAACCATCCACATCAATATCCCTACCACACTCACACACAGCTCCACAGTTGATCGCACGCACCCCGATCCAGATGACACCCCAGACACACACACACACAGCGCTTCTCCCCCACCAACATATCCCCAAAAGACACTAGACTTGATGAGATCATCTCCATGCTTTTAAAATCATGCTATCGAATCATCCATGTCTCCCAAGATCTAACATTCCTAACAAGTCCCCCACACACCCCCAGAGCACCAAACACATTGCTCCTAGATGGTTGTCAGAACCCGGCCGCAACCTACCCTCCAACCCATCGCGCACTAACAATCATCTCTCTGAGACCGATCTTCTCTCTGTCCTGCTTTCCTATGAACCACCCTCTACAACCACCAATCCTCGCACACATAAGCTCATCCCCTCTATCCTTGCAAACCCTCAGAGGCCCTCAACCCACAACAACAGAGGAGTCATTGTCAATAATCTCTGTAAAGTCCCACTCAACCAGGAACACACCTCATCCCCTGCCTCCCCCGTCCTAAATGCTCACTCATGAATTGTAGATCAGCATCGAAACACGCAACTGACATAGCCGACCTCATTACCTCGACTAACCTTGATCTCATCATTCTTACTGAAACATGGCTTTCAGATTCTTCTTCGCCCCTCATCGACATCCTAGTTCCCCCTAACTATGACATCATCAGACTAGACAGGGCAGGGGGCAAGAGTGGAGGGGGTATTGCATGTATACACCGGAGCAACATCAACATAAACAGAGCCATACCCTTGTTACTCCCTTCCTGTGAATACATCAGCCTCGACATCAATAGTAATGGTAAACCTGTCTGCTCGCTCCACATCATATATCACCCACCTGGCGGTAGCCTAATATTGGAGATACAAAAGGTACCCAGCTGTTCCTATTCCAGGTGGATGTTTGGTGTTGGTGACACCCGTGCGCAGTGATAAAATGCTTGGGTATCCAATTTGTTGGATATAATGGCCTCAAACACCCTTGCAGGTGTCATGCTTCATCATCTGCAATGCTCCTCGTTGGGTCGGCGGTGCAATACCCAACGGGCAACACCTCAAAGAGGGGCTCTTTGGCGGAGATATTTTTCCAACTGCCATATTGGTGAAGTGCGGGTGAGATGCCAGTACTGTGTAGACGTTTATTAGAGGTTAAAATTGGAGTAAAGGGTACCAGGATCAGGTTTATTCTAGCGGTCCCTTCCTCCAAGTTAAAAAGGAGAAATGATGCTCCCTGGTGCGAGTCTAGACTAGTAATTAAAAATAAAGGTCAACATGTTTCTCGCGAAGGGTCTGTTGACCAGCGATTCTTCAGGACCGTCTATAAAAAAGCGCAATCTGTGCTATATCTAACTGTCTACAGGGAGCCTTTACAATGCTAAGGTGAAGCTTACAGTATGTGTAAAGGTTCAAAGGTACCTGTGTTGTGCTGTAATTGCCTATCAATGTGGGTGTAAGCTACAACATCAGTACCCAGCAGGTGAGTTCCGGGAAACAACCGCTAGTTTTGCAGGTTCTGTTTCTCCGTGTCTCCAAAGGTAGACCTACCCCTCTCTATCGGGTCCCAGAGGTAACCTAATATTCACAGAACGCCTCATGGACCTGATCACATCACTCACCGGTCGACGAAATACACACATTTTCATTGGTGACTTTAACCTCCACTGGAACGACCCTAGTGACACAGTAGTCAACAGCCTCAAAAACTTCCTCAACGCCTTAGACCTCACCCAATTATGAAATAGTTCTACATACAACAAAGGCGCAATCTTGGACCTAATAATCTCTAAGATTGATTCCACCCATCTGGAATCGATCCTCCCTTGTGACCGTTCTGATCATCACATCATCACCTTCTATATCAATGAAACAATCAAGCTGACCCCTGCCCAAGCTACAAAACCTAAGGTCTGGAAAAGAGACTGGAAAAAGCTCAACACAAACATTTTACCCGCCTCTAGCAAGAACCTACTTCTACCCCCTGCTGGAACTTCTAACATAACCGACCTCACCAACCACTACCTAAACCCCATGACCACGATAATTAATGAATTTGCGCCCCTGCAACTAAAGAGAGTCTCCAAGAAAGACTCTAAACCTTGGTTCAGCGGTCTCCTTAACAAGGACAGACAATCTCTCAGAACTGCCGAACGCAACTGGAGATCAGTACCATCCGCCAAGCACCTCCCGACTCTAAAAAGAAAGACAAATGCTTATTTTCGCAAGATCAAACGCACTAAAGCAGACTTCCCTGGCCAACAACTTGACCAGGCAAGAAATCGACCCAAAAAACTTTTTGAATTAATCAAAATGCAATGTAAAGAACAACAGCCTCTTGACCTAACTCACCCACAACCATCTTGTGATGACTTTTCCAACCACTTTAACCTAAAGACAGAGAACATCAAGAAAGATCTCCTCAAGGACCTAATCTCTCAATCTTGCCCCCTCACCAAATCCTCCTACCTCCTAACGCCTCTCAACTAATCCCATCCAAGCTTACAGTGAAAAATGATGCAACATTGGCGTTCTTTCACTCCTACTCTGACGAAGTTATAGGCAAATTTCTCAGTGCCTTGAAACCTTCAAATCACCTTACTGACCCTCTCCCCGCAAATACGGTTAAAGATCTTACTCCAGTGCTACTACCTTTATGGACCAGGATCATCAACAGCTCTCTTCAACAAGGCTGCATCCCTACCTCCCTAAAGATAGGGCAAGTGTCTCCCATCCACAGCTGATCCTATGGACCTCAACAACTACCTCCCTATCTCCAATATTCCCACCCTGGCCAAACTTCTGGAAAAATGTGTTCATCACCAACTGACAAAACATATCGACCACTTCAACCTCCTAAATAAACACCAATCCGGCTTCCGTGCAAATCACAGCACGGAATCAGCCATGATATACATCATTGATGATGCACTTCAACCCCCTGATCGTAACAAAGCATGTATCCTCATCCTATTAGACCTCTCCTCAGCATTCGACACGGTCAAACACGAACACTTGATAGATCTGTTGAAACGCAGAATGTGTCTTTCAGGTCCAGTGCTCGACTGGTTCACCTCCTTTTTGCAAAGCCGGACTCAAAAGTTCAAGATCAACAACACACTGTCTAACCCAGTTCCGGTTACGCTAGGAGTCCCACAAGGCTCCTCACTATCTCCTACACTCTTCAACCTCTTCAAGGAACCACTTACCGATCTGTTACAAACATCCAATGTACAATTCCACATGTATGCAGACGATACCCAACTCTACCTCAAGATCAATACCTTGGACGACATTTCGTTGCTCGACAATACTCTTAAGATCACCCAAACCTGGCTGGCAGTGAATTACCTCAAACTGAATGCCTCAAAAACTGAATTCCTCCTCATTGCTTCTCCCGCCAAAGTCCCCACTATGCACAATTTGATAAAACACCTTACAGCACTAGATGTTCAACCAACCATTGTGGACTCTGCAAAATCACTGGGTATAACCTTGGACTGTAACCTCAATATGCAGAAGCATATTAGTAATGCAACAAAGGGAGCAAACTTTTAGATCAACACACTAAGGAAGCTTAAGCCCTTCCTACCCTCTAATGACTTCAAGTTAGCGGTGCAGGCCGTAGTTCTACCGCGGCTGGACTATGGCAGTGTCTTGTTACGCGGTCTCCCCAAAATCGCAACAGCTCCTCTTAGAGCCTCCACCAACGCCGCAGCTAGACTCATCACTGGCTCGAAAAAAAGGGCCCACATCACCCCTGGTCTAAAATCCTTAAACTGGCTGCCATTTGAAGCCAGAATCCACCTGAAAATAACTTGCATGACGCACAAGGCCCTACATCATATTGCACCCAGCTACCTCAAACAAAAACTCACAATATCTGGAGGATCAAGATCAACAAGAAGTGCGGAAAACTTACTTCTGAAACCACAAAAATTCAGGAAGAAAAAAACGTATAATCGTTCCTTTTCAGGAATGGCACCTAGGATTAAGCATGGGTGAATTTTGCGAATTCGCGATCCGCGAATTTGCGGATTTGTAAATACGCGATCCGCAAAATTCGCGAATTTGTGAATTTTTTGGGTTTTTTGCGTGTTCGCAGGGTTTTTTGCGTCTTCGCGAGCCGCTTGCATAGCGAAGTTACCCATGCAGTTGTTTATGGGAGAGGGAGAGATAGATAGATAGATAGATAGATAGATAGATAGATAGATAGATAGATAGATAGATAGATAGACAGACAGATAGATAGACAGACAGACAGACAGACAGACAGACAGACAGACAGATAGATAGATAGATAGATAGATAGATAGATAGATAGATAGATAGATAGATAGATAGATAGATAGATAGATAGAGAAAGAGAGTGAAAGAGAGAGGGAGAGAGAGAACGAGAGAAAGAAAGAGAGGCCGGATCTCTGAAGGGCAAGATTCCTGAGTTGCCCCTACAGAACATACAGCTTTTTATTTTTAGCAAAATGCATAGGAAAATCTTGCTGTAAAGGTCTCTTTTAGTTTAACCCCTCCTGACAACTCAAAATGGGTGTATTTGCCATCCTCTCCCTTCTTCCTGTTTTTTATATCTGTAAGTGCTTCCTGATGAGGTTTAATTCCTTGGACAGGTGCCTCGTTGCCTACTTGTAACTATTCTCTGACCCTTCTTCAAGGGTCAGAGCAGGGTCAGAGAATAGTTGCAAGTAGGCAATGAGGGGCCAGGAAGCAATTAGCAGCAGGTGTCCAAGTTGAAGTTAATTTGTTTGTAACCCTTTTGTACAAGGTTACAAAGAAATTAGGTTCAACTTTTGCACCTGCTGCTGTAACCCTTGCTTGGCTGATAATTCGTCCCCGCTGATTCGCGTATTTTACCACGATTTCCCGAGATTCGCGGATTGCGAAATCGCGGAAAATCCGCAAATTCGCCCGCGAAACGGATTTTACGCCCACCCTTACCCAGGATATGGAATACCCTGCCACCAGAAATTGGATGGAACCCTTCCACCCCTTCCTTCAAACTGGAAGTAAAAGGCTTCCTTAGGGCAAAATTTACATAAACATTGTTTGACTGGACAGTGGAGATCCCCTATTCCATTTAGCTTACCTACCAATTGAATGCTTATCTTTTAAATGTACAGCTTTATTCCATTCATTGTGACTTTTTCATCATCAATGGTCTATCATCACCCTTCAATACCGACCGGTTCGATCTGGCACCTTATCTGTCTTTCCCCTCTATCTATGTCTGTCCTTGCTGCCAATCTATATTAATTCTAGATTATATTATAATTATATTATAAATCTATATTAAGTCCTGCTTATCCATAATGTTTGATTTACCCTGTGTTGAGGTATTAAGCATTTTGACTTTATTCTTACATTACTGTTTATTTTTATTGTTTTGATATGCCTATACACATTTATTTTAATGCGCTCTGTTATATTCATAATGTTCGATCTGTGCCTTGTTTTTTTATTTAGCTTTTTGATTTTATTCTTATGTTCCTGCTTACTTTTATTGATGTGTTATACCTATACACATTTACTGTAAAGCGCTCTTATACCCGTAAGGATCTTGTTCGCGCTACATAAAATGTTCAAAATAAAAATAAAATATAAAAAATAAATCAGATTGAATAACTTTTGTTTTAAATTGAAATCAGGATCCACTATACTTTCAATACGCTGCTCCTCTTTGAATTGCAACACTTTCCTTTTATATTTGCAGCATGCTTTCATAAAATTCGGAATCACTCTAGATCGAAAAAGTCTCTGACGAATTTCTTGAAATTGCTTTGGTCTCCGAGTAACAGATACTGTTTCTTTATCATGTTTCCTTTTCCTGGTATTTGAAATTGAAGTCTGCTTCACCTTACTTGAAAAATTCTTCTTTTTGCTTTGTGTGATGTTTTTATCATTAAATGTTCCTAATATTTTTTTCACATATTTTCTAGTACTTTTACTAGAACAAACTGTTTCTGTACTACACACATTTTTCTCTAATTAAAGGTCTTTCCTTTTGGTCAAATGTATATTTTACTTCTCTTTTCTTTTTTTACACTTCTTCCAGGCCAGAGGTCTTCAAACTTTTTGATGCCGAGACCCCCTTGTAAAACCTTTTCAGGGGTAAGGACCCCCTTCCGACAAAAGTTTCTAGAAACTGGTACTCCTCATCATCAACTTTTGACAACCATAAATGCGCCTGTTAGACCTCATCACATCCATCCATCATTCATCCACCCACACTTTCACACATCCATCCATCCTTTCATCCTTCCATCCATCCTTCATCCATCCACCCTTTCATCTTTCCATCTATACATCCATCCTTTACCCATCCACCCTTCCATCCATCCACCCATCATTCATCAACCCACCTTTTCACACATCATTCATCCATGCAACCTTTTATCCATCCATACATCCATCCACCCTTTTATCCTCCCATCCTTCCATCCATCCACCCTTTCATCCATACATCCATCCACCCACCCTTTCCTACTTCCATCCACCCATCATTCATCCCCCCATCATTCATCAACCCACCTTTTCACACATTCATTCATGCATCATTCATCCATGCAACCTTTTATCCATCCATACATCCATCCATCCTTCATCCGTCCACCCTTTCATCCTTACATCCATACATCTATCATTCATCCATCTATCCTTCACCCATCCACCCTTTCATCCTTACATCCATACACCATCCTTCATCCATCCACCTTTCATCCTTCCATCCATACATCCATCCTTTATCCATCCACCCTTTCATCCATCCACCCATCATTCATCCACCCACCTTTTCACACATCCATCCATCATTCATCCATGCAACCTTTTATCCATCCATTCATCCATCCATCCATCCACCCTTTCATCCTCCCATCCATACATCTATCCATCATCCATCCACCCTTTCATCCATCCACCCACCCACCCTTTCATCCATCCATCCACCCATCATTTATCCCCCACCTTTTCACACATCCATCCATCCATGCATCATTGATCCATGCAACCTTTTATCCATCCATACATCCATCCATCCTTCATCCGTCCACCCTTTCATCCTTCCATCCACCCTATCCCCCATCCATCCATCCTTCATCCGTCCACCCTTTCATCCTTACATCCATACATCTATCCTTCAGCCATCTATCCTTCACCCATCTACCCTTTCATCCTTACATCCATACATCCATCCTTCATCCATCCTTCATCCATCCACCCTTTCATCCTTACATCCATACATCCATCCTTTATCCATCCACCCTTCCATCCATCCACCCATCATTCATCCACCCACCTTTTCACACATCCATCCATCATTCATCCATGCAACCTTTTATCCATCCATACATCCATCCACCCTTTCATCCTCCCATCCATACATCTATCCATCATCCATCCACCCTTTCATCCATCCACCCACCCACCCTTTCATCCATCCATCCACCTATCATTTATCCCCCCACCTTTTCACACATCCATCCATCCATGCATCATTCATCCATGCAACCTTTTATCCATCCATACATGCATCCTTCCATCCATCCACCCTTTCATCCATCCATCCTTTCATCCATCCATCCACCCTTTCATCCATCTATTCATCATTCATCCATCCACCCTTTCATCCATACATTCATACATCCTTCATCCTTACATCCATCCATCCAACGATCATTCATCCACCCAACTTTTCTGTGCCTCTCTCATTGGGGGGGGGGTCAGTATCTCTCTGCGTCTTCTTCCTTCTTTCCCGATCATGGGAGGGCATCTCTGTGCATTCCTGCTGGGGGGCGGGGGACGTGTCACGGGACCCACAGCTCCAGGCGCGCAATATCCATTGACCTCAAAGGTCTACACTACAGCCTGCTCCCCCAGCCCCCCTCCGCCCACCCCACTTTCCCTCCTCCCCCAGCTCGAAACGGCTTCAGGGACACACACAGACACACACGAGTACTTGACAGGTCTTTAAAAGACCTTTTACTTGTTAATGAGGCTTTGATGTTTTTCACACCTCGGTGTGAATTAGGCCTCCACCGTGAGCACCCTCGATTAGCCCAAGCCAGGAACTGCACTCTGACAGAATCTGCAACCCCCTTCCAAGGACTCCACGGTCCCCCTGGGGGTCGCGCCCCACAGATTGAAGACCTTTGTTCTAGGCATTTGCAAATTTTAGTCCAAACGAAACAATTTTCTGAAAAACAATTATTTTTTACATCTGTTCACTATGTTAAAATAATATCATACTATTACAAAACTTCTACTAATGACTTCCAGACCCAGTGCTGCGAAATAATAGAGCACAACAGGAGAGCAATAGGATGACAAGTAGTAACATAGAACATACAGTATTTATTTAATTATTTACATATACCTTTACAATTTATATGTAACTGAACTACCTCGTACTTTTCACCTCTCCGCCGCACCCCACCACCCCACAGCACTCTCTCTGCAACCCACCGCAGACAACTTTATAGATATTATTTTACAAAATTGTAATCTATGTACTTAGGGTAACATCAACAAAACGGCACACACAAAACTTACCATTATTAGCCTAACAATTTTATCTACAACTTCGCAAACATAACACTACAACCAGGGCTTTAATTGGGGGGGGTGGGGCTGTCTGTGGGGGTCTGAGCACCAGCACTTTATTTTTGGGGGCCTCAAAACGGGTCTTTAAGGGTCTCTATTTCCGGGCCTCGCAAAGGTAGTCCGTTTTTTTAATTGCACTGCAGTGAGACTGTGAGAGCATGCACATTGCTCACTACTGAGAAGTGCAGACATCATGCAGGTGAGTCGCATTGTAGGAGAAGGGAACTCCTTTAAAGAGAGCCATTTTGTCTCAGGATTTCCCTTCTCTTTTTGCAACGCAGGAGCAACATCATCATTGGGTGATTAGCTGACAGACCACCAGGCGCATACACAGAGCCGCACATGAGTACTTCACAGGTCTTCAAAAGACCATTTTTTGGTAAATGAGACTCTGTTCTTTTTCACCCCTTTTTGCAGCCTCCACAAGCCCACTCTGCCTATTGCTGAAAGCATTAGGCTCTCCCGAAATTTCGCTCTGGTTGCGCCTCTGCAAACAACCACAAGCAGGCAACTCCAGCACGACACTACTCTAACCTTACACACTGTCTTGTTTTAGTGCTACGAAAACACACGCTTTGCCTGACTTACTTAGTTCTCACACCCTCTCTTTAATATGAAGATGAAAGCTTTGCAATTCCTTTTATATTCCTATAATGTGCTTCACATGGAAACATAAAACTGCAGGATCTCACCTCCCCAAATTAGCTCTCTGGTATACTCTCTCAAATGTAAGAAGTACAGGTATTCATTATCTGTGAGTCACGGCCACTTCAAAACAGTGTTCCTATATACAACTGGACAAAATGTTATGTTTCTAAATAACGTCTTACATTAAAAAACTCCTTTACATTTTTTTCGCTAGATGAACCTTTGTTTAAAACACCACCAGAGAAGGGATGTGGACTATGTTCCACAAAGAGCAACTCAAAGCTTTGTTGTTCTTTATAAGAAACATCTGCGTGTCAATGCTTATCGCCGGCCTTTTCGACCACTTAAGAGGCTGGGTGGGTGAGTATAACACACCGTATTTAGGATCGGGCGGAGGGTGCACGGAAATCAGAACGTATATTTGAATAAAGGGCGAGTGGATGCATGGCCAGATGGATGAATGGATAGGTAAATGAATGGCTGTATCAATGTATGGATGGAAGGATAAATGAATGCATGGACAGTACTTAGGATAGACGGGTGGGCTTATAGATGCTTAGGATTGGTTCTGGGACTAATGTATCTACGGATATATAGGCGTATGGCTGCATGGATGGCACAGTGCTTACCATAGGCGTGCACATTACTAAATTCTGTGTTTTAATGACCAACATACCAACGTCCCCCAAACACCCACCCTGCCCTTTCTTGACCGTATGAAACCAAACAGAAACCCCCACAATTCCTAGTAGCGCCACTATACCCATACACAGAGTTAATTTTAACAAGTGTGCTGGAACACTTATCAACAAAAATTACTCAAACATGCAAATTGGTGGGTAAAACATAAACCATAGCACGATTTATAAACGGGCCCAGTGGCACTAGATTACCTTTACTCCCTACACATGTCCATGTTACAAATATCCGTGTTATAATCAGCAACATACCCACCCCCCCACCCCACCCATGCCCTTGCTTAACCTTATGAAATCAAACAACGAACCCCAGCACTCTTGTTACCGCCACTATAGCCATACATGGACTTAATGTCAATAGGTGTCTGCCGGAACGCTCATCAGCAAAAGCTATTAAAACCTGCAATTTTGCAACTAAAAGATGCACCATACCATAACATGGTTTATAAATAGTCGCAGTACCAATACACCACCTCCACACCCGCCCTTCCTTTTTATTTTACGCAATAAAAGAAAGAGCCCTAGCAAACGTGGAAGCGCCACTATAGCCATAGAGAGGCTTAATTTCAACAGATATCTCCTGAAACGCTCATCAGCAAAACATATTAAAACATGCAAATTTGCGGGTAAAACATATACTATGCCATAGGATGCTTTATACGTGCTTCCAGTGGTACTACATCACCTTTAGTAGCTCAACATCTGCACTTTACTAAATTCTGTGTTTTAATCACCAATATACCCACCTCCCCCACACCCACCCCGCCCTTGCTTAACCGTACAAAATCAAACAGAAACCCCCACCATTCCCAGTAGCGCCACTATACCCATATACAACGTTAATTTTAACAGGTGTCTGCCAGAACACTTATCAGCAAAAAGTATTCAAACATGCGAATTGGCGGGTAAAACATAAACCATCCCATAGCACGGTTTATAAATGGCCCAGTGGAACTCCACCACCTTTACTAGCTAAACATCTATATGTTACTAAAGTCATTTGAACACTCTGTAGAGTGTATATCAGGGGGATGGGGAGAGTAAACAAAGTTCTAATTCCCAAACTTTTAATAAACCGTCCCTTTACTGTATCTATATTAAAGACATTACATGGAATGAAAACATTGACCAGTGTCTCAAAAGGGATAGTGAAGCTGAGCACCTGTAAAACCCGGGCCACTTCAACACCTACGTATATCCACCACAGGGACACAGCCTAACAAATAGAATCACTTATAATCACATGTAGTTCTCTGATGTCAACAAAGTCATAAGGAAAATATACTGTACATTTTAATTTATTTTTTATCTCTCACACATTTATAAAACATCTCTTCTAAAGAAGCACTCCCCAACCACTTCTGTTTATGTTTATGTTTATTATATTTATAAAGCGCAGCTGTTACCAAAAGAGGTGTCCTGGCGCTAGGATAAAGAAACCTACTGATCAATGCTGGGAAAGAGAAACAGTCTTCATAGTTGGCACCTAATTTATGAAAAGCCCGGATTTTAAAGCTTTTCTAAAAGCCAACAGATTGTTTTGGTGACTTAGTTGGGAGGGTAATGAGTTCCAGGCGATAGCTGCATTTGCGATGAAGCTTCTACCGCCCCAATTGGTCTTCTTTATCCGATGAGTGAACACCAGTTTAGCCTCAGATGAACGGAGAGTCCTTTTGGGTATATACCAGTTGAAGTGTTGCTTCAGAAATTTCAGTCCTGTGCCCTGCAATGCTTTAAAAACAAGGCATAGGGCCTTGAATTTGGTCTGCTTCCTCATGGGCAGCCAATGAAGGTCTTTGATTACTTCACTGATAGATGCACGCTTGGGTGTTCCTGAGATGAATCTAGCGGCTGCATTCTGCAGGATCTGCAGCTTGTTCATGGGGCCTTCCTGTAGCTTGAGATAGAGGCTGTTGCAGTAATCCAATTCGGACAGCACTAATGCAATGACTAATGTTTGCTGTGCTTCTTTGGGGATTAGAGGCATGATTTTTTTACAGGCTCTAAGCGTAAACGGCGTGGATGATGCAATTTAGTTTACTTGGTCCTTGAAGCTAAGAGTGTCGTCTAGCCAGATACCCAGGTTCTTCACTTTCCTGGTTGGGAGTGGCAGTTGTCCCAAGGCGCTTGGCCAGCAGCTAGGTGACCAGAAGGCCGGGTTGTTCCCAAATAGTATCACCTCGGTCTTGCTGGAGTTTAACTTTAAACAATTATTAGCCATCCAATGTCCTGTTGCATACATGCAGTCATGGAATTTGGTGGCTGTGTCCTGCAGTCTTTCTGGCTGAATGGCGACAACGATTTGAGTGTCGTCGGCATAAGAAGTTAAACTAATACCATAAGATTCAATAAGTGGCGCGAGGGAGGAGACATATACATTGAATAGCGTCGGGCTTAGTGAAGATCCCTGAGGGACTCCACATGGCAATGAGAAGTCCTCTGCCTCGTATTTATCGAGTTTGACTGTTTGAGTTCTTTCCGAATAGAATGATTTTAAGAGTTTTAGGGCGGTGCCTTTTATTCCTTTCTCTGCTAACCGGTCAATCATTAGTGTGTGGTGTACCGTATCAAATGCGGCCAATAAATCTAACATGATGAGGGCTGCCCGACCTCCTTGATCCAGGGTGGCTCTAATTTGCACTGTAGATTTTATAAGGGCCGTCTCTGTACTGTGGCCTTCTCTAAAGCTGTGTGGAGTGGGGTCAAGAGCCTGCGTCTGATTGAGGAACTAATTAATCTGGTTATTCATGTTCTTTTCTATTAATTTAGCTGGAAGGGGGAGTCTGGATATGGGCCTAAATTTGTTTGGGTCATCCGGGTTCAAGTTTGATTTTTTCAACAATGGCAGTATAGCGGCCCGCTTCCAATCCCTAGGAAAATAGCCATCCTTGTACATTAGGTTGAATATGGATGTGAGTTTGCTCGTCACTGTATGACCAGCTAATTTTAGCACTTCTAACGGACAGGGGTCTTAGGGGGAGCCTGATTTAGCTTTAGTCATCAAATTGTGTGTGTCTTCTTCCGCAAGAGGACTAAAGGAAGTGAATTCCGATTTGGCTATTTTATTTGGGGCAGTGCTAGAGCAAGCATCAGGTTTAACTACATTTTCCTTGGGCAGGTCTGAGAATGTGGAAAAAATGGTGTTCACTTTATCAAAGAAACACTTGGCTATTCTGTTGCAAAGATCTTGGGTGGTCGGAGTAGCTAGGGCTTTGGGCTGGGCCAAGTCATTTACAGTTTTGAACAGTGTTTTTGGGTAGTTTTTGGCCTCGTGTATTTTATCCGTGTAATATTTTTGTTTTGTGTTATGGAGCAGTTGTTTGTATTGTGCTTGGCTTATTTTATATTCTTTTTTATCTTCGTCGTTGTAGCCCTTCCTCCAATTTCTTTTTAGCTGTTTACATACCAGTTTCTGTTTTTTGAGCTCTTGTGAGTACCAGGGCGCAGATGGACGTGTTCTGTGGTGGCGGACTGTTTTTAATGGGGACAACTTCTTCCCTGCGCCTTCTAGCCAGTTGAAGTAAATTTTTGTGGCCTGCTCTAGGTCGGTCGGAGTGGGGGTGTCTGTAGCCGTGAGGACGTTTTGAATGTCCCCCTCTGCTATGTTTTTCCACACTCTTGCTTCAACATGTTTATTAGAGGGTTTGTTGACCAAACGAGGCGGCATAGTACGTTTGAAAAATACTGCTAGGTGGTCAGTCCACGTAAGAGGCAGTGCTTTTGTAAAGGCAAGTAGGGGGTTGTTAGAAAAAATACCATCCAGGGTGTGCCCCGCTGAATGTGTGGGTACATTGACCTGTTGTTCCAGGTTACCACCTGACATGAGGTCCATCAGGTTGGTGGTGTCTATATCCTGGTCTGCCTCAAGGTGAAAATTAAAATCACCTAGTATTGTAAATGATGGGGTATTTAGCCCGATCTCTAAAATATCGCCTACTTGGGCGATAAAGGGTTTTCTGGTTTTCAGGGCGGTCTGTAAATAAGGGATCCTCTAAAGGAATCCTGATGCGAGATCTGAAGACAGAATTCCACTGCTTCACATCCTTCGTTTTTTAGAGGGTTAAATGATGATACAATGGAGTTGTGGTGTATCACTGCTAATCCACCTCCTCTTTTAAGGTTTCTGCTAAGTGAATAGCAGATGTAATCTGGAGGTGTCGCTTTCACTAAGTCAGGACCTGAGGCTTCGTCTGTCCAGGTCTCTGTAATAAAGGCTAGCTTTATATCTTCGCTTTCTAGGAAGGCGGCACATTCTATACTGTGCTTGACCAATGATCTTGCATTGATCATAACACAGTTCCACAGGGTGTCCTGCTTGGAGATACCCTTCTTCTTAGTCCACCCTGCCACCGGGATTGATGTAAGCTTCGGGATTTTAACGTTGTATCCTGGGCACATCTTTGATGTGTGGTGGCGCCCATATTCGGGTAGATAGATGTTACAGGATTCCTCAATTTTCACTGGTTGTAGAGCCCTCAGCTCTTCACTAGAGTATATAATTTTTGGGGTTGTCCCTGAAATCAACCGGGCAGGGGGGCTGGCGCTGAGCGCGGTGCGAGCGCGGACGGGCGCAGACGGGCTTGCCTTAGGCGCGCCCGCTGCACGCTCGCTTCATCCTCAGTTTAAATGGGGTCTTGGGCCCAAAGACTAGCCCGCTGACCCCAATCCTCCCCAAGATGGTGGCGAAATCCCGTGAGGGAGTCCGTAAGTAAAGTGCAAATGCTCAATGATGAAAAACTCCTATTCAGTCCTTAAAAATGCCACAGATGCCTGAGGGTACTTTAAAAAGAATAAACAGTTGTGCAAATGCGCTAAATTAAAAAAATTCTCCTCGATTTTCCAAATGCTACAAATGCCTGAGGGATTTATAAAACAGTTAGTGCAATCATTTTTAAGCAAAGCGTAACGCCCGTCTCTCCCGGCTGTGCCTCAGGAGGACTTTACCTGGCGCGCTCGTTCCTGTTCCCCGTTTATGTAGGGCCTCGGGTCCAAAGACTAGCCCGCTGACCCCAATCCTCCCCAAGATGGCGGCGAAATCCCGCGATGGAGTCCGTAAGTAAACAGCAAATGCGCAATAATTAAACACTCCTATTCGGTCCTTAAAAATGCCACAGATGCCTGAGGGTACTTTAAAAAGAATAAACAGTTGTGCAAATGTACTAAATTAAAAAAATCCTCCTCGATTTTCCAAATGCTACAAATGCCTGAGGGATTTATAAAACAGTTAGTGCAATAATTTTTAAGCAAAGCATAACGCCCGTCTCGCCCGGCTGTGCCTCAGGAGGACTTTACCTGTCGCTTCTATTCCATAAGAACAGACAATTATTAATATGTTTCCTACCATATATTTTAGTATATCTACCTTTTTATCATTCACTAGTCAGAAACTACGAAAACTATTAACTATACCCAAATGCAAACCAGAAACCATGTTCATATTATATCTCAACCTATAAATGATTCAAACTATGCCTACATATAAAAGGAACGTATCACTTTCACTATCTTCATCTCCTCTCCATATAATCTCCAAACATTCTAGATGGCCTCACAGTACAACAACCTACCTCGACTTACATTAAAATCTACCTCTCAGTGTCAAAAATGAGAGCACAACCACATAACATTTCTGGGTATCGTTTTATCACTTTTATCTTAATAACGCATGCATCTCCCACCACCAACGCCCACCCCACTATTTTCACAAAGTATAATTTGCAAACGTGCGACATTTTATTTATCTTGCCCACATACATTACAAACACAAATTAACGCTGTACCTCATTTTCAAAATCATACAGTCCTTTAAAGATGACAAACTACACTTCTTCTTTGTGAAAAATTCCTAAACATATATAAAGTACTTATTTAACAATGGGTCAAACTTTATGCAAATTTTATAACCAATATCAAACACTACACTTTACTAACACTTTATTATTTTGAAATAAAAAATACTTTGAAACTTAAAACATCACCTCAAATATTTAATCACTACTACAGAACACATAACACACCTTGTTCATTTCTAACTCACATTTGTAGTTGGTATGCAGATTTCAAATGTCACACATGCGTACAATTCTTTCTTTGTCACATAGTACATTTAAAGCACCAATTTCCTAGAGAATGGAACCAGTAATGGCACAATTTCTCTGTCACTCCGCACATAAATACACGTAAAAACAAATCAGAATACATCATTCTTTCAACGACATTCCAAAATCTCCATTGGTTAATTTTGAATTTTCCATACAACAAGCTACTTAATTTTCCACACAACATACAGGTCACAAGTTCAACCTATTTTATCACCACACTTTCTGGAATATTCTACGACACCTGCAGGTTAAAAGTTCATTAATTTTTTAACCTAACAATATATTTATGCAACATTTTATCGAACATTTAACGGCACGTGCAGGTTAAAAGTCCACAATAGGGGTCAGTAGTTCATCAGCTTTATCCCCAACTCCAGCAGCACCTCAACTTATGCCCCCAGCACCATCAGACCCGAGCTTTCCACTTTAGAAATACCGAATTAATTTGATACAAGCAAATTTAACTTTGTACTCCCTATATAACACCCCCTAAGCACCATACACAAGTTACACTGTTCGAAACAAAAATTCCTCTGAGTAGGTATAACTACATGCTGACACTACTTGGACGGATGTGGCACAGCAGCCAGAGCACATGAATTCATGGCATATGACACACAGTTTGGGCTCACGCTTTCATCCCCGAGTCTGGCAGCACCTCACTTTAGGAGCATGAGACTCTAGACAGTACCTCACATATTTTCTGTACCCCAAGACTTTCAGACCAGTAAGAGTCAGTAGTTCGACCTAGTAGGTATAAACACATGCTGACACTACTTCCACAGGTGTAGTGCAGTGGCCAAGGCACATGACTTCACAGCATAAGACACACAGTTTGGGCTCACGCTTTAATCCCCGAATCCCCGAATCCCGCACCACCTCACCTTACCAGCATCAGACTATGCAATACCTCACTAAATTTCCGTAGCCCAGCACTTCCACACCAGTAGGGGTGAATGCTTTGCTTTGCTTCGCATCCCCTATATACAAAATCCTAAACACACAGAGGAAGGTTACAGTTCCCCTACCCTCCTCTTTCTCACTTTTTTCGCCCTTTTTTCCCTTTACTCGCTTCAACAGAATCACAAAATGGCTGCCACCACTTCCTAGTTGCATGAGACTCTAGACAATACCTCACATATTTTCCATACCCCAGGACTTTCAGACCAGTACGGGTCAGTAGTTCATCCTAGTAGGTATAGACACATGCTGACATTACTTCCACAGCTGTAGACGTCACAGCATAAGACACATAGTTTGGGCTCACGCATTAATCCTGAGTTCCACACCACCTCGCCTTACCAGCATCACACTCTACGCAATACCTCACTAAATTTCCGTAGCCCAGCACTTTCACACCGGTAGGGGTGAATACTTTGCTTCGCACCCCCTCTATACAACACCCTAAACACACCACAGAGGTTACAGTGCTCATACCCTCCTCTTTCCCACTTTTTTCACCCTTTTTTCCCCTTACTCGATTCAACGGAATCACAAAATGGTGGCCAACACTTCCTAGTTGCAACCGCTCGCAGGGTTCACAGCCAATCAGCAGCAAGCTTGTGTTTGTAATGCCTCAGCCAATCAGAGGCAGAATTCCCAAATATCGATATCTGTAAATTTCGATATTTCTCAAAAACTACTGAACAAATTTACACCAAATAAACAAAAGCGTGCTTTATAGAGCAAGACCCTTCTCCCTGCCATATTTGGGGTGATTCCGTTCACCCGTTTGACCTGTAGCCTGGTCTAAAGTTTCCTATGGAAATTAACATGGATAAAACATGTTTTGTGACCCCCTTTTTTCTCTGCCCCTTGACGAATCACCCCCAAACTTTCAAAATAGGAGCTGATATCAACAAAGAATTAGATTTGAAATTTCATGAAGATTCATCAAACAACACCAAAGTTATAAGCAAAACAAAGAATGCTCTTCCTATGGAAACTAGGTCCTAACTATAACTACCTACTGGCGACCACCAGTAGGTAATATATATATTCATGTTCTTCAAGCCTCCATGCAGCAAGGACTTCATGGCACCATGAAGAAGAGTCTGAGAAGGTAATTTATTACCTTTTCTAATATTTATTCAACCACTATTCTTGCAGAAAACATGGATGGTCTACGCATTTTGGTGCTGTACCTTCATCTGGACCATAGAGTCCGGCTGCCTAGATCGCCATTTTAAAGTGACTTGTGCCCATTCAAGTCCCATATTCATTTTTAACATTTGTGCAAATACTAGACCGCTAACACACTTAATACTGTGGAGGCGCTTTACATCTGCCAGTTTCCATACTCCATTAACTGTAAAGTACATTAATGATAGTTTAAATCTTTTAAATATATTGTGACAGAAAGTGAAAATGCATAATTTAAAAAAAAAAGTGGTATTGCAAAAAGTGCATTGAAAAGGATTTTGTGCAAGTCATTTAAAAACCACAGTTCTAAACAATTTCAAGAAAAAGGGGGAGGGGTACTTAGTATAGCAGCAATGGTTTAAGTTTCAATACATCTTCATAGAATCTTTAAAATTCATTCAAACCATTCATACAATTTCAACAATAAAATCATATATATATATATATATATATATGCTAAGGTGTATTGAAGAATGAGTATGTGCATGAGTGTCTGAATGGATGATTTAGTGGGTGCGTGACTAACTGTAAAAGCGAGTGATAAAACGTGTCTTAATGAATGCATGGGTGAATGACTAATCTGTGTGAATGTCTGTATCAGTCTGTCAGGTGGTGTGTAAGTGGCTGCATGGGTT
This sequence comes from Lissotriton vulgaris, assembly GCF_964263255.1. Lineage (NCBI taxonomy): Eukaryota > Metazoa > Chordata > Amphibia > Caudata > Salamandridae > Lissotriton > Lissotriton vulgaris. The sequence goes on along the minus strand of NC_141685.1, from coordinate 1,551,064,790 downwards.
TTTGAGTAGCTACATGATTGTCTATATGGGTTCATGATTGGTTGTCTGAGTACCTGTATGGGTGCCTGAGTGTCTGTGTGGGTAGGTGAGGGGTGTGTGACTTCCTGCATGGATGTGTGTGTGAGTCACTAGGTGTATGGGTTCATGACTGTGTCTGCAAGGGTAAGTGAGTGTGCGTATGGCTGTGTCAGTGAGTGAATGGATGTCTCATTGGTATATGTGTGAGTAACTACATATGTGAAAAGGCAGTATATGTGAGTGTTAGAGTATATAAGTGACTATATGTGAGAGTGAGTGATTGTGGGAGTGAAGTCTCCTTCGCTGCTGGGGGTCCTTAGGGGCCAACTAGACTACCTGTTACCTCCAGTAAACCCCATACAGTGGAATTGCTGAGAGGTAGAAACAGTCATGCCCCTTTTCTCCACTACTCTGCGCAGGCACCTCCTGGCACACTCTCTTGGTTGGGGGATGAAGTCCCCTTGCCTCCTGAGGGTCCCTGGAGGGCAACTAGACCTCCTGTTACCTCTAATAAGCCCCAGCTGGATTGCTGAGAGTGGTCAGAGGACACGCCCCCTTTGTACACCACTCTGCAAACACACCTCCTGGTGCACTGCTGCTTGGGGATGAAGTCCACTTTAGTCCTGAAGTCCCCAGGACACAAGGGAACCACATCGCCACACCAGCAGTGTGCCAAGAGGCGTGTTGGCATTGTTGGAAAAAAGATTTGTGGCCTCGGACCACCTCTCAGCAATCTCACTGTGTGAAGCTTAGTGGAGGCACCTGGTGGGCTAGTTGGCCCCTAGGGACCCTTACCAGTGAAGGGGACTTAATCCCCCAATGTAGAGCACACCAGGAGGAGCGTCTGCAGAGTGATGTACAAAGGGGTGTGGCCTCTGACCACTATTTTATTTTAGGAAAGGGGCTGTGTGGCCCCACTTCCCTTGACCCTTTTTGGCCCCAGGGACCCCATCCCCCAGGTCCTGAGCCATTAAAAAAAATATCATTGAAAAGGTGGAGTCCCCTTCTCGAGGTTGATAACAGCCATCGGGGATCCCATCCCCCAGGTCTAGGCCTTTGTTTATTTTATTTTTCAAAGGTGTGGGTGCCCATGCAGCCCCCCTCTTCAAGCCAATTCTGGCCCTAGGGACCCCATTCCCCAGGGGCCCTGCCAATCATTTTTTTTAAGGGAGGGGGACGATCGGCCCCCTCCCAGGCCATTTTTTACACCGATGACCCCATCCCCTGGGGCTTGGTCATTTAAAAAAATAAACTAAATTCATGTTCAGGGAGGAGTACTGCGTGGCCCGCTCCCCAGGCCAATTTCCAGGCCCAGGCCAATTTCAGCCCCACGAACCCCATTCCCAGGGGTTTGGCCTTTTAGCCTCTTCGATGCGCATGATGGCTCCCGGCCGTCATGAGTCACGGTGGGCGTGTGCTGATGATGGCCGAGAGCCGTCATGACCACGCCCGCGATAGGAATTTTCAGCACTGTAGCGGAATTTGCGCCGCAGTGATGAGGCTAAAAAAATAATATAAATATATATATTTTCAGGGAGGGGGCAGCAAAACATCAGAATTGTCTTCAAATAGGATATAGCACAATCCTCCTTTTTCTCAAGCATCGTCCTTCTGTTCTCCCGGTATCTGTGTATTAGGTCGGGAGGATAGCACCGCCGACATAATCTGCAAGGGCTGTTGGTGTCAGATACACAGATACCGGGAGAACAGAAGGACGAGTTGGAGTTTCGGAAAAGGCAATGTGACCGGAGGCCCGATGAAGGGTTTGACTGTATTGCTTCCTAGGCAGAACCCAATCAGGGTATTATTTTAGCACCAGGTCTACAAGTCCCATAAAGCTGAAGATTACGTAAGCAATAGGAGGGTGTTAATGAGCTAAAAGGGACTGCCTCCTCGTGCATCTGCTCGGAAGCCCCCGTGAGCAAGGAGCCTGGAGCTCTGAAACGCGTTGGGGAAACTAAAGGAAATATCTGCGAGCATTGCTGCTTTCTGTCCTAATAGAGAACTTGGCCCTGGAGGCTTGGTTTGCTTGTCTTTGGGTGTGTCCTCGAACGAAAGCTACGCATGGGAAATATATATATATATATATATATATCACATGTAGTGAACAAGGCGGCAACGCCGAAACGCGTCTAAGCAGACTGTGAGTAAATAAATCGAGTTTGGATTGAGATTCATGGTGTCAGCGCCTTCTTCGTATCGGATGAGTTTGGCAAGACTGGATATATATATATATATATATATATATAGACGACCGCCAGTAGGTTAAATATGCTCATATATATATAATTATTTATTTTTCATTGAATGCTGTCAGCGTGAATAAAGTTAGGTAGTGCGAAGGATGGCTCAGAAAGAATTCTTATTATTGGCTGCTGTTGAAAAAAATAAATGTAATACTGACAGGAAAATCCTTTGGAATCTGTGGAGTTAACCACACCTGCTATATATTATTTGAAAGCAGAATATTCCTTCTAGACTGTGCTATGAACTTTTGATTTACTGGTTCCACTGGGTTGCTAGATACACTGAGCTAAAACTGTATTGGGGAGTAAGGGTGTTAAAGAGACAGAATTTTTGGGAGGAAAAGTTGAGGAGTGATTTGCACAATGTAAGTAATAACAGGTTTTTATTTCAAACTCAGGACTATGTAATAAACTGTTGTATAGTATTTACATTTTCAGAAAAATGAAGCTAGATATCAATTTGAACTCCCATTTGTTTCGCAGTTTCTCCGCAATGATTTCAAATACATTGCGAAAACACAGCAATAGGAACCTCATTTTGAAAGAGAGGGAAACGGTTAACATATGCTAACCATTCACAAGTGGCAATGCAGTAGTCTAAAATGAAAGACATGATTTAATTTGCTGCCTTTCTCATGATAATAGAGTGGAAAGTTGAAGAGGTTGCAATTTTAGACTTGCTTTGTATGATAGTGGTGTACCATACTTGTGCTTAGTTTTTACAAATCTTAACAGTGTCCAAACAATGCATAAATTGCTAAAACAACAATATAATCTACAAACTAGATTTAGTGGTATGCATATAACTTTGTAATTATTTTAAAAATGTACATTAGAAATGAAGATGTATACAAGAGTTTGATTAAAAGGGGTATCACAGTGATAAGAAAAAAAGTTTGAGATGAACTGTATCTATTTGCGGTTATGTGTTTAAGAGGTTAGTGGTGAATGTTTTGGGAGGAATGAGAAAAATGAATTAATATCAATCAAAAAAGGTTGGCTCGGTGCACCGCGTTGTTAAATAAATTTTCGCTGAATTGTAATATTGTGTGGCTTGTATTTTGAGGTGGTTGGGTGCTCCTGCAGGTATCGTGTCCGTCCATATACGCTTATGAAATACTGTAGAATTGTGCACACATCAATTATGAGTGCATCCCTGCCTTGGGCACACCTTTAGTTCTTCATAGAAGACTCCATGCGAATCACTTTGATTGTTGCTTTAGTTTATTTATTTTTCAAAGTTGAAACATGATTCCATTCAATATTTTTCCTTCATATTAAATGTGTTCATCATACAATCCATATTTATGTTACTTGATACTTCTTCATAAAGTATTTAACCGCTCCGATGCATTTCGGGCTTCTTAGCCCTTTGTCAAGGAGCTCTAAAAATGCAAATACACAATATTCCGCATCATTTCAACATTCAGAGATATGACACTAGCAGTATATACATTGAGGTCACATGCAAAATAGGTGGATGCATTCGCACGTTAGCGCATGGTGAGTGATACGTGGTCAAGTGCGCGGTTCGATGGGAGTGATGTGCCAAATACCATTGTGCTGTGAAGCATGCACCGCGGTGAACAACAAGTATGCTTACATGAACCGGCTTGAGCAAGTTCGCCAACTAAAACAAAAAGTTAAGAACCGTATTTAGTGAAGGCTAGCCTCTCGGGCATAGGCTCAAAGAAAAAGTGACTGCGGGCAAGACGCCGACTTACGTGTAGATTGCTGCAGACGGGTAACGGGACGGGTTCTAAACGCGTAGCGTCAATTCCTTCCCTGGAGGTAAAACGCTAGCCGGGCGGTGAGATTATAAACACCAACCCGGAATGAACAAGTAAAAAACGCTGATAGGCTACGCGGTGCTCGTGTGTGTGGTAACAATAGAAAACGGGCTAAAGGAACGAGTGGATAGAAGGGCGGCCATATTGAGTGAGTGTCGGAAGTGTGTCAGAGTAAACAAAAAATGTGAATGTGTAGGCAAAGCATCCAGATAATGGGTATATAAATCATAATATAATAAATATTTACATTATGGACAGCAGAAAAGCATTATGCATTTGATCCCCACCAATGTGGTGGATTACAAAAAGCAGCTGAATTCAGTTCTGTCGTTAAGCCCGAAGGGCTTCATGGCCTGAAGGCGATATATCCAGGCAATTTCACGTTGGAGTAGTACCTTGTTATTGTCTTTACCCTCTTTTTTCTCAATGGTTTCTAATACCAGGAATTTGAGTTGAGCAATGCTATGTTTATGTTCCAAAAAATGCATTGCAATGTTGGATTTGTCATTTTTAGTGCGGATGTTCGATTTGTGTTCATTCAATCGTACTTTTATTTTTCTTTCCGTCTTCCCTATGTAGATTAAACCACATGGGCATTTGAGGAGATAGATTAAATTTGATGAATCACAGGTAGCATTGACATTCAACTTAATGCTATGCCCCTTCATGGGATGACTGATGGTATTGCCTTTCATAACATTGTTACAACTATTACAGTTTAGACATGGGCGGGTCCTTTATGTGCTTTACTTGCTTAGATGGTGAGATATAGTGTTTGTGCTTGCAGGTAGCTATATATACAATTTTCTTAAATATGCAGAGAAGTATATATTTTGGGGAAGATAGCTTGAAGGTGTACATCTATTAAGAAATCACACATATTTTTACATAGTGATCTACGTTCATTAAGGCTGATGAAAATGTAATGTATATGGTGAGGTTAGTGTTTTCTTTAAACATGGTTTGTTTGAAATTGAGGAGGATTATTAGTGCAGAATGCTTGTACTAGCTTCCTTTTGAGTGTAACTTTTGTTTGAGATATGCTGAATATATGTTTTAGAAGCAGAAGTATTTGAGAAACTATATAGGTACGCCATTCTTAAAAGGTTTTGTGCTTTGAAAATTTTCAAAATGTTATTTTCCGTTTTAGAAACTTACTGATGCATGTGCATGCTCCGTAGCAAAGCAATGCATGTTTCTAGAGGGCCATGTATGCAATTTTATATCAAGTGTGATACCTATATTTCACTCACACATAGCTCAGAAGAAAAGCAAATATACAGGAAAACAGGCAGTTTGATACTGACAGAAGGAGATAACCAATGATTCAGAGATGTAGTGACAACTGTTATGTATCTAATATGATGAAGGTACTTTCTCAATCAGTCAAGAAGTATTCAGGCACTCATAGAATCAACTAGCCACTACTCAGGCAGTCATCAAATCAGTTTATCACTATCCTTGGAGTTATTCAATTATCCAGAAACTATACATGTACTCTTGCAATCAGACAGGCAGAAATTATGTTTGCTGCCTTTTTTGTGGATGGGGACAATTTCAGCCCTTTTCCAAGTTGCCGGTACTCGTGCACCTGCTGCTATAGTGTTACTAATTAGGTTGACATACGGGACCCAAACCTTTTTGTCATGCTTGAACAGATCTCCAGGGTGTCTATCTAGTCCCGGGGCTTTTCCCGCTTGATGGCATCTATTGCATGTTCAGTTTCTTTTAGTGTAAAAATTATCACTTCTCTGTCTTCCTCATTGTTAGCAGGCTCGCAGTATTCGGTAGGAATGGGGCAGGAGCTGGAATATAAATTAGTAAAGTGCTTGGTCAAAGCTACTGGATCCAGTTGATGCTCTGTTCTTGCTACTTGGTCCTTGCCCCCACCTGCAATTATTTTCCACAACTGCTGGATTATTTGGTTTGTACTGCCTGGAGGAGGTCTAACCAGCTGTTCTCCTCCCAATTCTTCCTGGAAGTAGTCAATGTTTTCCTATAAATATTCCTAGCCCTCCTTATTGAGTATTCACTTCCCTGTTTTAAATTCCAGAGCAAGCATTTCTTGGCTTTCCTGCAGTCAGATGTATGCCAAGGGTTTGTTTTTATGCCATCTTATATTTGGGTTTTAGTTTCTTCCTAGTATATCTGGTAAGAAGGGGCTCTAGCTTTGCGACTAAGAGAGTATGCATTGTTATTACTGACATTCCACTTTTCAATACCTGGGCACCCACTACCTCTGCAAATGTATTATCAATACTTGTCATTAGCTTTGTGTTACCTGTGATCCAGGGCCATTTGATAGCTCTACGGTTGTTCCCTATTAGAGGCTGTATATTTTGCGGGCAAATGCCTGGTGGGTCATCCTTTGCTATGTAACCTCTCTATTGCTGCGTAGGTGCACAGTTTTGATGGTCTAGCCTCTACCAGGGGTAACCCCAGGGGTAACTCCATGTCCTCCTCCTCCTCTGTTAGACTTTCTAGGCCATTTAGTGGTTCATAGATGCAGTTGCAGTCCCCACATACGATCACAGTATCACCGGGAGCTACATGGTCCAGGGAACTGCCTAGTAGATCAATAATCTCAGAATTGAGATTTTGCCTGGTTGATCTTTTGTAGACGTTAAATAGGTGCAATTTTTTATTGTTACGGGTCCTCGTGTTTAGGTATACTGCCAATAGATCAGGTGAGTCTGTAATATGAGCATTGGATCGCATTCCAAGTGTTATTTTAATCCATATTATGCCCCCCTGAGGGTCTTCCTCTCTGCAATGGGGTGGCATTCTTGTAGTATGTTTTATATCCCAGCTTGAATAGGGGGGTGATTAGCCATGTCTCCTGGAAGAAGCAGAGATCGAATTTATCTATGTAGTTGTGCCAATCCGGATCCTCCAGTTTTTGTTTTAGGCCTGCCACATTCCAGGACACTATAGCTATGGGTGATAGTCCTTTTGCCAGTACTTTCTGTGTTTGAAAAGTATAATCCGAGTGGCAGAGCACACCCTCCAACCTGCTAGGGTTGCTAGGAATGTTACTTGCACCTCCCTCTAGTAGAGGATCATCCTCATGTGGGTGGGGCACCTTCTGTTGGGCCATGTCACTAGGGCAAGTATGTAAGTTGAGGGAAGGAAAAGGGCATAATCTAGGTGGCTGGTGAGCTTCCTTCATAAGGCAGTCATTGAGTTCTAAAATGGAACCACTAAGTCTTCCATCCCGGTTGGGAATGGAGTTGGCATGAGGGGTATGGGACACTTGAACTGAATAGAGGAAGAGTCAGGGGAACTGGCTCAGTATTCTAAGGTGAGGAGATTTTTGGCCAAATCTGGTCTTTTCACTTTCAACTCAATACAATCAAATAGTTGGCCTAGTAGTGTGCATCTGTGCGCCCTAATGACGTTGTCTTGAATCACCGAACGACAGCCCCATACGTGGCAGATCCAGTGGATCACTTTGTTGATCAGGGAGTCTTCCCCTTCATATCCTTGCCTTGTGCCAAGTTTGGGGACTTTAACCATAAAGATTTTATGGGCTGATGGCAAATGAGGAGGGACTCATTGTGGTGCATAATTCCCACCATAATGAATCAATAGTTGCCCTTGAGACAGATTGGTGCTGTTATTCCCCGGGGGATTAGAGGAGCCGTACACACCCATTGGATTGAGAGGGTAGGTGGCTCGATTAAGAGTGGGGTTATGAGATGTTTGGATGCAAGTGACAGTGGCTGGATATAACTGGGGGGTCCATAGGTATGGGGTATCTTTTTGGCATGTTTTTAACTAATGAGACAGAGAATGACTTCTTTAAGGTTGTGAGTTGTCTCTCAACGTGTGTTTGGCGAAAAATATAGACGATTAACCATTCTGTAGTAATGATTTGACTAGTGTGGTTAGGCCATTGATCATTACTCTCAAGGTCCTTACTTCGGCCCTTAGATCGATAATAAGCTGGTGAGAGGTTGAGTCCAGAAGCTCTGAGTTTGGAGTGGCTGTAGTCGTACGAAAGGCATCAGGGGGATGTTGAAAACGATCTTCCTTGGGCTTGTTGTGTAGGGCCAGCAGGAGAGTAAACATATTAACACAGGGAATGGTGGATTCTAACAGTGATGGAGTGCTACAGGGGATGTTTGAAGAATTAGATTTGGAATTAGAATTACAAGTGGCAGAATGATAGTGGTCCTCACTCTGTGGGTCGAGGCCTCCTGATTGTATGCACGGACTGCCATGGGAAGTGACTTTCTAAACATGGCTGGAATGGCAGGGGAATGGCTAGGGTTAGTACTAGTAGGTGTGGGAGAGGGTTTGTCGGTCTGTGTGGATAAAGAAATGGAAGATTTAATGTCTAAAATGTCTTCACGCTCACTTATCAGGTTGTCAATGCAGTCTATTACGCAATTTCTGGCTCGATGTTTTAAGGATTTCCTAACCTTTTTCCCTTTCCCATATTGGCCGCCGCCCGTGCTTTCCATGGATTTTCTCTTCCCCATCCCACAGGCCTCGGAGGTCTCAGAGAACACAGCCCAGGGTGAACAGAAACAACTATGATCTAAATCCTGTTCAACACAATCTGACAAATTGTTAAACAGAGGGGTGGTGGTGATGGCTAACACCCCGACAATTGGCCTAGTCAAGCAAAGAAGCATAGAACTTTAGCCCAATCCAGCAAGATGATTGAAAGAATAATTTAGTTAGGGCACCAGGAGCTATCCAGACAACTCCCTCCCTGCAGCAGTAACAATGCATAAAAGCTATTCAAAGTCCCCAGGAAAGGCAGCCAGAAGGAGAAATAACTGGGTTTAACGTACAAGGACCAAGGTCCAGAGTCTTGCCAGGAGCGAGTAGCCAGCAACCACCGTCCTTGGAAATATCATACAATAAGTCAGTAGACAGTAGACAATAGGCGGTGCCCGATTGCTTGTTGCATTAATGACCCAAACCTTGACAATAGCCAAGGCCAGTGAATACAATATTAAAAAAGACACAGTACCTCATGAACCAGAGATCGACCTGCATGGGGCTGCAAATGGCCAGACGTTAGGGGGTGGCCCTGTCCTTCTTCTTCCTGGCAATGACACGCAAGGATGACCCGTCCTTGGTCTAGGCTTCGCCCGGGCGCGGCCAGCGCGCCTCCTGCATTGTCTGAGTGCACTAGCACTTTTAAGTGAGTTGGAGATTCTCCTCCAGGCAGGCAGAGTAAACTTCTGGGCCTTGGAGTCTCCTTAGTGCTGGCCTCAATGTTGTAGTGTCCCGTGTCACAGGTATGTGTCGGCGCTTTTAAGCGCGTTGGAGCCCTGCACTGGATAAATCACCTATATACAATGTATGCACTATTACAATCATCCAGGTACTAAGGCTGCACTCATTTATTCATCCTACCAGTATCTATGCATGTATTGAATATTGATGCATTAATCATGCACTTGTCGGATCATTCAGGCTCTACTCATGCACTCATTCAAACACCCAGATAGTAGTGGTATACTCAAGGAAACATGCAGGCAGTAAGTATGCAGATATTGAATGACCCATGAAGTGCTTCATTAGTGCGCATGTGTGTCTCAGTATGTCAATGACTGCATAGGTTGTAAGTGTGTGTTTAGATGCCTGCATAGGTTCTGAGCAAATGTTAAAATGATTGCATAGTTACAGCCTTGTACATTTAGTGTCAAATTAAAAAAGTGTAGGAGAGACGCAGTGAGACAGAAACAAAAGAGCTGAGAGAGCAGTTAGTAAGGCATTTGCTTTGAAGAGGAAGCTTTTCAATTTGTTTCTAAATAGAATAAAGACGCTTGACAAAATAGTGTTTTGCATGAGGAGGCCAAACCAGAAGAAAAGATTAGTGAATAGAAGTAACTGTTGTACAATTTTTAGTGAACAATGGATACATACCTCTTGTACAGAGGCTTTCTTTAATAAAGAAATCTATCTCCAGGATAACAAATTAGTTCATGCTATTGATTAAAGAGGACAATGGTATGCTATGAAGATTGGTTGTCCTATAAGCAAAAGAGGTGATGGTACCCAGAAATATGGAAGAAGTCATTGCAGAAGAAGTACAAGGAAGGCATAGTCTAGGGTACTGTATACAACTGGAATTGTAGTGATTCTAGTATTAGACAGCCATCCATTGATGTATTAAGAAAATTCCTATATATCTTTCAGAGGCGAGGTTTAAAACACAAAATAAGTTATACCACTCCACAATGCAAACGTTAGGTAGGAGGCTGTATTATGTGAAAACTCCTGCTCTATGTTTAGGAGACATAAGTAGAGTACTTTTGCATGGTAGTGCAACACACTTAGAAAAGGTTTGCTGTAATGAGAAGTTTTGTTTCTTTGGTCCTGAGCAGAATTCTAGGGAAAATGAAGAGATTATAAGAGGGGAAGTTGCAGAACAAGACACATATTACAGTTGATCGTTTTAAAAAAGAGATTACAAAATTTAACCCAGTGTTCTGTTAAAAAAACAGAGTATGTTTGTTAATGTTGTTGATGCATTTACTAACAGATTTAAACAAAGACTATTGGCTTATATTAAAAAAAGTGAAAAAGTAAATTATGATAACTGGCTAAAGTTACCTGTGTATTTATTTGTAGAGGGATGGTTTGACTTGTCTATACAGCAAGTTATATGTGAGTAGTGTTACTAAAAATTGGAAAATAATAAAATGAACACATAGATATTAGATACCCATTTTGTTAGATAATAAACTGCTTGCTAATGTAGAAAAACTATGAAGGGCAAAAATCCAGCATCGCAAAGGCCCATTATTGACTGCTCTCCAGCACTAACTACAACTCCACAATCCTTGCAGTATTATGCCATTGGGGAAAATTGTAGAGCCAAATCTTGAAGTTGAGATTGGACTTTTAAATGGACTCCCTGCTTCGGTGTTGTTGTGCTGCTAATGATGTAGCGGATACTTCAGGTTTGCATTGCCTTTTTGTTGCTCACCATAAACTCCTCTTATGAAATGTTCAAAAAATATAAAAGGGGGGAAAAATACCATATATGATTTTTGGCAGCATTGTGAATAGCTGTAACACACTTCTTACCAGCTTTTATAACAACACTAAAGTCCATGCAATACGGGGCCATTCTTAAAAACCGGGGAGCCATACCTGTTGAAGTAGTCTGTATTGCTAAAGGGACTTTCTGGTCAGGTATTGTTGCTGCTGCCACTGATGTAGATGGTCCTCCAGCTTCCCTCTTGTAGATCGCTATTTGGAAACATTTTCTATGATAAGCTGTAAGATTTTATGAGCTGTACATCGTCCCCATGAATATTTTTTGTTCTTCCCTCTAGTGAGAGTACTGTCACAGATTGTGCATTGCAGTAGTTTTGCAGCAGTTTTTGATTCTGCATGAGTTTGGGTAAAAATGGATAGTTTTATGTTTGTTTGAAAGTTATGTTGTGTTCATGAGTTCAGATGTTGAAAGTTATTTTTTTTAACTGCTGCTTTTTTACAAATATGTTAAGCTAATATGTTACTAAACAGCTAGATGGAAACAGTGTGTAAAATATGTCTATATATCTGTTTTAAACTTTTTCATTTGTATTTGTGACTATAGAAGTCATTGTGACCGCCGATGTTGCTGTGAAGAAGGAAAATGCATTTTTTATGTCGTTTTGTTGACAAATCAATACGAAGGGAAAAGTTACATTAGTATCTTACTGAACAGCTACACTAAATCTTTATGTGAAATATCTCTATGTGTGTTTTACAATATATCAAAAACACCTGGTATTTGCAGTCTGTCCTTGGCAATGGCACTCAATCAATCAATCATAACACTTGTAGAGCGCACTACACATCCGTGAGGGTCTCAAGGCACTAGGGGTGTGGGGGGTCCTGCTAGTGATCAAAGAGCCAGGTTTAGGGGAGTCTCCTGAGGGCCAGTAGGTCCTGGGTCTGACGTAGGTTGGTGGGGAGGGTGTTCCAGGTCTTGGCGGCGAGGTGGGAGAAGGATCTGCCACCGGTGGTCGCTCTTCAGATGCGGGGGACTGTAGGTGAGGGCGAGGCTGGCGGAGCGGAGCTGGCGGGTGGGGGTATAGAAGTTGAGTCGAGTTTTGAGGTATGCTGGGCTTGTCTTGTGGAGAGTTTTGTGTGCGTGAATGAGGAGCTTGAAGGTTATCCTCTTGTTGATGGGGAGCCAGTGCAGGTCTCTCAGGTGTGGTGTGATGTGGCTACGGCGGGGAATGTTGAGGATCAGACGCGCTGACGCATTCTGGATGCGTTGCAATCCAAAAAGAAGTTTGGCCGATGTTCCTGCACAGAGCGCGATTCCGTAGTCCAGCCTGCTGGTGACGGGGGCTGGGTGACTGTTCTTCTTGTCTCGGTGTGGATCCACTTGAAGATCCTGTGGAGCATTCGGATGGTGTTAAAGCAGGATGAGGAGAAAGCGTTGACCTGTTTGGTCATGGAGAGGGTGGAGTCGAGGATGACCCCTAGGTTGCGTGCGTGGTCGGTGGGTGTCGGGGCTGTTCCTAGGGTTGCAGGCCACCAGGAGTCATGGCAGGCTGAGGGGGTGGAGCCGAGGATGAGGACCTCCGTCTTGTCCGAGTTCAGCTTCAGTCTGCTGTTCCTCGTCCATTCGGCGACAGCCTTCATTCCTTCGTGGAGGTTGGTATTGGCGGTGTGAGGGTCTTTGGTCTTTGGTGAGGGATATGATCAGCTGGGTGTCGTCTGCGTAGGAGATGATTTTGAGGTCGCGCTGTTGGGCGATGTGGGCGAGGGGTGTCATGTAGATGTTGAACAGCGTTGGGCTGAGGGAAAAGCCCTGGGGTACGCTGTAGATGGTTTCGGTGGCCGTGGAGCGGAAGGGGGAGGTGAATGCTCTGAGTTCTGCCAGAGAGGAAGGGTGTTGTCCAGTCCAGGGTCTTCTCTTCATCGTGTAGGCGTGTGCGTAGTGTGTGGTGGCAGACCGTGTCGAAGGCGGCTGACAGGTCCAGGAGGATGAGGGCTGCGGTTTCTCCATTGTCAAGCAGGTTCCTGATGTCGTCCGTGGCGGTGATTAGGGCGGTCTCGGTGCTGTGGTTGCTGCAGAACCTGAACTGGGACGGGTCCAGGATGTGGTTATCCTTAAGGATTATCAATCAAAAAGTGGTAGGCTCAGTGCACCGCGTGATTAAATGGCTTTTGCTGATGAGTAATACAATGTGGCATGTGTTTAGAAACGGTTGGGTGCTCCTGCAAGTAACTTATCCATCCATATACGTTTATGGAATACCATGAAATAGTGCACACATCAACGGTGAGTGCATACCTGCGTTCCGGGTTGGTGTTTACAATCCCTCCGCCTGGCTAGCGATTTTGAACTTCTGGAAAGGAATTGACGCGTAGCGTCGAAAACCCTGTTCCTGTTACCCGCTTGCAGCTATCCCTCTGGCAACTTATATGTAAGTCGGCATTTAGCCCGCAGTTACTTTCTCACTTTTTGTTAAGCCCCTGCCCAAGAGGTTAGCCGTTACTAACTTTGGTTCCCTACTTTTTCTTTCAGTGGGCGAACTGATTCTAACCGGTTCATGTAAGCATAATCATCGTTTATCGCGGTGCATGATTTACGACACCATGGTATTGAGCACATCACTTTTACTGTATCTGCACACTTGAACAGACATCACTTATTAGGCACTAAAATGTGAATGCATCCTTTTATTACATCATGTTTTTGTATATGTGAACTCAATGTATATATTATGATTATCACGTATTTTGAAATGGTCGGCAATTTGGTTTATTTACGTTTCTAGAGCTCCTTGACAAAGGACTACAAAGCCCGAAATGCATCGGAGTGGTAAAAATTCCATAAGCATCAGAAAATGGATTGTTTGACGAGCACATTTGATATGAAAGAATAATATTGAATGGAATCAAGTCTCAAACTGTGAAAAATAAATCAATTTAAGCAACAATTAAACGTTTCATATGGAGTCTTCTATGAATAACTAAAGGTGTGCCCAACGCAGGGATGCACTCACCGTTGATGTGTGCACTATTTCATGTTATCCTTGAGGAAGCAGGTCAGTTGTTTGTTGACAATTTTCTCTGTGACCTTTGCCGGGAATGGGAGCAGGGAGTTGGGTCGGAAGTTTTTGAGGTCCTTGGAGTCCGCCTTGGGTTTCTTGAGTAAGGCGTTGATCTCGGCATGCTTCCAGCTTTCTGGGAAGGTTGCTGTCTCGAAGGAGGTGTTGATTGTTTTCCGAAGATGGGGTGCGATGGCTGTGCTAGCTTTGTTGAAGATGTGGTGGGGGCATGGATCCAGTGGTGATCCGGATTGGATGGTGTTCAGGGTCTTGCTGGTTTCCTCGTCTTTGACGTTGGTCCAGGAGAGCAGGCGGTTGGCGCAGGTGGTGGTTGTGGTGGCGGTGGTTGTCGGGGTGATCGTGGCATTGAAGCTGTTGTGGATGTCAGTGATCTTGCGGTGGAAGAAGGTGGCCAGTGAATCGCATAGATCTTGCGAAGGCGGAATGACGTTGGTGTTGGAGCTGGGGTTGGAGAGTTCCTTCACAATGTTGAAGAGTTCTTTGCTGTTGTGTGCATTGTTATCCAGGCGATTTTTGAAGGAGGCCCTCTTGGCGGTTCTGATGAGTTGATGGTGTCTGCGGGTGGTATCTTTGTGGGCTGCGTAGTTATCCAGTGTTCGTTCGCGGAGCCAGTTCTTCTCCAGTTTTCGGCAGGTTCGTTTGGAGGCCTAGAGGTCTTCAGTGAACCAGGAGGCTTTCTTGCTGGTGAGGTTGTTTGAGGGTGACTTGAGTGGGGCTTAGAATCATACCGGCACTACCTGTGCAATCAACAAGAACGTCCTTACTGCATCACTCTGCAAACGTGCCTTCTGGCATAGTATCAATTGAGGGATGAAGTCCCCAAGGCTATTGAAGGTATTTGGAGGTCAAGTATCCCTCTTGTTATCTCCAGCAAATTCCAATCAGTCAGTTTACGATGTCACTGATCATGTCATGAGTGATGTAATATGTAAGGTCATAAGCAGTGCTTTGCGTAGGCACGAGTTATAGTTGCACACCTAACTATAGTTGCTGAATTTCTCTGGTTTGGTACAAGTGTAATATCAGCCTAACTATAACTTCCCTGTAACCTTTGTTTTTTCAGTGAAAAGAATAATATATATCTATCTCTCTCTCTCTCTCTCTATGTGTGTATAAATATATCTGAAGCAATTCGAAAGGGCACACCACGATTCTCTGCCATCCGGCCTGTCAGCCCTTGCACAGCTCCTCACCCCCTCTCCAAATGTAACCTGATCCGACGCGTTTCTGGGCCATCCGCCCCTTAATCATGGATTCGTCACACACGAGGCGTCACAGCTCACCTTTATTTAATCAATGTCTTTTTATTGATTTACTCCGCTATATATATATATATATATATATATATATATATATATATATATATATATATATATATATATATACATGATAGCTGAGACCATTAAATCCTAGACAGCTAATTTCTATACCATCCAATGAGGTTCCTGTACTTATTCCCCTAGGGGCCAAGACAGTTCTTCCTCCGAATTTAAACCCCCAGGGATCTTAGTGTCCAGTTCCATAATGTACCTGGACTCTAATTGACGTAATCTGTGGACTCTGTCCGCGCCTCAGTTTGATTGCAACACCCTGTCAATTACAAAAAATCACAACAAGTTGTGATTACTTTTGTGGAATTCTTCGAAATGTCTGGCCACCGGGGAAAGTTTGTATTTGTTCTAGACCGCTCTCATATGTTCTAGAATGCGCTTTTTCGCAGCAAACATGGTACTGCCCACATATTTTTTAGCACATGGGCACACCAGAACATAAATGCAATGGTCTGAGAGGCAGGTAAGATATTTATCAATCAGCCTCTCTGTATCCGTAACTGGGTAATAAACCTTTTTGATGTTTGTGCTGTATTTGCATGCTTTGCATGACATGCAGGTAAAGAAACCCTGAATACCCCTTTCTGTATTCTTAAACCTGGATATATTACTGCCACACAGTCTGCGTTTCAGTTGCCATGCGATACAATTTGAAAACTAACTTACTGTCAACTACTTCTACACACAGATCTAAAAACTCAATCTTATGATCACTTATTGTACCTTCAAACTTAAGATTGCTCTCATTCACATTAAGTTCAGAAATAAATTCCTTGGCCTCTTCACTCGTGCCTTCCCAAATAATGAAAAGGTCATCAATATACTGCAGCCATAACTTAACATGGCTGCGGTATTGACCCTGGCTCATAGACACCTGCCGCTCCCAGTCACCCATAAATAAATTGGCGTAACGGGGAGCAAAACAAGTGCCCAAAGCCATACCTTGTTTTTGTCTGTAGAAAACAGTTTTAAAAATCAAATATTGTTTTCCAAACAAAACTGAATTATTTGCAAGACCATCTCATTATGATTTAAAAACGAAATGGAACGAGAACCCAGGAAATGTCTGCATGCCTGCACACCATCAGTATGTTTGATTGATATGTACAGGCTGCAGACATTCAAAGTGATCAATAAAAATCCTTCTTGCCACTGTACATCCTGAATCTTCCTCAAAAAATCTCTACTGTCTTGTATATAAGATGGTAGGGTTTCCACAAAGGGCCACAAAAAATAATCAAAGTACTTAGAGGTATTTTTTAGGAGAGAACTCATCGAATATACAATGGGTTTTCCCGGTGGTGCCGTTATATTTTTGTGCAGTTTGGGTAAAAGATAGAGAATTGCTACCTTGGGATTGCGATTCAACAAAAAGGAATACTCGTCCCACTCCAAGATACCTTGAGAATGCCATTCCTTTACCAAATTATAAACGATAATATTACATTTGTCAACATCCTCCCTCGTTACACGCTCATAGCAATCCAGTTGACGTAGCCCTTCTTGTATATAGTCATCCACACTTAAAACAACAACGTTCCCACCTTTATGTGACTGGCGGATAACAATATTTTGATCTACTTGTAATGATTTAACTGCCAGTCTCTGTTCTTTGGTTAAATTGTCGTGAAACCATTTCTACTTTTTTGCCACCATTTTCAAATCATTAATGACAAGTGTTTCAAATGTGTCAATACCACATGGGGGCAGCATGGGATTAAAAACAGATTTAGATTTGAAATTGTTGGGGTATTTAAGGTCAACTTTGTACCCCAGACTTTGCGCAGTCACGGGTACTGCATCTACATTATCCCACTCAATCAATCAATCAATCAATCAATCAGAGTACTTGTAAAGTGCGCTACTTATCCATGAGGGTCTCAAAGGCTCTGAGGGGAAGGAGTGCTGCTACTGCTCGAAGAGCCAGGTCTTGGGGAGTCTTCTGAAGGCGAGTAGGTCTTGGGTCTGCCGTAGGTGGGCAGGGTGGGTGTTCCAGGTAGGCATGGGCGGAAAATCCGTTCCGCTCGCGGATTTTGCGGATTTTCGGGAAATCCGCAATCCGCGAGATTTGCGAATTTCCTGCAAAATCCGCAAATCCGCGAGCAGCGGATTTTGCTCGCACTGCTCGCACTGTTCGCGTGAGTTCGCGCCCCGCGAATAAGTGCGAAATTGCAGAAATACGTTCTAAGCAAAACTGAAAGTAACTACTTACCAGGTTCAAAAGTTCAGGCACATCATTAGTAGCCATTTCCTGTAGTGCTTCCTGAGGGGCCCCTCCAGAGTTCAGTTGCCAGTTGAAACTATTATGTGACCCTGCTCTGAACCTCAGAATAGTTACACATATGCCACAAAGGTCATGAATTACAGCTAAGGGAGACAAGCAGGAGCCAGGCTGGAAGTTAAAATCCATTAATCAGCCCCTAATTCATTATTGTCAGTTGGGGCAGGGCAGGTGTTGTAACTAATTTTGCAACAATGAAAGCACTTAGCAAGTGCAAAAGATCACTAATCAGGGCGCACTAAGGAAGCAGGTGCCAGCTAAAAAAATATTCTGTGACACATTAATCAGCCCCAAATTAATTCAGGTCACTTGAGGCAGGGAAGGTGTGCTTTGCTTTGCCGAAAATAATGTACACTGGATAACCAGAGGGTGTGGTGATGAAACAGAGGGTGGCATGGGTGGGCCAGAGGGTGGCATGAGTAGTCAGAGAGTGGCAGTGGTGACAGAGAGTGGCAGTGATGAAGAAGAGTGTCCCAAACAGGTTGGACACGTAGAAACAACAAGTTCGCAAAACTTGCGACCCAACAGGTAAGTTCGCAAATTGCGAAATTGTAAAAACCCTCGCGAACTGGCAGAAACACGGGCGAACACAAAAAAAAAAAAAATCCGCAAATTCGCGGGAATTCGCGGATTTTGCGGATTGCGAGTTCGCAAATCCGCAAATTCGCGGATTGCCAATCCGCAAAATCCGCTCATGCTTAGTTCCAGGTCTTGGCAGCGAGGTAGGAGAATGATCTGTCCCCAGAGGTTTTTACGTTGGATGCAGGGAACAGCGGCGAGGCTGGCGGAGCAGAGCTGGTGGGTGGGGGTGTAGAAGCTGAGTCTGCTGTTCAGGTAGGCTGGTCCGGTGTTGTGGAGTGCTTTGTGTGCGTGGGTGAGAAGGTTGAAGGTGATCCTCTTGTCGACGGGGAGCAAGAATAGGTCTCTCAGGTGGAGGATGATATGGCTGCGGCGGGGGACATTGACGATCAGTCAGGCGGAGGTGTTTTGGATGCGTTGTAGTCGTTGTAGGTGTTTGGCTGGTATTCCTGCGTAGAGTGCGTTGCCGTAGTCCAGTCTGCCGCTGACGAGGGCCTGTGTCACTGTTCTTCTGTTTCGGTTGGGATCCACTTGTAGATACTGCGGAGCATGCAGAGGGTGTTGTAGCAGGAGGAGGAGACGGCGTTGACCTGTTCAGACATGGAGTGGGAGGAGTCGAGGATGAATCCTAGGTTGCATGCATGGTCGGTGGGTGTCCGTGCTGTTCCCAGTGTGGTCGGCCACCAGGAGTCTTCCCAGGCTGACGGGGTGGGTCCGAGGATGAGTACCTCCATCTTGTCCGAGTTCAGCTTCAGACCGCTGTTCCTATTCCAGTCGACGACGGCCTTCATTCCCTCGTGGAGGTTGGTTTTTGCGATGTGCGGGTCCTTGGTGTGGGAGCGGTCACTCTTTAAGCGCAATCAGGGTATTTATCTAATTGATAGTTTCAGTTACAGGCAAAACATTTTTAGCCTCCATCACTTGTGAGGTACTTTTCACTTTAAGTTTGTGCCTTATGCAGCCGAAGCTTGCAAGTAAAATAAAATAAATCAGTTCTTTCTTGGGGGTACGAGAAAGTAGACGTTGGGCAAAAGGAAAGACCAAACTTTAAAACACCAAGTTCAACATTATTAAGACAATGTGAAGAAAGATTTACAACATTTTTGCTGTCAGTCATTTTCCACATTTCTTTTGGCCCCTTGTTTCTACTCTCACGGGGTTGTTGTTGCTTTTCCACCATCCGCCCCTCCTGATTTGTTTGCGGATGGCATTGTTTCTCCTATAGCTCTTCCTCTTCCTCCGCCTCGTCCTGTAAAATGCCTTCTTTTTCCTCGACCTGTCTATCTGCCAGTTTTGTTGGCTCGATGTTTGATTCATTAATCTGAATTCCTCCCCAAAATTTGTCGGTTTCATCGTCATCTTCCCTATTGGCGGTAAACCATCCTCAGAAACATCACTCTCCCTAACATCACTTTCCACTCCACCAGTAGCTTGAGTAATCTCAATGCTGCCCTGAATCCCCCTTTGTCTTACATCATCACATTTGCGGCTGAAGGTAAACACCCTTCCCGCTTGATAATCAATTTTGTCCCTTAAGAATTTCCTTTCCTTTTTGGCAATAATTTCCTTCTCATGCTTGTCTATCTTCTTGCGGATCTCATCCATCTTATTTACAACAGTTTCCTCATTTTTTATCTCCTCTTTAAGTTCCGCAATGGCTTTGATCAACACTGCGCTCTCTTTCCAGGCAAATGTATTACTATGGATAACATCCGATTTGAACAGTCCATCAGATTTTCTGCTCATTCATTCGCTAGTTCGGGATCCAGCTCCTCATATGAAGGAGTGCAGTGGATTCTTAGTCCCTGTGGGACTTTTTTCATCAGTTTCTCCAGCTTTTGATATTTTTGATGTAAAGTGGTAGGTCAAGCCCGTTTGCTCTTAGCTTGTAATTCTTCAGCCGATTTGACAGACATGGTTTTGGCTCTAAATATCCTGCTCGATTCTGTATCTTGTTCCATAATAATGGCTTAATGATAAATGCTTAATATATAGTCAAATATATTGATCCATTTCTCATATAAATCAGTTTGTTCACATTAACGAGTTCAAGACCACCAACCAGTAGTCGCTTTGCAGGTGTCAGTTCAAAGCCCCAGTATCCTCCATACCCATGCAGCAGAGAAATGCAGGTAAACGCTAAAATACGATTCTTACATAGGGAATACCAACCTCAGTAGTAGACAACGAAGTGCGCTGAAACTAATACACTGAAAATAGAACCATGTGGGAGTGCTGCGATTTCAGGCTCGGACTGCTCGCATTCAGTGCAAAGCTTTACCTCACATTTCCACCTCCGACAGCCGCCAGTTGATTAAGTCGACTCGGTGTGTGCAGGTATCCTCAGCCAAACTTCTGCAATGATCTGCCCACACGGACTCCAGCGCTTCTGGGTAATCCTCAAATTCAATTATCGCGGTCAACCGGCCATTAATTTATAAAAAGTTACACGGGTGCGTCGGTGCACTACAGGGTCCAAGGTCACCCTGTCATCCATCCAATCTCACAATGCTCCTAAAAATCACGCATGCACTCCTTTGAAGTAAACACCGTCACTCAAGTTATGCTTCCAACAATTTATTTAAGCATAAGCCAAAAATACCCTACGCGTTTCGGCGATGAACGCCTTGCTCACGGGTAACTTTATCAAAACAAAGGATCGACATATAAACAAACATTTTTGCTGACGTGAAATGTGAACATAAGAAATGGACAAATGTTACACAGAGTTGTCGGCCATCTTGTAATGGTAAATGGTAAATAAAGCATAACCATATTTCATTTTCCACCTTTTACATGATTAATAGAAAGCCTCTAACCCTCTAAAGATATTCTAGTTCACATTTCACGTTGCACGCCAGCAAAAATGTTTGTTTATATGTCGATCCTTTGTGTTGATAAAGTTGCCCGTGAGCAAGGCGTTCATCGCCGAAACGGGTAGGGTATTTTTGGCTTATGCCTAAATAAATCGTTTGAAGCATAACTTGAGTGACAGTGTTTACTTCAAAGGAGTGCATAAGTGCTGTTTACGAGCATAGTGAGATTGGATGGATGACAGGATGACCTTGGACCCTGTAGTGCACCGACGCACCTCTGTCCCGGCAATTCAGAGGAGGTGTAACTTTTTATACATATATATATATATATATATATGCTGCAAGGACTCGTCTCAGTTTCTCGAACGAAACCGACAGCCAGAACACGCAAAATGACGAGGTAGACCCAATTCGGTGCTTCTTTTTTAATTTTGCTTTACAGTGTAACCACATCAGCCATGACGCATTTCGGCAGATCCCTGCCTTGATCACATGACAACAGTGTCGTGGGATGCACCTCCTTTTAAAGTGCCAGTGCGTGAATGAACATAGAAAGTTTACTATTAACAGTTTTCTTTCTTTCTCGTGTGATACGTAAAATACAGGTTCACTAAATAATAATTGTAAAATACAGTATTATAAAAATAATGCATAAAAGTTGAGCTAAAGAAATTTCATGTATAATACATTGTACCTATTGTCAACTACATTGCATTTTGATAACCTTCAATTCATAACATATCAACTGCTGTTATTTCAAATATCAATTCACAAACTACTAAAGTGCATCACCGTGAATCCAAAAAAATTAGACTAAAATATAAATACTAACGTGATAAAAAAAACACTTTTTTCCAATAAACAAAATTGATACCCTGTGTGAAAAACAATTATAATAACCTTATATTGTACCCTACCGAAAAACAATTTCATTTTCTTTGAAAAGATAAATACAAGGAAAGACATATATATATGCCTTAATGTTTCTAATTCGATAGGCCACTTTGATTATACCCTGTGTCAGTATTTTAATGTTACCCATGAACAATTGGTTTTTAGCGTCATGTAACCCTCCTTAACAGGGGTTCTAACGTGCCGTCCTAATTGCGTCCCTTATATTCATGAATTTAAATCCTATTTACGGTTTATGACATTTTGCACATTGCACGTTTTTGCACTTTATTATTGTTTTTGCACTTGCACTTTCTTACTCAGATTGATGTATCGATAAATCTTCGAGTCAGCAATTTATATATAGACTATTTTCATATCAACTTACATAAGTTTTAATATATTTTTCGATGGATTAGCCATGGTAGGACATTTATATTGAATGCACATTGATTGTCCATGAATTTTAATAGTAGGAAATTTAGTTATTATACCTGGTTAACTTGAATAATTGTATCCTCGGATGGTGATTTGAAGTATGTCTTTTATGTTGACGCCCATTCAATCTGATCATGCACTCTATTTAAAGCACAATTATTAGTTCCTACGGTAATGTGATCAAGGCTACCGTGACGTAGCCGAAACGCGTCATGCTGGTGACAAGGGAGCAATAAACCACCTTTGAAAGTACCTTTAAGCGCTGTTGTGGTCTGTACCTGCGTTGGTTGGATCGGCATCCAGAGCCGATTAGTAGGAGTTTGGAACGGATATATATATATATATATATATTACCTACTGGCGGTCGCCAGTAGGTAGTTATAGTTAGGATTTTTTTCAATGCAAAATCTCAAAATTCTATTGTGAATAACTTTGGCGCCGGTTGACGAATCTGCCTGAAAATTTCCTCAAATTTGCCTCGCGGAGCTCTGGTCCTTCCTAGAAAGTTTGAGGGGGATTCATCAAGCGGGGGCCGAGATAAAAGGGGGTCCCAAAACGTGTTTTCCCCATGTTAATTTCAATAGGGCGGTCGACCTCACTTTTAGCCCGAACGGCTGAATGGATTTACACCAAACTTGGCAAAATTGTAGGGACTGATAGCCCGATGTGCCTTTGCTATGTCTCAAGATATGTGTTCCAGTGGTTTTTGAGTAATTTAGGTTAAAAAAAATATATATATCTATGGCAGCGCCCCGGTACGCGCTCCGGGGAGCGCTCTGGGCGCGCCAAGCGAGGTGCGCACAGAAAGCTGATTGGCTCTCGGGTGTCTGTAAACATTCAAAACATTCCGGAGTGGCCGCCATCTTGTGTCTCGGTAGGATCGAGACACAAGAGGTGGGAAAAATAAAGGGGGAAATGACCATAAGGGGGCAGAGTAGACCCCCCTTGACCCCCTAGGTTTGATGTGGGGGGCTATAAAAGGGCCCCACGGGGCAAAAAAAAATTTTTTATTTGCGTGGCGGAAGCGCCCGGTACGCGCACCGCGGAGCGTACCGGGGAGCGTGCCATGGGGAAAAATGAATGATAGAGTTTTAAAAAACATGTAGCCTTTTTTTAGAAATTGGAGGTAGTTCTAAAAAGAACTGGTTTTTTTCTTCTTTTTGTTTTATATTTTTTTGTGTTTTTTGAACATTTTGTACTTTTTTGGCTTTTATGAACTATTTTGTATTTTTTTTGGTTAATTTTATGGGGAGAAACAAAAAACAGGGAATTGAAAATGGCTCAACAGGAGCAAAGAAAAATCAGGAAAAAATTAGGGTTTTTTGGGGCAATTGTGGTTGTCACCAGCAAGGATGATGAGCTTTAGGCTCTGCTCACCATAGGAGATGGTCTTACCACAAAAAATACAGGTGACCCTAAATTCTCCAAATCGTGGTTGAATGCAAGGGATTGTCTCCCTTGTCTCTGGTCCCGATGGAGTGGGTTGTTTTCGTTTGGAGGTGCTGGGTGTAGATTGGGGAGGCTTGCTGGACAGTTCTCTCATTTCTGCGGCAGCATAGTTGTTAGGGTGCTTGCTCTGCATGTGCCTTATCATGGGATTGTTCGCAAATGAATATTTTTTATTTGGGTTACCCCTTGAGAGTTCTGTGTCACAGATAAGGCAAGTCACCTTTGCCGCATTCATTTTCTTTTTTCCCTCAGGGATAGAAAAAAACTCCCATACAATGTGTGGCTTGGGTTGGTATGGGGTATTGTGTTCTTCCAGCCACCTCCTCCTCGTCCCCTCCTCCTCTTCCTCCTCCTCCTCTTCTTCTTGACCACCAATGTGATGTTGTGGTGGTCCTCTTGGTGGTGGTGGTGGTGGTGGTGGAGATGCTCCAGCTGATGCTGCAACTGTAGCCATTTCAAAGTACAAAATATACCTCAAAGATTGCAAAACAGGTCTTCCTCAGTCAAAGGACAAAGTCAGAATAAGGAAAAAAGGTGGGTCTTTCATCATTTCGAAAAAAAAATGTCCTGAACCAATGAGAAGTGTTATTTTCAGGTCACAAGACTAAGGATTTCATCATTATAAAACCAAAACTGTTCTTCACCAATTAAAAGTGTTATTTTCAGGTCACATGACCCGACGCGCTTACGCGACGCGCCTCCGGGCGCGCCCGCAGGCACACCCCGGGTCGCGTCGCGTAAGCACGTTGGATGTTTACGTTGCGCGATCGTATTCGCTCGAGTGCTTCCGGGTGCGCTTACGCTGTGCGTATCACGTGGACGCGGCACAATGTTGTTTTCGTTCGCGGCAATAGCACTAACGGGACGCTCTCCGGAGCGTGCCCTGGGGCGCTTCAAAAGACTACGCTTTCCGGGGCGCTCATCGGGGCGCTCCAGGGCCCAAAAAAAAAAAATAAATATACATTAAAAAAATTGTTTTAAATACAAATATAATATAGGATTCATTCATTTTCGAAAATATTACATTTCATAGCTATAGACATTTGCTATTAACATTTTTTTGAAATTTACTGAAAAAAAACATAGGTTTGGGGCCTTATATATAGTTAGGAATTAGCATTTAAAAAACCTATGAAATTCACTGAAAAAAACATAGGTTTCATACCAGTTATAGATAGGAATTAGCATTTACAAAACCTATTAAATTCACTGAAAAAACCATAGGTTTCACACCAGTTATAGTTAGCTGGAAATGTTACTGACATAAAACCATTGAAATTACCACGTTATAGTTAGTTGGACTCACTATAACTTGCGCGCCTGCAATGCACTGCTGATGACGTCACATATTACATCACTCATGACATGGTCAGTGACATCACTCATGAGATCACTGATGACACCATCCTTTTGACAGACTGACAGACCTCCTTTGGGTGTAATGTAACCCTTGAAACACATATTCAAAAATAGAAACTAACATTTTCAAAAAAATTGAGATACCCATACCAGTTACAACAACCAATTCAGTAATTCCTCCATCTATATACATATAGTCACTCATACATATACTCACTCATCATATGTAGTGATACACATTTACATCCTGTTGCACACCGACAGTCATCCAAAAGTTACTCACACACATACTCACACATGCAAATAAACTATTGGACATCCATTTATTTGCATATACAGCTATACACACACACTAGTACATTACTTATAAGGAAACTTACACATACTTATTTTCTTAAACAATCACTTATAGAAACACATACTTATTTAAGCAGGAACTCTTTCAATCTCTCACTCTCACATATACTCACTTATATACATCAATACTCACATATACTAGATTAAAAAATATGTAGTTACTCATAAACACACTAGTGAGGCAGCAATTCAGTCACTAACACACACATATTCCCACTCATCCACCCATACAGTCCTGCACATACGCTGTCTTAAAAACACATACAAACAGTGAGTCAGTCACCAACCCATGCAGCCACTTATACACAAAGTGTAACACTGATACATATATTTAAAATATTTAAAAATTACTCGCTAATATATGTATTCACTAAGATACACTTTATAAGCCAGTTAACCAATCAATATTTTATTAAAAATAAACATCCATTTACACACTTATTTAAACATTTATTCGTCCATCGACCTTTACAAATACATATATAAAACATATTGATATTTCAGAAAGACACACATTCACTGGATGGTGTCATCAGTGATGTCATGAGTGATGTCACTGACCATGTCATGAGTGATGTAATATGTGACGTCATCAGCAGTGCATTGCAGGCGCGCAAGTTATAGTGAGTTCAACTAACTATAACATGGGAACTTCAATGGTTTTATGTCAGTAAAATATCCAGCTAACTATAACTGGTTTCAAACCTATGGTTTTTTCAGTGAATATATATATATATATATATATATATATATATATATATATATATATATATATATATATATATATATATATATATATATATATATATATATTACCTACTGGCGGTCGCCAGTAGGTATATATAGTTAGGATTTTTTCTCTATGGGATTTTTGAAAATTCTATGTCTAATAACTTTGGCGTTTGTGGACGGAATTGGCTGAAATTTTCAGGAAAATGGAACATTTTGTTTCTGAGCAGCCCCTGACAATTTGGGGGGGTTTCATCAAGGGGGGGCCAAGAAAAAAGGGGGGTCCCAAAACGCGTTTTTCCCATGTTAATTTCCATAGGGCAGTTGGCCTCACTTTTAGCTCGAACGGCTGAATGGATTTGCACGAAACTTGGCAAAATTGTAGGGACTGTTAGCCCGATGTGCCTTTGCTAGGTCTCAATATATGTGCTCCAGTGGATTTTGAGTAATTTAGGTTCAAAAAAAGATATATATCTGGGCGGAGCCTAACCACACATCTGATCTGATTGGCTGTCAGCACTTCATCCAAGAAGTGTTGGCAGCCATCTTGGGACCAATATACATGATAGCACCTCATTAAAAAGCATTGTAGTTAATAGAGGGTTTTAGGACTTTAGTTACATTATAAATCATTTGTTGATGGTACCATACTCGTTTTAGGAATTGTGGTGGGTTCTAAGGTGATTTTACCATGTGAAAAAACCTTCTGCTGTGATATCATGAATATTGTTTGAAAGAAAACTAATATCTCATGATTTTCCCACAGTGGTTTGGAAGGGGATCTATAAGCTAAACTGAAAGCATATTTTCTGTAAATTCACATTATCTTTCTCAGTCATGTGAAAATGAAGTCTGACATTCTCAGTAAAACATGTACATCCAACAAGGACAGAGACTGTCAGTTGATTCCTTTGTGTTCTACTGCAGCCTCCTAGAGTGTTCTAAAGAACAACTAGAGCGCTAACAGTCCTACTTATTACAAAGGTATGGCACACCTGAAGCCATCTTGATTGGAATAAAGTGGTAACTCTTAAAACATTTAATTTAAAAAGAAACAACATGAGGGGGTATATTTTGCCATAGAAAGTATGATTAGTGCTGCAGAATGAAAAATTAGGGCACATTTTGAGTGACTTCTCAAATCCTTTTCTATTTCATTAAAACATTCTGACATGCAGTCTCCCAAAATGGCCACCAGAGACAAAAGAGCCCAAATGTAGCCCAAATATCACCCAGATGTAGCCCAAGTATAGCCCAATGACAGAATGTCCCAGAGTGTTCTAAAGAACAACTAGAGCGCTAACAGTCCTACTTATTACAAAGGTATGGCACACCTGAAGCCATCTTGATTGGAATAAAGTGGTAACTCTTAAAACATTTAATTTAAAAGGAAACAACATGAGGGGGTATATTTTGCCATAGAAAGTATGATTAGTGCTGCAGAATGAAAAATTAGGGCACATTTTGAGTGACTTCTCAAATCCTTTTCTATTTCATTAAAACATTCTGACATGCAGTCTTCCAAAATGGCCACCAGAGACAAAAGAGCCCAAATGTAGCCCAAATATCACCCAGATGTAGCCCAAGTATAGCCCAATGACAGAATGTCCCAGAGTGTTCTAAAGAACAACTAGAGCACTAACAGTCCTACTTATTACAAAGGTATAGCACACCTGGAGCCATCAAGATGGGAATAAAGTGGTAACTCTTAAAACATTTAATTTAAAAAGGAACAAAATGAGGGGGTATATTATGCAATAGAAGGTATTATTAGTGCTGCAGAAAGAAAAATTAGGGCACATTTTGAGTGACTTTTCAAATCCTCTTCTATTTCATTAAAAAATTCTGACATGCAGTCTCCCAAAATGGCCACCAGAGACAAAAGAGCCCAAATGTAGCCCAAATATCACCCAGATGTAGCCCAAGTATAGCCCAATGACAGAATGTCCCAGAGTGTTCTAAAGAACAACTAGAGCGCTAACAGTCCTACTTATTACAAAGGTATGGCACACCTGAAGCCATCTTGATTGGAATAAAGTGGTAACTCTTAAAACATTTAATTTAAAAAGGAACAAAATGAGGGGGTATATTTTGCCATATGAATTATGATTAGTGCTGCAGAAAGAAAAATTAGGGCACATTTTGAGTGACTTCTCAAACCCTCTTCAATTTCATTAAAAAATTCTGACATACAGTCTCCCAAGATGGCCACCAGAGACAAAAGAGCCTAAATGTAGCCCAAATATCACCCAGATGTACCCCAAGTATAGCCCAATGACAGAATGTCCCAGAGTGATCTAAAGAACAACTAGAGCGCTAACAGTCTTACTTATGACAAAAAGTATGGCACACCAGAAGCCATCTTGATTGGAATGAAGTGGTAAGTCTGAAAACACTCAATTTAAAAAGGAACAACATGAGGGGGTTAATTTTGCCATAGAAAGTATGATTAGTGCTTCAGAAAGAAAAATTAGGGATCATTTTGAGTGACTTCTCAAATCCTCTTCTATTTCATTAAAAAAATTCTGACATGCAGACTGAAACATGCACTTTGAATACCAGCAGCAGACGTCCCTGGTGAGCAGTAGCTTTACTACAGTGATCTAATGTGCAACTAGAGTGCTAACATTCAGAATTTATGGCAAATGTGTGACACATCTGAATGCCTTCTTGATGGAACCAAAGTAAACAAGCATTGAAAATGCAATAGATCTCGCCCTCGTTTAAGTTAAAGCCATTCTGTTTGTAATGAGGTGGCTTTTTAGCTTTGCTTTTATTAGTGTTTTTTCAACTTTCATGTAAATAACATGCATCTGTATGCATATAAGTATATGTATGCATGCATTTATGTTTGTATTTATATAGATATACAGATGATATATGTTTATATATGTATGTATATATATATATTCACTGAAAAAAACATAGGCTATAGACCATATATAGTTAGGAATTAGCATTTACAAAACCTTGAAAATTCACTGAAAAAACCATAGGTTATAGACCATATATAGTTAGGAATTAGCATTTACAAAACCTTGAAAATTCACTGAAAAAACCATAGGTTATAGACCATATATAGTTAGGAATTCGCATTTACAAAACCTTATTTTACTCACACAAAACCATTGAAATTCCATATATAGTTAGTTGCACTAACTATATATCGCGCACCCGCAATCCACTGCTGATGATGTCACATATTACATCATTCATGACATGGTCAGTGACATCACTGATGACATCACTGATGACATCTCAAATGACATCACTGATGACATCACTGATGACAACATCCAGTGACTGTAGGTTTCTGTAAAGTTAAAATATGTCTTACATATTGAAGAATGAGTGGATGTATAAGTGTCTGGATGAAGGATTTAGTAGGTGCATGACTGACTGTATGAGTGAGTGATTAAATGTGTCTCACTGAGTGCATGGGTTAGTGACTAAACTGTCTTAATTTGTGCATCATTATGTCTGTTGTTCTGTAAACTGTTGCATGTGTTGATAAGTAGCTATATGAGTAACTATATGGGTTATTGATTGGTTGCCCAAGTATTTGTATGGGAGACTGAGTGTGTGTGTGGGTGGCTGGGAGGTGTATGACTCTGTGCATAGATGTGTGAGCAGTTGATTCACTAGATGTATGGTTTCAAAAGTGCATGTGGAAACAGCTGTAAGGGCGGTTGACTGTGTGCATGAGTGTATTGGTGAGTGAATGGATATCTCAGTGCTACATGTCAAAGTAAGTACATATGTAAAACACAGTACATGTGAGAGTTGACATATATAAATAACTGTGCATAAGAGCCAGTGAATGTGTGAGCGGCTGTATGGATCATTGTGAACTTGTATCAGGGATTGTATAAGAGAGTAAATATGTGTTAGTATATGTTTGAATAAGTAAAGTTTGTATAACTGTATAGTTGAGGAAATGGAGGTGTGATTGATTCTTTGCATGACTGACTAGGTGTGTGAGTAACTCCATGGATGAGTGACAGTCTGTGAGTGTCTGTTTACACTGATTGTATCTAAGGTTATATTAGAGTCTGAATAGGTTCATCGTATTATCACATGAATGATATCATCAGTGATGTGATCAGTAATGTCAAATGAGATGTCATCAGTGATGTCATCAGTGATGTCATTTGAGATGTCATCAGTGATGTCATTTGAGATGTCATCAGTGATGTCACTGACCATGTCATGAATGATGTAATATGTGACATCATCAGCAGTGGATTGCGGGTGCGCGATATATAGTTAGTGCAACTAACTATATATGGAATTTCAATGGTTTTGTGTGAGTAAAATAAGGTTTTGTAAATGCGAATTCCTAACTATATATGGTCTATAACCTATGGTTTTTTCAGTGAATATATATATATATATATATATATATATATATATATATATATATATATATATATATATATATATATATTACCTACTGGCGGTCGCCAGTAGGTATATATAGTTAGGATTTTTTCTCTATGGAACTTTTGAAAATTCTATGTCTAATAACTTTGGCGTTTGTGGACGGAATCGGCTGAAATTTTCAGGAAAATGGCACATTTTGTTTCTGAGCAGCCTAAAAATTTGGGGGGGTTTCGTCAAGGGGGGGCTGAGCAAAAAGGGGGGTACCAAAACGCGTTTTTCCCATTCATTTTTCCATAGGGCCTTTGGCCTCACTTTTAGCTCGAACGGCTGAATGGATTTACATGAAACTTGGCAAAATTATAGGGACTGTTAGCCCGATGTGCCTTTGCTGGGCCTCAATATATGTGCTCCAGTGGATTTTGAGAAATTAACGTTTAAAAAAACAGATATATCTGTGACAGCGTCCCAGATAGCGCTCTAGATCGCGTACTTTTCGCGTAACGGAGCTTTGCGTAGCGAAGCTGATTGGCTCTCCGGTGTCTGTCAACATTCTAAACAGTCCGGTGCGGCCGCCATCTTGTCTCTCGGTAGGATCGAGAGACAAGAGGAGGAGAAAAACGAAGGGGGAATTTAATGAAAGGGGGCAAGGTAGACCCCTCTTGACCCCCTAGGAATGATGTTGGG
Organism: Lissotriton vulgaris; assembly: GCF_964263255.1. Lineage (NCBI taxonomy): Eukaryota > Metazoa > Chordata > Amphibia > Caudata > Salamandridae > Lissotriton > Lissotriton vulgaris. Next base: position 1,551,033,393 of record NC_141685.1, on the reverse strand, counting down.
GTTATTAAAGGGTCATTTTTCCATAGGGCCTTTGGCCTCACTTTTAGCTCGAACGGCTGAATGGATTTACACGAAACTTGGCAAAATTATAGGGACTGTTAGCCCGATGTGCCTTTGTTGGGTCTCAATATATGTGATCCAGTGGATTTTGAGAAATTAACGTTTAAAAAAACAGATATATCTGTGACAGCGTCCCAGATAGCGCTCCAGATCGCGTACTTTTCGCGTAACGGAGCTTTGTGTAGCGAAGCTGATTGGCTCTCCGGTGTCTGTCAACATTCTAAACAGTCCGGTGCGGCCTCCATCTTGTCTCTCGGTAGGATAGAGAGACAAGAGGAGGAGAAAAACGAAGGGGGAATTTAATGAAAGGGGGCAAGGTAGACCCCTCTTGACCCCCTAGGAATGATGTTGGGGTTATTAAAGGGTCTCGCGGGGCAAATAATAAAAATTTGATTTTTCGCGGTAGAAGCGCTTCTCGGTTCGCGAACCGGGTCGCAAACTGTTAGCGAAACGTGAATTCGCCATTTTGTGTTTCGATTTAATTAAATTACTAGGTATAAGGGGGTACGGGAGACGTATCCTGACCCCTTATGTTTTCTGAGGGTGGCTGAGGAGGCTCATATATGTTGATACATGTCTTCCAGCGGCTGTGCGTGAGCGTTTTTTTTTTTTTGCTGCGTGACATCTGTTAACGTTCGATTCGATGGAAATCAGGAACTGTTGACCGCCATTTTGTCACTGCGAGTAAATATTTTGTTAAAAATAATTGTTATAAATTAATCCTTATTGATAAACATTGTTTGCGCCATCTTGCCTTTTTTGCAATGCCACACTTTTGTTGAGCACTGCAGCCATTTTAGATGCCTTGACCAGACCCACTCTCTGCACGCCGCCGATCCTCAGCATGGCTCCCCACCCTCGCAAGCATCTCCCCCACGCACTGGTCACCCCCGCTCTCTCTCTCATGCATGGGCCAGAAACCTCCTCCCATCTGCGATGTTCTTCTCTGAGAATCACACCCTGTGCCCGCCCGACACCTCTCTTTCACCCTATTCACTACCGCACCCTCTGACACTCCTCTTCCTCTGTGTCCGATTGTCCAGGCCGGTCCCAGGCTATCACCTAGCCCTGCAGATGTAGTTTATGGCCCCAGCTGTAGAGAATCACCCCTCTTCAAAGGAGTTACAGTAGATCAAGGCCCCCACCCGATGAGATCCGTCACACCACACGCGTTCCTACTATCTGATAACCATCCTGCATTTTGCTTGGGGAGGGGATTCTCACTGTGAGGGTGTGTGGGTCCGAGCCTGAAGCGGAAGATTCCAGGGATGCCTCTTTGTACATCAAAGTTTTTACAATTATGTGTCACATTAAAATATATAGCACTCCAACAAAGTAGTAGGATTATAAAACTTTATTAACTTATAAATATATACAACGCAACAAAAACAGTAAATACATTTAAACATTTTTTTGAAAAAAGAAGCAACAATGGTCAGTAGCTGTCTTTTGTGCGAATAGTATCAAGGCAGCACAACGTGCTGAGTTCTGGACGGCACCCAGGTGATGTTACCTGGGTGCCGCACTGGTTTTTGGTATCCTACAATGCTGCTCCGAAAAACAGCGTGGGGCGTCCCGGGGGGTGCGGGGGGAGGCCTCGTCAGTAGCGGTCTGTTGTGCGAATAGTCCCAAGGCAGCAGAACGCGCTGAGATGTGGATGGCACCCAGGTGATGTCCATTAAGTTGCCGCACTGGTTTTGGTATCCTACAATGCTGCTCCGAAAAACGGCGTGGGGCGCCCCGGGGGGGGGGGGAGGTGGCGTGAACGGGCCTCCCCAGGTGGAGGCTCGTCTGCTGTAGTGGGGCGCCCCTTTACCGTTTCAGTTGCCATTCCGCTCGCTTTTGGTACGCTGTGCCAAAATCCGCCATTCAGCTGAGTTGCGCCCACTCTTGCGGTTCAGCGATAGGCGGCTGCTACAGGACTCTCAAAATGGCGGCAGGCTCTGGGACACCTTGGAACTTGGACGCTTGTCTGCTCGGTCTTGGACCCCGTTCTCGAAAGCGTCCCCTGAGCCTTGAAGATTCTACAAAAGTCTTGGGGGCCCCCGACTCCAGCAGGCTTCCGGTGGGGAGCGGCTGCCATGATTGTTCGCGGAATGATCATGACGGAGCCACGAGATGGTGGTGCTCTCATGCTGACGCCAGCTTCAGTCTGAAACATCCAGAAACAAGGTGGGGCTTTCATCGTTTGGGAAAAAAAATGTTTTAATCCAATGAAAAGTGTTATTTTTAGGTCATATGATCAAGCCTTCCATCATTAAGAAACCAAAAGTAAAATGAACCAATGAAAAGTTTTATAAAGAAGTCACATGACCTGTTATGCTTACGTTACGCGCTGCTATAAAAAGCGTAGAAAATCCGTTGGCACGTGAGGCGGCGTCAGTAGCGGACCGATGTGCGAATAGGCCGAAGGCAGCACAACGCGCTAAGATCCGGATGGCACCGAGGTGGTGTCCAGCAAGTTGCCGCACTGGTGTGGCCATCCTACAATGCTGCGCCGAAAGTCGGCGTGGGGCGCCCCGTTGGCCTGTGAGGTCGCGTCAGTCAGTGGGGGCTGTTTGAGGATCTGACTGCATTGGAAAGCAATGGGATGCTGTGCGTCGCCCCCAAGATGGAGGCTCCTCGGCTGCAGTGGGGCGCCCCTTGGTGTTTCACTCGCTATCCAGCTGAGTTGCGTCCGCACTTGCGGCTACAGTAGGCCGAAGGCAGCACAACGCGCCGAGATCTGGATGGCACCGAGGTGGTGTCTAGCAAGTTGCCGCACTGGTGTGGCCATCCTACAATGCTGCGCCGAAAGTCGGCGTGGGGTGCCCCGTTGGCCTATGAGGTGGTGTCAGTAGCGGACCGATGTGTGAATAGGTCGGAACCAGCACAAGGCGCCAAGATCCGGTTGGCACGGAGGTGGTGTCATAGTTGAGAGTTCTGAGCAGCGCTTGTAACACTGTCTGAAGCTTATTTGCACCTGCTGCAGCTTCACTATTGCCCTGGTGTGGCCAAAGATCGCCCATGACATAGGCGGCCGGCTCCCGAGGTCCGGCGGAACTTTTTTCCTTTTCCTTTCTGCATCTTGTCCCACAATCCGTTTGACCTGAAGACACGACCAGGTCCCTGAATGTGTGCAGGGGGACGCTATTGATTGAATCAAAATGGCGGCTTCACACAAAGCTGACTCAAGCGTTGCTGCTGATGCTATACAGACAAAAATTGGTTTTCAGTTTGTACATTCTTCAGGATTTTTCCATCCAAGGCTGGTTGAGAGTTTGTAGAACAATGGCTTCAGATCTTGCCCTCCCCTCTTTTGACTGTTGGTTCTTATTGCCTATCTCTTCTGTTGTCATTTAACTGAACCTTTTTTGACTGCCGAAAGGGGTTCTGGTCCGACCACTGGTTGGTGGAGACATTTTGACTATATCCTTGACCTGCCAGGCCTCGCCCAAAATGGCGCCGGTATAAATGGGACTCGTAACTCCTTGTTGTGTACTGGTTGCACAACCTTGATATCACGAGATACGTATGCAGTTTTGAAGCACATGGCGGGCGGGGACGAGAATTGATTGAATATTTCGACATCCCTATTGATATTAAGTTCTGATGTGTTATTGATTACTGTACTATTGAAAGTTCGAATTAACGTCACCCATGGTACTTGCCCGCAAATGTAAATCTAAATAATTTTATTGTAAGTGGCCCTGTCGTATTTTAATTACAAAATGTACGTCCACCGATTCCGCAATTGTTAGACACCTTAGTTCTTGCAACCTAATGGCCCGCTCGTTACGTTCCTCTACAGTGTAAATGTCTCCTCATCATATACGATTCCAGTTTGCTCCGTGGCCGGCCCACGTGGTTATAGGCCCGTATTTGTATACTGACATTTTCACAATAAAGGTTTTTAAAACAAAACATGGTAGTAGTATTTACATTGGTAACGTTTTTAATTTTAGTCACTGTTTTCGAATCAGTAAAAGCAAGTGAAATAAAGCAGTCCAATTACATGACGGATAAAAGGTATAATACGCAGGAACGCAGTAAAGATAAATGGTCAAGGGCTGTTGTGTTTTCTACTCCTGCAAAATAAAGTGATCGATAAGAATCTGATATTCAGGCGTATCGGCGACTAAGACAGCAGGCCGAGCATCTTTTGCTCAACGGCTCCGTCATGGGACGAAGAAACGCCCTTTTTCTAGAAAAAGGAATATATTTTACTTGCAGGACAGTTGTAAATTTTCCGGGAAAGTACATTAGCCTGGAACATTATAACATATATGTTTAAGAAAAAATAATGTTCGAAAGCAATAAAAAGCGTAATTTTTAGGTCATATGACCAAGCCTTTCATCATTAGAATAACAAAAGTAAAATGAACCAATGAAAAGTTTTATAAACAAGTCACATGACCTGTTATGCTTACGTTACGCGCTGCGCGCCGCGCCCCGGATCGCTTCCGGGAAGCTGCGTTTCGCGCACCGGAGCACCGCCGGGTGCGCTAACGCGGAATGTCATATAACGCATTACGCGACAACGTAGGTCCAGAATATAGTCAAAATGTCTCCACCAACCAGCGGTCGGAACACAACCCCTTTCAGCAGTCTAAAAAGTTCTGTTAAATGACAACAGAAGGGACAGGCAACAAGAACCATCAGTCAAAGAGGGGGGGGGCAAGTTCTTCCCTACCGGGTCACGTTGGGGCGCTACCGGAACTGATCAAATTGGTAGTCTACAGTGTTTCTGGATGTTTCAGACTGAAGCTGGCGTCAGCATGAGAGCACCACCATCTCGTAGCTCAGTCGTGGCCATTCCACAAGCAATCATGGCAGCCGCTCCCCACCAGAAGCCTGCGGGAGTCGGGGGCCCCCAAGACTTTTGTAGAATCTTCAAGGCTCAGTGGACGCTTTCGAGAATGGGGCCCAAGCCCTAGCAGACAAGCGTCCGAGTTCCAAGGTGTCCCAGGGCCATTGTAGTGGACCACGCCCAAATCTGAAGAGCCGGCCGCCATTTTGAGAGTCCTGTGGCAGCCGCCTATCGCTGCATTGCAAGAGCAGGACCAACTCAACTACATGGTGAGCGAGACGCTGTAGTCGCAAGAGCGGGCGGTAAACAGGTGAATGGCGGAAGAGGCACAGTGTAGCAAAAGCGGGCGGAATGGCAACTGAAACGGTAAAGGGGCGCCCCACTACAGCGTGTCTTCAGGTCAAACGGATTGTGGGACAAGGTCCAGAATGGAAGAGTCATCAAAAGGCAAAAAGTTCCGCTGGACCCCGGGAGCCGGCCGCCTATGTCGGGGGCGATCTTAGGCCACACCAGGGCAACACGACTTGGGGAGAGGGCAGGAGCCAAGCGCCCCCTCCCAGTCCGCGTCACCACACCGTATGTTGAAAATCTGAAGCCATCGTTCTACAAACTCTCAACCAGCCTTGGATGGAAAAATCTTGAAGAATGTACAAACTGAAAACCAGTTTTTGTCTGCATAGCATCAGCAGCAACGCTTGCTATCAGAGTGCATGAGTTTCATGCTCGATCGATTGAGCTAGCCGGATCAGGCAACAAAAAGTATAAAATAGTTATGTAAATAGTTATTTAATAAAATGTTTTACCCTGTTACTTTGCTGGTGTGTTGTATATATTTATAATATTTGCATAGAGTTTATCGTTATTTTGGGCGGGGTTGGTGGCGGAGCCGAGCTGTCTTGCAGCCATCATGGTGTGGAGCTCAGTTCATCTCACTAGTTTCGTATTTTTCATGAGGGGTTGTTCTTAATGTTTCTATTTTAGCGAGGTCAAAAAGAGATCCCATTAGTGGCCTACTGATTTTGCTCGATTACTTTTGTTTTTTTACACGATTTTTCACTATCTGCAAAGACTAAACAGAGTATTGCGACTTTGTGCTTGTTTGTAAATAGAGAATGAACCAAAGAGAATCAATTCTAAAACAGTAAATGCTTGGATAACAATCAATCAAATGGAGAGACAAGCAGGCACGACGGATTACAACGGGGGCAAAGGCCTGCGTTAACTACCCTTCACTATCTGCAAAGAGAGAGTACTACTAAGAGAAAAGAGGGGGGGCAGCGTTCAAAGCACATCAGCGTGCATAAACACGAAAACGTTTTTACCTATCACGTACTTGACATTTGACAGCTTTTGATATTTGCTATTAAAAAACCATTGAAATTCACTGAAAAAACCATAGGTTTTTGCCCATATATAGTTAGGGATTAGCATTTACAAAACCTTAATTTACTCGCACAAAACCATAGAAATTCGCAAATATAGTTAGATGCAATAACTATATATCGCGCACCCGCAACCCACTGCTGATGATGTCACATATTACATCATTCATGACATGGTCAGTGACATCACTGATGACATCACTGATGACATCTCAAAAGACATCATTCATGACATGGTCAGTGACATCACTGATGACATCACTGATGACATCTCAAATGACATCACTGATAAAATCACTGATAACATCTCATTTGTCATTACTGATCACATCACTGATGATATCATTCATGTGATAATACGATCAACCTCTTCAGACTCTAATATAACCTTAGATACAATCAGTGTAAACAGACTCTCACAGACTGTCACTCATCCATGGAGTTACTCACACACCTAGTCAGTCATGCAAAGAATCAATCACACCTCCATTTCCTCAACTATACAGTTATACACACCTTACTTAATCAAACATATACTAACACATATTTACTCTCTTATACAATCCCTGATACAAGTTCACAATGATCCATACAGCCACTCACACATTCACTGGCTCTTATGCACAGTTATTTATATATGTCAACTCTTACATGTACTGTGTTTTACATATGTACTTACTTTGACATGTAGCACTGAGAAATCCAATTACTCACCAATGCACTCATGCTGATAGTCAACCGCCCATACAGTTGTTTTCACATGCACTTTTGAACCCATACATCTACTGAATCAACTGCTTACACATCTATGCACAGAGTCACACACCTCCCAGCCACCCCCACACACACACTCACTTTCCCATACAAATATTTGGGCAACCAATCAATAACCCATATAGTTACTCATATAGCTACTGATCCCAACACATGCAGCAGTTTACAGAACTACAGTAATAATGATGCACAAATTAAGACAGTTTAGTCACTAACCCATGCACTCAGTGAGACACATTTAATCATTCTCCCATACAGTCAGTCATGCACCTACTAAATCCTTCATCCAAACACTTATACATCCACTCATTCTTCAATATGTAAGACATATTTTAACTTTACAGAAACATACAGTCACTGGATGTTGTCATTTGAGATGTCATCAGTGATGTCATTTGAGATGTCATCAGTGATGTCATCAGTGATGTCACTGACCATGTCATGAATGATGTAATATGTGACATCATCAGCAGTGGGTTGCGGGTGCGCGATATATAGTTATTGCATCTAACTATATATGCGAATTTCTATGGTTTTGTGCGAGTAAATTAAGGTTTTGTAAATGCTAATCCCTAACTATATATGGGCTAAAACCTATGGTTTTTTCAGGGAATATATATATATATATATATATATATATATATATATATATATATATATATATATATATATATATATATATATATACATCAGCGACGGCTCGTGGAGGGAGTTACGGTGGGGCAGGAGGGTGGGGAGGGGGAGGGGCAGGGTGGAGGTTGCTAAAAACCGGCATATGGATAATTGCAGGTAAGTAAACAATTTAATTAATAAAACGAATTTCGTAGTGCGCCTTGCATCGCAAAATGCAATGCAGTGCGAGCTACGAAATTCGTTTTATTAATTAAATTGTTTACTTACCTGCAATTATCCATATGCCGGTTTTTAGCAACCTCCACCCTGCCCCTCCCCCTCCCCACCCTCCTGCCCCACCGTAACTCCCTCCACGAGCCGTCGCTGATATACATATATATATATATATATACATATATATTTTATATATATAGATAGATGGATAGATAGATAGATAGATAGATAGATAGATAGATAGATAGATAGATAGATAGATAGATATAGATAGATATAACCAGGATCCAAAGAACAACCGCTGTGAGCAAAACAAGAGCACAGACTCCAGTTAAAGATGCAATAAATAAATGTTATTGTCTTAGCATGTCAGGATGATGCGTTTCGACCGCAAGCCTGTGGTCTTGATCACATAGGGCCAGATATAGGTCAGCAAATACCGGTCGGTAACGGCCGATTTCGGCCGTTACCGACTGGTATTTGCTAATGGAGATGTAGGGGCCTTAAAACATACAGAATCTGTATATTTACCGATTCGGTACATTTACCGATTCTGTAAAATACCTAATCGGGAAATTTACCGAATCGGTAGATACAGATGTAGGTGGCACTGGAAACAGTGCCACAGCCATTACCGATTCGTTATTTACCATGTAATACTATTACATGGTAAATAACGAATTCCAGTGTGCATACACATCTGTGCATGTACACCTGTGCCATGTGGCACACAGATATGCCCTAAGGGCATGTATGTGTGTCACATGGCACACAAGCCAGTAACAGGGGTGCAACATGGTGTCAAAGTGACACCCTGTCCTCCTTGTAAAATCAGCAATTTTACCGATTCGGTAATTACTGAATCGGTATTTGCTATTGAATCCTATGGGCTTCAAGGCCCATAGAAATCAATGGCAAATACCGATTCGGTAATTACCGAATCGGTAATTACCGAATCTTACCGATTCTGTATTTTTACCGAATTTTTTACCTACATAGCAATTACCGAATAGTAAATACCGAATCGGTAAAATTCGGTATTTACCATTCGGTAATTTGCTATTACCTACATGTAGGCCATAGTGCGCTAAGGTGAGAGGCATTCAATTTATAGTGATTTGAGTGACTTTACTATGTTCATAGTGACAAGGCAAACATTTTTACACTTTTGCAGCATGTAGTAAAACACCTTTTCATGCAGTGATGACTAGGCGCAGCAATGACATGCAATTTTGGTAGCAGGCATAGAGAAAAGACTACCCCTCAATATGTAGGTGTGGATGGCCATATGTTCTGTAACATCAGTTGATCGCAGCAGATTAGAAGGTAAGCTTGTGTGCTGGCGGTGCCGGCGGCATGGTAAAAGATAAAAAAATATGATAGATGAATGCAATGATTGGGTTTGAAGTCTCCCCAATGATGTCTGATGGAAAACAAAATTAGACGGTATCCCTCATGAATCGTGGGTGTGTGAATACATCCTAGAAACCATGAGTGCCATGTGGCACAATTAAATATGGGAGGAATCTGGTGTACCATCGTAACTAAGAGGGGAACAATGTACTTAACACATTCATATTTGTAAAAGTGTGTGGAAGCCAATGCCGAAGTCTATGCATCAGTCGGCGTGCAACTAATTCAGGCAAGAATAATGAGCTTAGTGCTGGTGTGGAAGAAGGGCCTAGATTTTGCTGGATTTTAATCTTAACATGTCGAGGTCTGAGCCTGATGTATAGAAATCGAGTCAACTGCTAAAAAAGAAGTCGACTAGGTGAGAAAAATGCTCTACAGTGCTGTCACTTATGGGTAAAGTTAAAAATAAGTGCATAATTGTGGGAAAACTTAGTGTTAGTGCCGTGAGATGTGAAGACAAAAATCCAAACAGTCGCTAAAGGAATAGGCGAGATTGGAGCAGTATAGTTACAAACTGTCTTTGTAGTAGATTAAAAACTGGACATCCAACTTGAAGTCAGCCTTGAATGTCAGATTGGCGAAAGTCACAGAGCACAAGACTGGAGTGAATAATGTAAATGGACACTATAGAAAGTTGGAAACGGCTTCACTGATGTTTAATCCTGCTGGGGCCTTAGTGTTGAGTTCTATTATGTATTTTGACTCTAGTTGTCTCAACAGTTTCTCTCTGTTGCCACCACGTCTGAGTGGCGGAATGCTATCAATGACGCAGTATTTGAGGTGGTCTAAGTTGTTCTGGTGTGTCTTTTTGAAGTGCCTGGTGACAGGGTATGTCAGGTCACTGTTGACAATGGCTCTAATGTGTTGCAAAATTTGTAGATGCACTTGGAGCTTAGTGCTTCTTACATATTTGAGTCCGCAGATGCAAGTGAGAATGCACACTGCGAATTCTGTTCTGCAGGTGAGTTTCTCTTGTATCATTATGGGTTTTCTTGATTTGGGTGGTGTTAACTCCAAATCTGCAAGCCCTGCAACTGCTCCACTTGCAAAAAGTTATTAGTTAACCAATTGGTGGTGTTGGTTATTTCAGGGCTGTTCCTGACTATAGTGTCATGCATGGGCCAGGCTCTCCTGTAAGTGATGTCAGGCCTAGTGGCAACTATGGGTCCTAGTGTGGAGTCGGATTTGACTCTTGATTCAGTGTTGTGAGTCATGATGAGGCATGTGGTTACGTATCCCTTAGTAGCCAGGTCAGTTTGAGTGTCTGTATCAGCAGTGGTATCTGGGGATATCTTCTGTAATGACAGCTCTCTAGGAAATGAATTAGCTTTGGTGATCGCAGCAATGGCAGTCTTTTTAGTGTAACCCCTGGCTTTGAATTTTAATTGGGACTCCAATTGGCATTTGGCTAGGTCAGTGGGATTGCTGCAGATTCTGCGCAAGCGCAGCATTTCTGCATATGGAATTCTAGCTATAAGATGCTTTGGGTGAAAGCTGGTGGCTTGAAGGGTAGAGTTACCTGCAGTGATTTTTCTATGGTGGGTGGACTTTTGTGTGTTTTTTGAAACATAAACTTTTACATCTAAAAATTCTTCAGTGTTAGTGCTGCTGGTGGCATTGAACTCCAAATTTAGATGATTACAGTTGATATCAATGATAAACGATTTAGCACTGTCCATAGAACCCCTCCACACCACAAAAACATTGTCTATGTAACATAGCCGACAAAGAATGTTGTTGGACCAGGCTTCAGAATGTGTGACCTGAAGGACCCGCTCCTCCCTCAAACCCACATGAAGGCAGGCGTAGCTGGGGGAAAGGCAATCCCCCATAGCCACACCCCTGAGCTGTTGGTAAATCTTGTTGTTGAACATAAAATAGTTATACTGTAGGCACCACTCAATAAGAAACATGATGAGCTCATTGTGTTTATAACAGTGGATAGGTCATTTGGTCAAAGATTCACAGCATGCATTAAGTCCATTAGGGTGACGGATGCTCGTGTAGAGCGAAGTTATGTCGAGGGACATCTGGATACAGTTCGGTGACCACCGGATGTCTTTGATTTTAAGCAGGACATCGCTAGTGTCTCTCAAGTATGTAGGTGGTTTGGTGACGTGCTCTTTTAATAAGTAATCTGCATACTTCGATATGTTTTCGCAAAGGCTTTTGCGTGCCGATATGAAAGGCCTGCTAGGTACCGGTGATGTTCCCTTGTGAACTTTAGGTAGGAAGTACAAGATTGGTAAAACAGGAAATTCCTTGTTCAGGAAATTGAACTCATCTTTGCTGAGAGCGCCTTGAGTCCTGTAATTGTTCAAGCACGTTTGAGTTCTTTGCCACTAGCAATCACTACCTTTATGTTGGTATACATATACACATATATATTGCTGTGATTTAAGCTGGAAACATCACAGGAGGTTCACGACCCTAGTGTAGGTCCAGAGGGGTGCAGCCTGGGCAAAAGAAAGTGGGCACAGGCACCCACAGGATGAAGTGTATGGTTGCCAATTAGGTGGAGAAAGGGTAGAAATTGCTACACTCTCAGTACTTCTGGAAATGCCCTTGCTACCACTTGAGGGCATATAAGCCACTACAGAAATGTAAAGGAAATATTGGTACCCAGTGATGGCCACTTAAGGGGTAGATATCTTGGGATCAGCTAATGCCACAAAGGTACAGGTCCCTGAAAATGCTTACTTTCGATAAATGTTTTCAGTCCCTTCTAGTTGTTATTTCTACATTATCCATAAGGAATCGGTTGCATCCTTTTGTATCATTATGGGTTTTCTTGATTTGGGTGGTGTTAACTCCAAATCTGCAAGCCCTGCAACTGCTCCACTTGCAAAAACCTTTAGCATTAGTTAACCAATTGGTGGTGTTGGTTATTTCAGGGCTGTTCCTGACTATAGTGTCATATCTTATAATAATCACCCTTTGCTTCTATGGGATAGGGTATGGACGAAACAGAACCCCAATCTCGACTGATTGATATTGCAAGACTGTCCAACCCGTGATTCAGCCCTGCTTATTGCCAGACTAAGACATGTCAAAACTTTGTTGATCAAGCTGGAGAGATCCAACTTGTTTGATGGTCCAACGTCTTTGAGTCAGATAAGGAACTAAAATCACTCTGTCTTTAGCTATTCGAACAGGAAAGATTCAAGTCAGAATGACACAAATGTGGGTTTTAGAATGTCAGTTTGCAAATAACCCAAAGACCTGCAACCCTCTGTAGACAATAACTCCCAACATAGGTTTGTTTTTACTAGAATGAGATGCCACATGGGTCCCTGAATAGTGACATATCTAAGCAGCATGATTGGGTAAGAGAGTTAGTAAACTGTCCTTGCGACAACATCTCAAAACAGTGCATGATGCACTTTATGCAGTTCATGTTTTTGTGACTCTTTTTGATGAACTTAGGTCACACTTTATAAATCTATTATTCTGTGAATGCCATTTTAGACAATGCAGGCCTGCTCTACCCTTTTTTCAACAATTTCAGACACTTGAGGTCAACGTTGCAGTTTATTCGCTGGTAGGATAGAGAGTTGAGGTTTTACATGGGAGAAGAGCGATATTATTTTTGATCTTTTATTTATTTTTGTGTGTTTTAAATGGGGGAGTTTTACGCTGGGGAATTCCACGAAGTAACATAAAAACTCAGCAAGATTCCATGGAGTTCTACGAGCGGGCAGAATTCAGCATGTCGAGCTGAGCGCACTAATTTTTAGCACTTGGAGCTTGTTTTGTATTGTAAAATCAGTGTGAATGGCACCATACAGCCCGCCAGAAGGTGCTGCTCCTTTCTGCCAAGTGACTAGATTTTCTACTTGAGCTGCAGCTTTCTCAGTGTGAACAGTCACGACCTGCCATGACCATTTGCTTTCTGATAATATCTCCGGGAGACTTTCTAGTGCCCAAAAATTGAGCCGGGGATGCAAGGTATTGTGTGTGCTTGCAAGCTTAATGTTGGTGAACTGTGCATGAGAAAAACCTCTGCCACGCAGCGCTTGGCAGAGTTATGGTAGAACTCCACAATACTTGTGTAGCACTGCAGCAGAACAGAATTTTCTGCCCACCCCTAGTTTTAAATTGATATGTTTGAATCTTGACTAAGTACTTCAGGATTTAATGTATGGATCGATAACATTGACTGATTGGTACTGTATTGTACTTTTAAGGTTTGACACAACACCAAATAAAGTTTATTCAATATTTTTACTGAAGATATGCCAGCAAAACAAAAATGCATACAGAAACAACTAATTCACATTGCACCAATTCAAGACAATACACGGTGCATAAGGTAAGAGATGCAAATATGTCCTCATATTCTAACCAGACTTCATATTAACTGTCTACAGGGACAAAGTGTAGTATGCAAATCAACATTCAAACATTACAAAGTAGAAATGGAATGAAAACAATTCAGAACCAAAGGTGAAAGTTATGCCTTGATAGCGCAATGTGCTAAAGGATGTCAGAATATAACGTGGACGGGTCTTTAGGAGGGTCTATTGTAATCAAAGATGCCTCTCACATATTGTAAGTTACTGGGATGTGTATGGGGAAGTGAGGACTGGAAAAAGAGAGTTCAAGCTTCTCATCATAGGCCCAAATGGGGGGTAAAATACGAGCATAGGAGGGGTCAGCCATAGTGGGATAGACGCAAGGAGGGAGGTGGGAGAGTTCTGGAGTATGGAGTAGGGAGTTGTATTTTATCAGACTAGAGGAAAAGAATAGAAGCCAGTGGCATCTGGTGACATTTAGAAGTGGTGTTGCGTGATTGTTTTAAAGGTGGGAGTTACGGAGAGCAAGCCTAATAGACATGAAAGGGGTTTATGAGAGGGGGTACTTCCGCAGAGAACATTTTGGAAAAAAAGAGTCTGCATATGGTGCTTTTTAATTGTTGTTTTAAACACAGAATCAGACGACCAATCAGCGGCCTTCATGATGTCTACCAAAGTCACTCCCATTGAAAAAGCTTTGGAAGCCATAGCTCCACGTGAGGAATGAGCACCAAAGACAGAGACATCAATACCAGCTTCAGACATTAGCCACCTGACCCATCGGGCCAGCGTAGCTGGGGTGACAGGACGAAAAGGCTTCTGTAAAGCAATCAACATTTGACCTTGCATATCCTGACGAAAAGGAGCAGTACTTACCTCATAATCTTTAACACATTGAAGTACGCAAAGTTTGGGATTATTGGGAAAAGACGGATAGGAAACTGAAGACGTATTACATTTAATACGTTTGGAAATAGCAAAAGTAACACCCTCAGGCGTGAAACTGCGACCTGCCAGATCCAAAGCCCGAACATCAGATATGCATTTGCATGAAACAAGACACAAAAGAATAGTTAGCTCTGCAGAAAGTTGTTTGCGGGACAATAAAGAATTTGAAGGCCAGGCCTCTGTCTTGACAGGTTTTTTGGCTCTATTTCGGAGTGATGAAGACTTTAAGCTTGCTCACATCCATCATCTGTATTCTTACCTTGTGTTGGCCCTTTTAAACCCTTTTTTCCAGACCTAGAAGAGGATAGCTGCTTTATATGATGATAGATCCCTTATTCTTGACTCTAATCCATCTATGGCCTATTGGCTTTGACATAATTATGTGTCCTTTCATTATCCTGCCTATAGTAGAGTGTGGATCCTGTGGTCCTGACTTTATATTACACATTGGTATGGTTTGTGTAGGTACTCTGACAGAGCTAAGGGTTATTTCATCCTTCTCAGGCCTACAAGGCCCAGAACCAGAGAGACTCCATTTTGTCTCGTGCAGAGGCAGAGTGGGATGCTTGTAGGTGAGAGGCAATGTTTAGCTTTGAGGTGTTATGTGCTTGGAGAGAACCAGCCTTCGCCGGCCCTTATCGGTAGACTGTATTTTTCTCTGTGTCGAAGACACCACAAAAGGCTGGACAGCTGGGAGTGTGTCCTTGATGCGGAGTGGTGCAGCGATCTGGTGGGCGGCAGGCTGCTGACTGGAACTTTCCACTAGGAAAGAGCATTCTATATTAGTGAAGTGCAGAGGCGGAGTTAGTTAGTTGAGTTGGAGTTGCAGAAAGAGCTTGAGCTGGAGAGAGTTCGAGCGAGAAGGAGTTGAGCTGGAGTTGCAGAGTCAGTTGAGTTGGAGGAGCGGAGAGAGTTTAGTTGGAGGAGCGGAGAGAGTTCGAGCTGGAAAGAGTTTGAGCTGGAAGCAGTTGAGTTGGATTGAAGCAGAGGAGAGGAGTGCAGTTGCAGGAGGAGAAGAGAAGATGCTTGGAACAGAGAGAAGACAGACAGACAGTCAGTGAGCTGGAACTGAAGGAAGCAGTCAGAAGCAGTTACTTATCAGGAGGAGTTGTGAATAGCTGAAGTCTGAAGTAATGTCTTTTAGAAGAGACTGAAGTTATATCGTGGATTAATCTGTGGGAGCAGCTGGAGTGAATTGGACATTGGCATGGAGACAATCAGATAGAGTGAAGAAGCTAGTGGAGCGAACGATTATCAGAGCGGCAGAAACCATTAGACTGAAGTTGGAAGGTGGAGAGAGTTCGTGGGGGAGAGGAGTCCAGTGCAGAGTGATCAGCGCAGATGTGTGCCCAAGAGTGCAGGAGAGGATCTAAGACGAGCTAAGGCACAGACAAGAGAGGAGCCCAGATGACAGCTACAGCAAGACTTCATACTCCCTAGGTGATATGGTTCCTTACTTTTCAAATATTAACCTTGTCCTTATACTGTATGTCTAATCCCTTTTCTTTCAGCTGTGTGTTACAGTTCCTATTAGTCACAGAGACCCCACAGATAACATTGTCCCTGTTATATGTCTAATCCCTTTTCTTTCAGCGGTGTGTTAAAGTTCCTGTTAGTTATAGAGACCCCGCAGATGTGTGAATGAATCCTTTTCTATTGTTATTGTAATAAAGATACCCCAGTTCTTAGTGAACCAGTGTGCATGTGTTGTTCTTATGATAGAGAGCGTTTAAATCAGGTAATAACCCTAGCATACAGTGTGTGTCTCTTGTTCTTAAAGCACAGGTAACCTTTCCTTCTAGTCAGGTGTTACAGCCAGAACAGATGCTGCCCCTGATCAGGTAAGTAGCCACTGAATAATTAGGGAGAGAGAGGAGCCCTTGGGCTAGAGGAACATTAGTACATTAAGTGATTCGGCCATCCCATAATATTATTGTAGTAGTGAACCTTTAGTGAATAGTGAGAGAGACTTCCCAACATAGAGAGAGAGAGAGCTGAAGGTATTCATAGGAAAGTGATCGTCGTTGTGTAGCGGCGTTAGTGAGAGCACTGATTGTGGTCAGTGTGTATACCCGCAAGATTGTGGCTTGAGAGAGAGCACCGGGAGGATACGGTGTGTAATGAGATCGCCTCTAGGGAAAGTGGCGTTAGTGAGAGCACTGATTGTGGTCAGTGTGTAGGTCCGCCGGATTGTGGACCGGATTGGAAGGAAGAGAGCACTAGGGCTGCAGCCTAGTGTGTAGACACGCCGGATTGCGTGTCGAGTGAGCACTGATGGTGATCAGTGTGTAATGGTAAATAATCAGAACTGCCCCAGGGTAGATTAGTCTGGACCCATGTGGTCGCGAGACTATGAGGTATGAGTGTGGTGTAGGGCATGGACGTCCTTAGTAATCAGTGAGTATTCCTAGTAATCCCTATAGATTTAGTGGTGTTTCTGATGATATGAGCTTGTATATTGCGAGTTCCCCATCCTCAGGTAGGTACCCAGGTGCCTGGATAGATGGGTCCTGAGGAGGGAGGTGGTTACGTTTTGGCCAGGTTGGTGTTGCTCTGGTGAGCTGGTTCTATCTGGTCTGAGAATCTGGTCATAACAGCCTCCAAGAATCGCAAAACAATGGAAACGTCCCACAGAGCCACATATTTCGGACAAGGAGGTTTCGTTAGACGGATACCCTTAAGCAACTTAGAGATCAATGGACGTTCACCCGCAGGCTTACCATCAATAGGGACATGACCCGCCGAAATGGCTGAACGGAAATTATTAACCGTTCGATAAGCAAGGCCGGTTGAGGCGATGGAAGCCAGGAAATTAACAATCAAAGAGACATCCACTGAAGTGGGATCCACCTCCTGTTCAGAACACCAATAACACCATTATTTCCAAGACCCTGCATAACGTTTGTGTGTGTTGGGTGACCAAGCCTAACTGATAAATCTGGTAGCGTCTCGCGAAAGGCCTAGAAGGTGCCAGCGTTCCCCAAAATTCGCCATGCAACTAGGAGAAGGTGGACGGACTCGATCAGGGGATGTGGATTGCCGAGAGGGTCCAGCAAGAGATTCCACCGCTGGGGAAGAAGGAGCGGCACTGCGCAACTCATTTCCAGGAAAATTGGGAACCAAGCTTGAGCCTTCCACAGAGGAGTGATCAGAATCCGCTCCGACTGAAAAATCTTGTGCGAGCCAGGACTCTGGGGATCATCAGAAACGGAGGGAAGGCGTAACACAGGAGTGATAGCCAGATCTGCAGAAATGCATCCGTGGCCAGGGCTTCCGGATCCGGCCTCCAGCTGAAAAACAGGGGAAGCTGAATGTTGAGGTGAGAGGCAAACAGATCGATCTGACACTGGCCCCAAGCACAGGATAGAGAGCGGAACATGCGAGGGTGAAGCCTCCAATCGCTGAAGTCCCAAAGATGACGCGAGTTCCAGTCCGCAATCAGATTGTTGCGACCAGGAAAATATTTGGCAATAACTGTGATCTGCCGCTGAAGACAAAAATGCCAGAAATCCTTGGCAATTTCCGCCAGGATTCTGGATTTCGTCCCGCCCAACTTGTTGACATATCAAACCCCTGATACATTGTCCATGCGAAGAAGTATGCAACAATTGGTCTGGCGTGCAGTTAAACAACGGATCGCAAAGTACCACGCTAGTAGTTCCAGGCAATTTATATGGAGACACAATTCCTCCTGAGACCACTGACCTCCCGTGGTCAACGGACCGCAACGAGCACCCCAGCCCCACAGACTGGCGTCCGACTTGATAACCACCTCCGGGGGGGCACCAAACAGGGCTTGCCCATTCCAGGCTTCCATGTGTTCCAACCACCATAGCATCTCCCACCTCGCTTCTTCTGAAAGAGGGACCAGATCTGAATAGCGAAGGCCTTTCTGGATATGACGGATCTTTGAACGTTGAAGTGCCGGGTAATGAAGAGGGCCCGGGAAAATTGCCTGAATCGAGGAAGTTAACAGACCGACAATCTGTGCTATAGAACTCAACGACACACTCTGTTTGGATCAAACTAAATTCAACTCCCTCTTGATGGAACAAATCTTCTGATTGGGCAAGAGGAGTTGACAAGAGAGGGAATTGACCTGGAAACCCAGAAAATCTATCACCTGAAAAAGAAGGAAGACTGATTTCTGAGGATTCACCAGAAAACACAGAGACTGTAAAAGAGTGATGGACCACTCCAAGTTCGTCATCAACTTTTGAGGACAATCCGCCATAATCAGAATGTCGTTCAGATAGATAATTCGACGAACTCCCTGGGCACGCAAGGATTTTACGACTGGCCTCAGAAGCTTTGTGAAGCACCAAGGTGCAGACGAGAGGCCAAACGGGAGAACTTTGTATTCAAACCAAGTCCCTTGCCATTGGAACTGCAGGAACCGACGATGTGGACCGTAAATTGGAATTGACAAATACGTGTCTTTTAGATCGAGACGGACCATCCAGTCCCCTTCCCGAAGAAGATCCCGCAAAGGATGGATGCCTTCCATCTTGAAGTGGCGATAAACCACCGATCGTTGAAGTCTTTGAGATTGAGCACCAAACGGGATCCGCCCCCTTTTTTCTCCACTAGAAAAACCATGCTGGCAAAGCCGTGAGGATGACGAGAAGTCGGAATGATGGCCCCCTTGCTTAAAAGAGAGGCGATCTCTGCTGAAATAAACTCTTGTTCTGGAAGGGAAAAAAGACGAGAGGGAGAGGAGGGTGGGATTGAAGGGGGGAATAATAGAATTCTATCTTGTAACCCTGAACAGTTTTCAACACCCATGCATCATTGGAGATCAAACGCCAATTTTCGAGAAAAAAATGAATTCTGGCCCCCAACACCACCTCCGAAGCCAGGTTCAACCTCACCTGAAGTATTGGAATCTTGATATCCTCCCTGGGCTCCACCATAGCGTCCTCTTTTATTGTTACCTCGTCCTTCACGGGAGGGATAGAAATGTGTCCTGTTGTTATAGCCGGAGTCTTGGCCTCCGCCACGTTGGGACTGGAGACCACGGTTGGAATTTTGATTGGGACCACGGCGGACGATCGTCCCCTGTATCGATCGGCCCGTGCAAAAACTGGGCGAAAAGCCCTTCGCAGAGATGCCTGAGCCTTATCCAGGCCACTAAAAGTGGCCACAAACTTCGTTAACTCTTTGAGCAAAATGCTGGCCAAACAATAAGCCTTGGGCCAGAGGGCCAGATTCAGACGTCGCCAATTCTGCCAGCTTGGGATCCAGTTTTAGCAAAATGGAGCGACGACACTCGGAAGACATTGCGCAATTGGCATTACCCAATTAACAAATCGCCCTCTGCGACCATTCAATTAAATCATCAGGATCCAAAGCAGAGGAAGTTTCCTTCGCGCGAAAACCCAGATCTAAAATCTTCGTAAGAGGACCCAAAAGGCACAACAATTTATCTTGGCAGGTACGCCACGCCCTGTCAATCCCTTTCTTAGGGTCTTTGGCGTATTTCTTAAGATAAGTCACCATTGTAGGGTCAACTTCAGTAGTGTCAGCCAATTTATCAGACAGGTCAGGGCGGGGACATTCCGAACGGAGACGTGCCCTGACTTCCTTCTCAAAGGGCTGTCGAATATGAGCCTGGACATATTCAGCAACAGCGGGGATGGAAGCCAAGAGGAGGAATTGGGATGGACAATGTCTGATGGCTCGAAAGTGAGGAGTTGAGGGTGCGAAGGCGCATCCACGTAATGCTCTTTACGCACCTTCTTTGCTGGGGAGGACCATCCTGGACCGAAGATGAAGTGGAGTGAGTATCATTAGAGCCTTTGTTAATTTCTGGAAATCTGACTTATGGGGATTACCTGGAGACTTAGAGGAAGAGGGTACCCAACCCTGTTGCTGTGCATACTGCGAAAGATGGCGTTTCAAAGGTGCAATTGCACAAACAAGCGCCTTATTTACAGACTGTTGGACTCCTTGGTCCAAAGCGTCCACCAAATCTTGTTCCATGGAACCGGAGGCTTCCTCGTCATCAGAATACTCATCCTCATCATAATAGTCACCCATAATTACACCAAGTGTAATGACCAATCACCCACAGAGGAGAGAAAAAAACAAAAATGCCAAAGGCACAATGCAGGGGGAGTGACTGAACCCCAAAGCAAGCCAATAGTAGACAGGTGAAACCGGCTCAATAATATTAAAATAAACAGTGGAGGGAGGGCTTGCTGCAAAGTGAGCCACTCTGGGCAGTGCCTATGAATATTGTACAGCCCAAAGCTATAATTAGGCAAATGGGCGTAAATGGGGCTAACAAACTGCAGGCAGTGGGTAAAAGACGTGCAAGACGCTTAATTCAGGCTATGCTCTGTGAAACGACGGAGCAAAACAAAGAAAATGGCCGCCGCGCATGCGCAGTAACGGCCGCCTGCCACAGAACACAGAGGAGCACTTGCGCGCTGCGCGCGAGCCTCCCAGCCCCAGTCTCCCGCTCCACTCAGTAAAGAAGGCGCAGGCGCAAGTCGCCCGAACCGGGAAGGTGACCACAGGCTTCCCGCACCGCAGAAGAAACCAAGCGGGGAAGCGGTGAGCAGGAAAAACAAAGCGGAGCAGCACCAAGCGTTACCAAGCAAAGAGGCAAAAGCGGAAATGAAAGCGCCGTACAGGGGGTGTAAACACAGTGGTAAAGCACGCACAAAACACAACCAAGGTGCTAACAAGAACAAAGCAAAAGGCACATCAAGGTAACCAAACAGCATGAAAAGCAAGTATAATGAGTGTGCTTTTATAATGGTGACTCTATGATCTGTCATGTGATACCCAAGTGTTCATGGGTACTGTAGTTTTTAGTTTCTACATACTGTTTCTAATTGGCTGCTTAGCATTTCTAATAAAGAAATGAGAAAGCATAATCGGAGCCTCCTGTCCTGAAATAGAATTGTGCAGATTTGCCCATTTTCCAGTTGCAAAGTGCTGCACCTAGTAAAAGGTAAAAGCAGCCAGGAGCTGGTCCGTGCTGCGGCTGAGAGTGATATGGATGGAGTAATGGATTCACATTGCTGCGGCAAGCTCCTAAAAATGTCCAGCTTTAAATAGTTTCGACTCATAAGTCTGTAGTTACAATATTTTGTACACAAATAAATGACTAATTTAAATACGACACAAGCCTTTTTTTCGAAGACGCATAATTGGGTAAAGCAGCTTCAAATTTTTTTGTAAATTACAGTTTTTGTGTGCCTGAGCACACAACGGCGATGTAACAAATGACAATCGACTTTTCACATGATGCGTGGTGTGGCTTGGCATGGCAGCAACGAGCCCTGCATTTTAAATAACATCCAATTACTAAAGTCTGGACTACTCTGGAACTAAAGACAACATTAAAAAAGTAAAAACAGCAGTACTTACGTACGCATTACATGGAACACACCGGACACAATGTGGAGATATGCGAACGGTCTCCAGTGTTGCGTGCTGATTATACCGAAATCAGAGCTGCGCAGCCAAACTTTTCCACAGTCCACTCCCTCAGCGACCATTATCCAATCAGGAGGCCTAATAAGTAGCGCAAAGGGGCAAGGGGTGCTCCAATTGTTGCCCCCCACTACTCTGACTTGAGAAAGGCCAGCCCTGCCCCTTCCTTTCATTTCAATAGCACGCTGCTAAGATCGCATGGGCCACAGTATAAACGCCCCATTTAAAACCAAACATTTTCCGCTTTCTCTGGCCACTCCCTTCACGCTGACATCACTCTTTTCGGATGTGCTTCGGGGGCGAGCAATAGTCCTCGCCCCGGCCAGCACATGCGCAAGAGGTGTCTACTCTGACCTCATCCCTTCCTAAAACAAAAAACGGAATTTGTATTCAGCACGAAGCAGTGAGCACTTCATTTAAATAAAATGAAGTGCTCACTGCTTCCGTGTTGAATACAAACTCCTTTTTTTTTTAAGGAATGGAGCTGCTGCATTGTGTACAGTCTCTCTTATCTCCTCCCTGGTCCTAGTCCCGAAGCTAGTAGGGCAACGCCCCTTTCGCCACTTAACACCAGCCGCCCCTGATAGAAGCTGCCCAGTGTCACGTGGTTATGGTGATGTAGTGTGTTATCATTGTGTGAAACCCCCTAGATTCAGAAATGGAGACCAAATGTTTTCAAATGCATATTCCTTTTCCTGCTGCTGGTAGACAAACCTCTCGTAGGATGCTACCTCATACACCTCAGTTAACCATTCATCGTGTCTGAATAAGGGGATCGAACGCTATTTGCACAGTTTACAGAAATTTGACATGGTCAAGAATGTTCATAAAAGCTTGTCTAGCATGTATCCTGAAGTCATGGAGGTCAGCAATATCATGTAACATAATCATTGCTTTCGGTAGTAGGGAGGGAAGATCAAGTACAAGGTTTAGAGTGTATACTATGCAAAACCAGAGGCGGGAGACAGCCGGGCAGTCACATTACGTGTGTAATGGCAGAGTCTGGTTGTACACCTCTCCAGGAGCATGTATGGTGAAGGAGGCCTGAGGCTGCCAATTTCCAGGGAATCCCATACCATTTTTGTATCATTTTAGAAGAGACAGAATTTCATTTGCGCCGCCCACGTACCACTGGCCAGGTCTGCTACCACCTTCCAGTTATCTTCTGTGCAGTGTATGTATAGATTGTCTTACCAGAGCATGGAGAGGTATGTTAGAAGTGGTTGGGAATGGAGATTTTGGATTATCAAGTTTTAGAGTCCTGACTTCAACACCTTGTATGTTCCCCAGGTCGTCAAGTAGTGATGTATGGGAGAGGTGGTAATATGCCATGGTCGGGGTCCTAGGATACCATTCCGACAATGTTGTAATTGGATGTAGCACCATGACTAAGATGTAGGCAAGTAGAATTCTGTCTTTAGGGAGGTAAAGGATTTCACCTCACTATCATGGGTGATATAATGTGGCATGATCCCTCCCGTTTCCCAGGCTTTCCATGATTACAGGAGGCCGCTCACTTGAATATGCACATTATTCCAGATAGGAGCCTTTAGAAGTAGTCAGGTGGAGCTGTGCAGTACTTTGTGGGTATAGTTCCAGATCTATACCATTGTTTGCACAATGGTATTGGGGGTCAGCAGCAAGGGTGCTATGTGTCAGTGGAGAATATCCAGACCTGCGCCGCTGTGGGTCATAGCACGTTCCAATCAGACCCAAAAAATCGGGTCTGGAGACTGTGACTCCATGTACGCCATTGGTGCCAAATGTAAGGCCTGGTAGTCATTTCTATACTGGGTGCCAGCAACCCACCACCCCTTCTTTGCACTATCAGGTTCGAGAAGGAAAGTGGGGTCTCATGTCCCCCCATATGAAAGATTTGATACCTTTATCTACCGCCCTTTGGAGGGCAGTATGTACAAGGAGGGACAGCATACCCAGGAGACAAGTAAAGCAGGGGCTCTGACCACCTTAACAGCTTGCATTCTTCCCCAAGGGTACTTGAGCCGGTGCTGTTTCCATTGAAATGGAAATAATATCATAGCTGCTTTTGTGATGGTGTGAAACATAGATAATGTTTCCCTCTTGTCTCAGTTGATCCTGTAGTCTGATAAAAGAGAGAAGCAAACGATAAGGGACATTAGGGCTGGTGGAAATCTGCCGAGATCTTTAAGTGTGAGTAAAATATCGTCCGCATACAGGAGTATTTTTGCAGTGCCTGCAAGTGGTAGCAATGCCCTATATCTGGGTTGATTGACTGATGCCAGCTGCCAATGCTCCATGGCCAGAATAAACAGCAGGGGAGGGGGCATCTCTGTCTGGTCTCCCGCCCAACTGGGAAGGTGGTTGACAGAAAGCCCCCACAGTTGACCACTGGGTCATTGGGTCAGCATAAAGCTAACTGATCTTTAAACAACTTTGGCCCCAGCCCTATGTGGTGTAGCACTTTGATTAGGTAGCCCTATTCTATTTGGGCAAAGGCCATCACAGCATCTAGCGAGAGTGCACTCAAGGATTCATGTGAGTCTTTAGAGAGACGGAGTAGGTAGGCCAAGGTGCAAAGATGGTTGGCTAGAATCTTCATGGAAAAAATCCCACCTGGGAGTCATGGGTCAAACTTGGAATGACTTGTTAGAGTCGGGTCACCAGAATTTTTGTGTCAGTATTCAAAAGTGAAATTAGTCAAATACTATTGTATTGCAAGGGGCTTTTGCCAGGGTTCGTGAGGATCGTAACGACCACCAGGGAGCGAGTCGGTCTAGTCAGCTTTCTGGAAAGCAGCATGGAGTAGGTTTATTGCATCGTCTTCGATCCATCTGTACAATTCCCCCCAAACATCATTGTCTTTAGAAGCCTTATTATAGGGTAGGTTCATTATAGCCTGGGGCACCTCCTCTTTGGTGATCGCTCCTTCAAGGAGACTACTGCCATCCTTACTGAGGCTGGGGAGGTGTAGATTGTCTAGAAACATGTCTCTCTGATGCATAACATCTTGGAGCTAAGATAGATAGATGCCCTGCAGTTCGTGGACAATATAACCAGCACTGTCTTTAATGGCTGGTATCGCAGACACAGCTTCCCTTTTCCGTAGTTGTGCTGCTAGAAAACTCCCAGCCTTCTCTCCATAGTGTCAGGCTTTCAGTTTATAAATGACATATTCTGCCTTGACTGTGCAGAGCAAATTAAGCTCCAATCTGGCCTTCGGTGTGCACCTGGTGGGTTTCAATGTGTATTCTCTCTTGTGTGGGTTTTAATATCTTTCTCCAGGAAAAGTTGGAGCTGAGCGCACTGTTTGTTGGCTAACACCACACCTCTCATCAATTTGGTGTGGAGCACAGCTTTCGCAGCACTCTATAAAGTCTGAGGGTAGGAGACAGTACCCGGTTGTCTGATAGATAGGAGGCCACATGGACTTTTAGTTGTTTTTTTCCTGGGTAGACCTGTAACGAGCAATCTGTATTGTCTTGAACATTCTGTATTGTCAAGAGCAACATCCCCACACAGCACTGAATAAATTACATCCAATAATTAATGTTCATTCATATCATCATGATTTTTAAATGAAATTATTTATTTGATCTGTTTTTCATAATCCTTGTTCATCATGTTAAGTAGTCACACATAGAAGCAAAAATAAGAATTTCATTTTGTTCAACAAATGCCAATGCATTTCGGGACAAGCCCTTCATCAGGGAAGGTATCCTACAATGTAACCAGAATACACATAATCAATGACCCAAGCTAATGTAACCAGAATACACATAATCAATGATCCAAGCGATGCAGCTTACGCAACTTTTAAAAAACAAGTTCAGTGGGAATTCCTTTAGCCCAAAATAAAAAAAAGTGTTGAATATTGGTCAATTGAAAAGTAAAAAGTCTAGGAAAAAAGTCCCCCCGTACGTGATTAATTTTACCAAAAAGTCGGTGATTAAACTTGTGAACAGTACATAGTAAAAGAATGGAGAAAACTTATCGGGGAGAATGCTACAGAATTATGGGAAGCAGTTAGAAAAGCTCCAGTGTCATGAATTAAAAGATAAGTGTGAAACCATGAACACAAATCGTGTGTATACAGAGTGAAAAAATAAAAATAAAAACTAAGAATTTGAATGAAAAGTAGGTACAGGAACAAACTGAGTACCTCATAACTATAATCACATAGACACCAGTACCACAGCGTCAATGGAAAAATGAGGCAAGCAACATTTAAATCAGACACATACCGTTCGTCAGGTGAAGAAATAGAAAGAGGATGCAAAGGGACGTGATTCGTAAAAAGCCAAACAACGGGAACTAATAAGATCAGATACACACCATTCGTCGAAGGACCAAAGTCTTTTCCAGTGTGATCCTACGTGGTAGCACAAGTGAGATAGCCATTTGCCCGAGTATAGAAATAAAAAGAGAACCGATTAGAAAAATAGAAAGGACGTGGTTCATAAAAGGAAAAGAACGTAAAATATAGCTACAGCCATCTTGGACGAAGCAAATCTGAATAACAGTGCACGAGATATCAAATTAAGTCATGAGACCAAAGAGACCAATGTTACAAAATAAACGAAAGTAGTTATGTCGTATTATGAATGGTCCCATGGGTTTCTTCAACATATAGGAGGAAACAAAAATTCAGGTAACAGGAGTTTACCAACAAGAATGGTTCATCAGAATAATGTCAAATGCGGGAAACAACCTTTACAACGTAACTTTTACAACGCACTACCATTACAACTAAACTTCTACAACGCAACATCCATTACATCGAATGCCATTACAATGCAGCCATTACAACGCATGACACTACAACGCATACCACTACAACACATGTCATTACAACGCAGTCATTACAACACATACCAATAAAATGCATACCATTACAACGCATAGTACCCTTACACTATCCAACACTTACCCTACTGTTGCACCCCCCTGGAGTTAGAATAGTAATTTTTACCCCTACACTATCCAACACTTACCCTACTGTTGCACCCCCTGGAGTTAGAATAGTAATTTTTACCCCTACACTATCCAACACTTACCCTACTGTTGCACCCCCCTGGAGTTAGAATAGTAATTTTTACCCCTACACTATCCAATACTTAACATACATGCAATGGAATGTTATGCGTTGTAATGGTATGCGTTGTAAAGATAGTATGCGTTGTAATGGCATGCGTTGTAATGGAATGCGTTGTAATGAATGTTGCGTTGTAAAAAATGCGTTGTAAAGGTGTGCGTTGTAAAAGTATGCGCTGTAGCGTCATACATTCGTCAAATGAGTATAGCAAATGTGCATGAGTCCAATTTATCCAATGGGATGAATAATAGAAAAATAATTCTCCAATGGAATAAGAACCACATGACGCAACTTAAATCCAACGGCTCAATTAGACCTTTAGGTTTACATGAGTCCAGTTCATTTTTCGAAAAGGATTCTCATTGAAGTAGCCATTTCTTGTTGTCTCTTCCTCCTTGGATGGGCAAGGTTTCTAAGAAACCTTAATTGGCTAACATTATGTTTGTGTTTCGTAAAGTGTACTACAACGGGTAATTTCTCATTGTGATTTCCAATATTACTTTTGTGTTCAGTGAGTTGGATTTTCATCTTGTTCTCAGTTTTGCCCACATATACCAGGCCACGTGGACATTTCAACATGTAAACAACATTTTTAGAATCAGAAGTGGCTGTAATGTAAAGCTTAATAGAGGTTCCTTGTGTAGGGTGCATGATGGCGCGTCCTTTTATTATATTGTTACAATGTCCTCATTTTCAAACAAGGAATAGTTCCTTTGTGAACAGTAGTGGTAGATTTGACTGGTTTGTTTAGGCATTCTTTGAGATTTTTGTTCTTTGATATGCGAAAAGTGGTGGATGTTTGAAAATCCCCTTAAAATCAATTTCTGTTTGTAACATGGACCAATGTTTCAACACAATTTTTATTATTAGATGGCTCCAGGTCGAGTATTTGAAACGAATACTGATCTTTTTGTGTTATTTATAGGTTTCTGATCAGTCAGCAATTGGTTTCTGTCTCTCATTTTGGCCCTTCCAATGGCTGTTATTCTGATGCTGTGGAGATATCCTCTTTGCTTACATTTTTCAACCATTTTGTTGCAATTAGTGTTATAACGTTCCTCGTTGAATGAAATTCCTTTGATCCTTAATAGTTGGGAGTATAGTAAATGCTGTTTAAGTGCTCTTTGGTGACAACTATTATAATGCAATAGATGATTTCTGTCTGTGGATTTGGTAAACACGTCTATTGCCAGTTTATTTTCTTGTATCGTGATTGCCACATCTAGAAATGTAATGTGAATGTTGCTTATAGTATTAGTGAAACTGATACGTTCATCAATGGTGTTTAAATCTTGGATGACAGTGACAAGTTGAGATTCTTGACATTTCCATTTTAAAAATATATCATCAATGTATCTCCAAAAGGTAACCAAGTTTTGGGACCTTTCGGGTTTTTGAAAAATATTATCAAGTTTGAACCGATGCATGAACAAATTCACCTAGCATGGTGCTGCAAAATTTTCCATGGATGTACCTGATAATTGTAGATAAAATTCTTCATTCTATGTGAAATAGCTATCGTAAAGTGTGAAATGCAAAATTTCTAGGAAGAATATTTTGAAGTCTTCATTCATCTTGTCATTCAACAAAAAAGGTTCTACAGCTTGTAAACC
This sequence comes from Lissotriton vulgaris, assembly GCF_964263255.1. Taxonomy (NCBI): domain Eukaryota; kingdom Metazoa; phylum Chordata; class Amphibia; order Caudata; family Salamandridae; genus Lissotriton; species Lissotriton vulgaris. Next base: position 1,551,004,753 of record NC_141685.1, on the reverse strand, counting down.
TTGATTGTGAGGAATGAAAGTGTAAACAACATACATCTATGGTGCACATGATGGGTACAGTATTTTCATCAGACTCAATTGATTTTATTTTGTTGAGGAAATCTGTGGTATCTTTCAAATAGGTAGAGATGATCTGAACAATTGGTTGTAAATGTCGATCCAAGTATCTGCCTATTGGTTCATGAATTGAGGCTCTGGTAGAGACAATTGGTTGGAATGGTGGTTTCTGTAGGTTTTTGTGAATTGTAGGCAAGATATATATGTACAGAGTACTAGGGTGGTCTTGATTAAGGTATCTCTTGTCAGCTTCTGTGATAGTACCCATCATTAGTGCTTTGTCTAGGATGGTTATAAGTATCTTCAAAAATTCACCCGTCAGGTTTGAATTAAGATTCATACATGTAGAAGTATCATATGCGTGTTCATCAACACTATTCAAATAGAAGTTAGGATCTAAAATAACTAATGCTCCTCCTTTGTCTGCCTTGCAGCAAGTAATAGTTGAATTGTTAGCAACCTGGATGATAGTCCGCCGTTCTTTCTGTGTTAGATTAAAAACGTTAGTTTTTTTTTTTTAATTTTATGACAGTGTTTTAAAACAATTGTTTTGAAAGAATGCAAACTTTTGTGGCTGGTAGATGCTAAAAGGGTGCTTTTCTTTTGTAAATCAATGAGTGATCCTTCATCTTTCATAGGGCGAGGTTCTATCGTATTGTCAAACAAATGCCTGAGTCGCAAATTTCTCAGGAATTTATAGAAGATTATTTGGGTTTCAAATTCGTTAGAATGATAGGTAGGGACAATTGAAGGGTCGTTTTGTAAGGTCTTCATTTGAAATGGAGTCAACTGGCAGCTTGAAATGTTGATGACTAAATTTTTTGACTCCTCGTTGATTTCGCTATGGGTTGATCTTTTGTTTTTGTGGTCACGTCCCCTTTGGGTTTGATGCTGATTTATAAGACACAAGACTGTGGATTTGCCTGTTTCGATCCACACATCCTATTACTGTCCTTATTTTAAGAGAAACCCAATCAGTATTAGACACAACTTAGGCCTAGGTGCTCTGTAAGGTGTGTAACACCTACCCACCAAGGTGTTAATCTGTCCACGGATTCAAAGGAACCCAGGTCACAAAATTATATGCATTACACCTAAGCACACATAATCATTATTTCTATAATCCAATAAATTTGTATTGCTCTCCAAAAAGTATTGCAGTGTCTCTTCACTCTATAGTCCAAAATCCATTTCAAGCAAAGATGCAAATAGTCCAATCATAGTCTTCTGTTGTTTGTATTTTTTTCATTTTCAAATAATGGTAAGTAGCACCACAGCAGTCGACGCGCGTTTCACCCACAGGGCTTTTTCAAGGCTTTGTTTAATGTCTCCACACACAGCTTGATATATTTGGGGGAAACTTCTTTCTTTTAGATTGTTGTTGACCCGGAGGTTTGCAAAAATGGTCTCAATAAAGTTGCAAATAGTTTCACCTTTTTAGAATCCTCAGTAAGTACTTGAGTCCCAAATTGTTATACTCTATGATGTCTTTGTTGCAATACTTTTTGGAGAGCAATACAAATTTATTTGATTATAGAAATAATGATTATGTGTGCTCAGGTGTAATGCATATGGGTTTGATGCTGATGTCGTGGTCTGGCTCTAAAAAAGGCACATCTGTGGTAGACCGAATAGACACAGTTGAAGAAACAGAGTTTGAAATAGATGTATCTCTGCTTGTGTTGTCTCTCATATGTATGGGCTTGTTGACCTGTTCATTTGAGGTGGAACTTTCACCATCTGTGAGTTTTGAAAATGTTTTTTGTTGCCGCCTACGGGCATAAATTTAGAGACTTCACCCATTTTATAGTCAATGGTGTCACGCTTGAATTTTCGGACTTTTCTCTCGTTGATTTCTTTCGTGTACTGCTCTAGTTGTTAATTGATGTCAGCTCGTGTTATATCCCATTCCTCTTTCGACATGTTATATGATAAACCACATTTCAATTGAATGATCTCTTTGTTCAATTAAATTAATAATTTGGATAGTTCTACTACAATCAACAAAATTAGATCAAGGGAGCATTTATTTAAAATAGCGTACCATTGTTCGGTAAATTTTGAATTGTTTTACATAGAGTTGACTTTGAGGAGATTATTGCACTCTATGATATTTAATTATGTAACTTCTGATTTACTTATCGCTTAATGATGTAAATACATTGTTTAATATTGCTCTGAACAGATCCTGTGCTAGTTGTGGCTGCATCCATTTCTTGGATCAAAGAATATATATGCGTTGTGCTAAATCTGTTGAGAAACAAAAAGTGTCTGGTCTATTGTCTGTGATATTTGAAATCTATTCGTAAGACATCTAAGGAGTTAGTTGCACAAAATATTTGATCAGAGGCGATAAATGCGAAGTTTAATGGTTACATTGTGGCACTCTGTTGTAAAAGTATTATATTACTTTTATTTCCAAATAAATCTGGTGTAGGGTGCAGGTGGGTACAGCCCTCTGATCAGGGCAGTTAAATTACAAACATGCAGTCTGCATAGTCTTGAACAAGAGCAACGTCGACACTTATCACTTCTGAATAAATTACATACAATAATTAATGTTCAATCATATCATCATGATTTTTAAATATAAAAATGTATTTGATCCGTTTTTCATAAACATTGTTCATAAAGTTAAGTAGTCACACGTAGAAGCGCAAATTAGAACTTGATTTTTTTACACAAATTTCAATGCATTTCGGGACAAGCCCATCATTAGGGGAAGATATCCTACAATGTAACCAAAATACACATAATCAATGACCCAAGTGATGCAGCCTCCTTAACTGTTAAAAAACAAGTTCATTGGGAATCACTTTAGCCCAAAAGAAAATAAAGTGTCGAATATTGGTAAACTGTAAAGAAAAAAGTCTAGGGAAAAAGTCCACCAAGTATTAAAGTGGCTCATTTTACAAAAAAGTCGGTGATTAAACTTGTGAACAGTACATAGTAAAGGAACAGCGAAAGTTCATCGTGGAGAATGCTATAGAATTACGGAAAGCAGCTAGAAAAGCTCCTGTTTCATGAAATAAAAGATAAGTGTGAAACCATGAACACAACTTGCATTTTTTCAGAGTGAAAAAAAAAGGAATTCGAATGAACAGTAGGCACAAGAACTAACTCAGTACCTAATAACTATAATCATGTGAACCCCAGTGCCACAGTGTCGAAGGAAAATGAGACCACCAACATTAAAAACAGATAAATATCGTTTGTCAAAGGACCTAAGTCTTCTTCAGTGTGTACGTGCATAAAAGCATGCAAGTGAGATAGCCATTCAAATTGGTCTTGAAATAGAAAGAGGACACAAACGGACGTGATTCGTAAAAAGGCAAACCATGTGAACCAATAAGATCAGATATATACAGCTTGTCAAAGGACCGAAGTCTTTTCCAGCGTGTACGTTCGTGGTAGCACAAGTGATATTGCCATTCGAATGAGTGTAGAAATAAAAAGAGGGCGTGATTAGAAAAAGAGAAAGGACATGGGGCCATTTATATCAATGTTAGGTTTTGCAATTCTCAAATATTAAATTTTTGAGAATCGCTATTTGAGAATCGCAAAACACTATCTGGCAGATTCCTCAAAGACCCGTTTTGCGAGTCTGTAATAGCGATTCATAAGGAATTGCTAATACAGACTCGCAAAACGGGAATCATGTAGGAATTGTAATATAAATTGCGATTCCTACACAGTCCTTATCTGCGATTAGCAAATTGCTAATCGCAAATAAGGAATAACTCCCCATTCATTCCTATAGGCCTAAGATAGGCCTAAGGCCCATAGGAATGAATGGGGAGTTATTCCTTATTTGCGATTAGCAATTTGCTAATAGCAAATAAGGATGCAAATTCAAGGGTGCTTGGGGTGTCCAAAGGACACCCTGTAGCACCCCTGAAAGGTAATCTACATTGGTGTTGCGCACACACATGTCCAAAGGACATGTGTGTGTGTGCAACATGCAACTTATAAAAATGCTTTTAAAAGCATTTTTCTAAGTTTTCGCTATTTACCACGAGGTTTGACCTCGCGGTAAATAGCGGCCCGAAATTGCGATTTCGCAATTTAAAAAAGGATGATGAATTGCATTTAAGGAATCTCAAATAGATATTCCTGGATGTATGACGTTATAACGCATACCATTACAACTACCTACCATTACAACGCGACCATTACAACGCATACCATTACAACGCATAGCGCTTAGAGGTGCTGGATATTGGTAAGTATAATTTACTATTCCAACTCCAGTCCCCGTGGACACTAGGGAAGGTGTTTGATAGTAAATTAAACTTATTCCCTATCCTAGAGCGCCCCCCAGCGCAATGCGTTGTAATGGTATGATTGTAAAAGTTGCGTTGTAATGGTAGGTAGTTGTAAAAGTTGCGTTGTAACAGGTGTATACAGATATTCCTTAAATGTAATTCCTCGCGAATTCACTATTACCGATTTTTGCATTTGGGATGATGAATCCCAAATGCAATAATTGCGCTCGCAAAGGGCCAGATTCTGAGAATCTGGCCCTTTGCGAGCGCAATTCAGCTTCATGAATCTGGCCATATGTATGTATGCTTTGCTCTTAATTTTGCGAATCCTACATATTCCTTAATTGCAAATCGCAGAGTCCCATAGGAATGAATTGGAATACATTCTCAATATGAGATTCCCAAATAGAGAATCGCAAATTGAGAATGCAATTTCAAGTGTGACAGGGTGTTAAAAGGACACCCTGTTGCACCCCTGAAATGAGCATGGGTGCACATGTGGTGCACATACATGCCCTAAGGGCATGTGTGTGCTCCACATGCCACTTTGAAAAATGCAAAAATGTGCATTTTTAAAAGAAATAGCAAATTACCACCAACCTGTAGTTGGAGGTGATTTGCGATTCCTTATGCCATATTCTCACAACTTGGATGCTTCATACATTTAATTTTAGGAATCGCAATTCGAGATTCCTTAAATGCATTCGCAAAATAAGGAACCGCAAATGTAGCGATTCCTTCATTTGGGAGACAGTTGTGCTCTCAGACATAGCACTAGGCCAAATTGCGATCGCAAATGCTGAAATTCTGCAAATTTTAGCATTTGTGATCACAATTCTCCTTGATACATATGGCCCATGGCTCATGAAAGGCAAACAACATAAAATATAGTTCCTGCCATCTTGGAAAAAGCAAACTTGAATAACAGTGCACAAGATATTGAGTTAAGTCATGAGATTAAAATGACTCAATGTTACAAAATAAATGAAAGTAGTTATGTTGTACTATTAATGGTCCTGCAGGTTTTTTAAGCATGTAGGAGGAAACAAAAATGTAGGTAACAGAAGTTTACCAACATGGATGGTTAAGCAGACTAAACAGTGATAAACAAATTAGACTAAATAGCATAAACTTAAAGAATAGAATTCCAGATCCATGATATATGTGAAATGTGTGATTTCTGAGAGCTGTAACACTCCACATTAAAGTGCTAGAACTTACCAGCTGGGAACTGAATATTATAGTCTGCATGCAACCGTTCCGGCGCCTGGTCTGACAAAGAGCTCTCTGGAATCATACAATTTCACACGATTGGTATGGTCTTGTGGAAAATGAGGAAGTAGTCTAGCCGAGACTTCCAAACATGGAGCACCAAAAAGGAAGGAATACTCCCTATCCTTTGGGTGCAGAAGGTGCCAAATGTCATGTGGCATCATTGCCAGAGAGGTCACATAGAGGACTCTGTCTGCCTCATTAGATTTATCTACAGGACCTGTCTGATCCAATATTGGATCTGGAGCTAAGTTCCAGTCCCCACCCAACGCAATATGAGGGATGGAAATCTCAGTTAGCGGCCTGTGGAGATGGGAGAGAAATGTGGAATTAGGGCCTGTAGCAGCATATATGGACCCAATCCCAAGTATTTTAGAGCTGATCTTAAGTTTTGCTAGAGCATAGCGCTCATCATCGTCTGTCCAATTTTTCATTACAGTGCAGGGTAGAGTTTTATGAATAAGGAAAGGCACTCCACTTCTCCAGAATAGTTGAGGTGACAAAGAAGATGATGTAGTGGGAAGGGTGTTTTAAGATGTGCAGCAGTAGATGATCTTTCCCACCCAGTCTCTTCTCAGTTTATTGACCTCTGTTGGTGAGTGGTGCGTTTCTTGTATGAGTGCAATGTCCGCTCCTTGCAAGGCTAAATAGGAAAGTTTTTTATTGTGTCTTATATAGTTGGTCAGTGAGTTTACATTAAGGGAAATAATGATATGTGGTCGTGAGGCCAGAACAGCAGGTACTGTGATAGAGAAATGCAAGGTTCTTGGGAATAGAGTGGACAGTAGTATGAGGGGGTAGGCACTGTCACCCTAGTGACACGTGTATAAGAAAGCATCTGGGGAAGAGGCCAGGAAGACTAGACATAGGAGATGGAGGGGACAGCTGTGGGTGGTAGTGCAATATGAGAAAGGGCCTCAGAGTGAAGACCATTGGTAAATAAGGAGTGATGTGATTGGTTCTCAAGTTAAGATGGTTGTTACATGTACGGTGAGGAAAATGAAGTTTGTCCTGATTCCTAAAATATCTGCAGAGAGTCCAGGCCCTCCTGGGAGACAGGAAAGAGTGGCGAGTGCCAGTGGGAAATTCTAGAAACATTAATAGCAATATGCAGCAGCCGTGGCAGATCGGGAGAGGGAGGGGATAGATAGGATGTAGGAGAAAGTCAGGACAGAAAAGGCAGAAGAGGGATCTTCCTGTGCGATTGGTCCGCATGGCTTGAATGGGCAGAAAGACTAGAAGGGTTATGGGAGCAGCCACCGATCTGTCAGCTGGGATGAATGGAAATCGGTATGGGATTTAGGAGAAAGGGGGTCTCCTAAGGGCAGAGCACTCACAAGAAGATACAGGACGCTGAATCTCTGTAGGAGGAGACGTTGAGGAACCTGGGGATATCAGTGCTTGCATCTAGCCAGGAGGGGAGGAATGGCATCAATAAGCTGTTTTAGGATAGGGTATAATATAGTTTGAGTGTATCTTAGTGCATGTAGGATGTGAGGAATCCCCAGGGAGCAAAGCGTCTAGGAGGTTGCCCGATACTACAGTGGCCTGAAGGGGGGCAGGAACCATAACTGAAGCATATGTAATCCAGTAGAATCCCCATGTTGGCAGTCTGTGACATATGGTGTGGGGATGTACCAATCCGTCCGAACACTTTCAAGTGGATATAATATTGCATACATCTGCAGACACAATAAACATCATAAAGCTATTATCCACAATAAACATTTGTAGTCAGAGGCGCACCTCCTTGTAAAAACAGTTGTATAACTATTTAACTGCAGAATGAAGGCAGAGAGTGAGCTGTAAGCCAAAGGGGGGATAGGTGATCTACACCGGCATCAATCCTATAGGAGGGTGCAAGGGGTAAGTAAAGGGGATATAGGGAATGGGGAGGTGGGTGGGAATTTTGGGGTTATTGGGGTGGTAATATTGTAAGGGGTGGGTCTGAAGCATGGTGCTAGAAAGCATGGTCAATCAGCCCTGTGATATGTTACTTAGATCTGGGTGCAAGAAGTTCTAGGGGGATTCCTGGATCTCATTCATTCAGGGAGGTAGGTTGTGGTTGTCGGCCCGGGAGGGAGCCGATTACAGGGGGGATCTAGATGTATCGCTTCCTCAGAGTGGGTCAGTTCTGCCACAGTTTTTATCAGTTGTACCCTGTCTTGTGATGTTTGAAAAGGCTGGTCCTGTGGAAGGCACTGGTATGGTGGATCAAGGCAGGAGGCAGCTGTTACATCTGTGTACATATGTTGAGGTTGGGAGGAATCCATGCTGACGTCACTCAGGGAGTTCAGGAATCGTACTAGTTCCTCTGGGTTGCTAAAGTCTCTGGAATGCCAGTTTATAGTGATCCACATGATGGCGATTTCTAATAATCCAAAATTGATATCTCATTTCCACCACTTGGGATGCTTAGGCAGGAATTCTTGTTGTTTTGCACTGGTGTCTGGGAAGAAGTCCACTGCGATATAGATCTGGTGACCATTCAACTTCTATGTATCATATTTGCAGGCCTCAAAAAGAATCTGTTGCGTATGAGCATGTCTTAGAATGTAAGCGATAACAGGGTGAGCCTTGTTGGTCCCAGACTCAGGCGGGTAGTGAGCCCAGATCCTGTGAGCCCTCTGTATTAAGGGGTGTGAAGGACAACTGCGTCATTTTAATAATATACAGCCAGATTCATCATTGAAAAATCAGCTCGCAAAGGGCCAGATTCTGAGAATCTGGCCCTTTGCGAACGCAATTTTTGCATTTGGGATTCATCATCCCAAATGCAAAAATCGCAAAATGCAAAATTGCTAAATTACGAGGAATTGCTTTTAAGGAATCTCTATTTGAGATTCCTTAAATGCAATTCATGAACCATTTTCGAATTGCAAAATCGCTATTTTTGGCTGCTATTTACCGCAAAGTCTGACTTCGTGGTAAAGAGCGAAAACTTTGAAAAATGCACTTTAGTGCATTTTTCTAAGTTGTATGTTACACACACACATGTCCTTTGGACATGTGTGTGCGCAACATCAGTCTACATTTACATTTTAGGGGTGCTACAGGGTGTCCTTTGGACACCCCTGGCACCCTTGAAATCGCATCCTTATTTGCGATTAGCAAATTGCTAATCGCAAATAAGGAATGACTCCCCATGCATTTCTATGGGCTTCTAGGCCCATAGGAATGCATGGGGAGTCATTCCTTATTTGCGATTAGCAATTTGCTAATCGCAAATAAGGAAGCTGTAGGAATCGCAAATAATATTGCGATTTCTACATGAATCCCGTTTTGCGAGTCATTAGTAGCGATTCCTTAATAATCGCTATTAAGGACTCGCAAATCAGGACATTGTTCAATCTGGCTGATAGTCAAGTAAGAATGATTCATGTCAGAGCGTTCCAGTTTCTCAGGGATTCCATAAAAACTAATGTTACCACAAGGGAGTAGTCGTCCATGGCAATTTTTTTTTTTGGTTTGATGTGCCAAATTTCCTGTTCGATATTCTCCAAGTCTATCAGCTTGTCCTCTGTGACTATAAGACGGTGATGAAGGGTGTCCACAAGAGTATGAGAGAGTCCCATGTCTGTTTTGATGCCTTTTATATCCAGTGTAAAATCAGTAATTTTCTCATCCACGGCAGAGAGATGGGTTCCAATGGAAGTAATTGCTCTAAAAAAGAAATTCTGGAGGTTCATCAGATGTGGCAGCATTTGTTGTTGGTACAAGTGTGGGAGATTGCTTCTCGACACCCACCACTTCAGTAAAATGCAGCTGAGTGTTTACGGGTTGCGATCATTGGATCATGGAGGGGCGGAAATGGATCAACTAGAGCCTTGATTCAGCAGAGCAGGTGTAGGTCACCACCAGGAAATTGGGCTGTTAAGAGAGGCTGTACATGATCCCACAGTCGGGGGATGGTCCTTATAGTGGCCATCTGTGTAAGTGAAGATTAAAGGAAAGAGGTCATCACCAGTCCAGCCAGTAGCAGGCTCTTTAAAGCCTTTGTAGCATATCTGTGCAGGGAGCCTACCATAGAAGATAGGGGGTAGTTTGAGTAAGAGTAAGAGTCCTGCATCCGTGGTCTGCCAGCTCTAGGAGCGAGCCACAGGTGAAGCATACCTATGCTTGCATTCCTAGGACTATGATCCCCCCATGATGCAGGCTCCACTGTCTGTGGGGGCACTGTCATCAGAGAGGGGAAGGATATCCGGTAGCACAGTCCATCTCTCTGGTCGTCTGTATTTCCTGGCAGTGCTTCTTGGGGAAGACAGGTGAAGGGGGCACCTCAAACACAACTGTGCTTACTTCAGGGGCCTACGGGCTCACTGGGGCAGGGGTCCAGCCTCCCCTTTATCCTAGTTTGAGGGGAGGAAGCCGAAGTAGCTCAGTGGGTGTTGGGTGCTTTGGACTATGATCGGCCCAATCATCACTGCAACAGGCCGCTGTTGTGGTGAAGCTGTGTCTGCAGTGTGGTGTACACCGCCGTACTGGCATCTGCGGTGAGTCGGTGCTCAAAGAGAGTTATGCTGCACCAGAAGCATTGGGACCACCGCAGGAGATGAGGCAAGCTCCATGAGCATGGCATGAGAATCAGAGAATCCACCTCCACAGTTGGGGATCGTTCTCCTTTCATGGCCACGATGGCATTGTCAGCAGCAATGGCCTCGTTTTCTCTCCCATGGAGTTCAGGTGAGAGCGCCCATCTTGAGCATGACTCTACCTCAAATGAATGAACGTTGGTGAATCCATATGCATGAAGAAGTGCCATTCAAACCAATCTGTTGGCCACACTTGTTCTTGAAGAAGCAAACAGAAAATGAAAGGCTAAAAGAGCCAAAGAAGAGAAGCACAGACACAGGATGGTGGTTGTAAAGATCTCCCAGAAGTAGATCAACAATCTATCTTGGAGTGAACATTGATAAAGAAAGGGTTGTAAGAATACTAAGAGGCATACAGCCTTATTCATGAAGCCGAAATCGGCTCGCAAAGGCCCAGATTCTGAGAATCTGGCCCTTTGCGAGTGCGATTTTTGCATTTGGGATTCATCATCCCAAATGCAAAAATCGCTAATTGCGATCTCGCAATTTTGCGAGGAATTACATTTAATTTTCTCTATTTGAGATTCCTTAAATGCAATTCATCATCCCATTTTGTTTTGCGAATTCGCAAATTCTGGCCGCAATTTACCGCGAGGTAAGACCTCGTGGTAAATTGCGAAAACTCAGAAAAATGCTTTTAGATGCATTTTTCTGAGTTGCATGTTACACACACACATGTCCTTTGGACATGTGTGTGTGCAACACCTGTGTAAAATTTCATTTGAGGGGTGCTACAGGGTGTCCTTTGGACACCCCTGGCACCCTTCAAATCGCTATCTTGTTTGCGATTAGCTAATTGCTAATCGCAAATAAGGAATACTCCCCATTCATTCCTATGGGCCTTTTGGCCCATAGGAATGAATGGCGAGTTATTCCTTATTTGCGATTAGCAATTTGCTAATCACAAATAAGGATTATGTAGGAATCACATTTCTTTATGCAATTTCTACATGAATCCCGTTTTGCGAGTCCTTATTAGCGATTCGCTATGAATCGCTATTAGGGGCTCGCAAAACGGGAGAATGATGAATCAGGCTGATAGTCTCAAGCACTTGTCCCCAAATTGACAGCACTTTATCGCAGCCAAAGTGGCGATAAATATATCACCCTATTCACAAGCTGATGCATAAAGCCCATATCACTAGTTAACCTGCGATAGCAGCCTCAAAAAACATCGCTACAGATGACCCTCGCAACTATCGCTAATGAGTTGCAGTGTAGGCGTTTCCATGCCGAAAGCAGCGACAACCCCACTCCGCAACATTCTCAATGACCAGCCAGTTCGGCAATAAGGACCCAAAACAGGCGCTAAGGCGCGTTAGCAGCAGGAAACTAACACCTGCTCTGACCTGGTGTAAAGTCGGACGACAGCCTGCACCAGAAAAGGGAGCCCAATCCAGAGTCACACCTGAAGGGCAACAGATGCCATGGAGCCAACGATCATGTGGGTCGTTCACCCAAAAGGGCCACAACACCCACTGCCACCACCCCCAGGACCACCCCCCCAAGCCCCCGGCCCTACCCTGGGCACCCCCCACCTCCCCCAGACAAAGATACTGCACATCAACGACACAAAACCATGAACAAAAGCACCCGCCTGATGTCGCACATTGACAACAATCAACATACAAGTGAGTACAGAAAACCTGATTCATTCATTCGCCATTGAAAGTCCACACAAAATATCACATTCTAATTTGTCTCCAAAGAACTATATTTAAGAGTCATGGCGGGGCATCCCTGGACAATCTGTGAGTCACAGCCTGCAAGACAATATTTAAGATAAGAAGGTGTCAGGCACTTACATGCCCTCGCTGCCACGCTCTTGCCGCAGACTTTAGACACATGTTCTGGGATTGCCCCACCATTCAAGGGTACTGGGAGAGAGTACACCAGACACTGAGGGACAAGACCCAGATCACGGTTATGACAACGTGGGAGGCTTGTGCTCTTGGGATATTCGGTAGGAAGAAAACTGAGAAAGTGCAATACCGTTTCGTGTCCCTAGCTATCCTGTTAGTGAAAAGGGGGATAGCCATGCATTGGAGATCTCCAACGGGCCCACCGGAGGCAGCCTGGATCGGCGCGGTGTCGCGATCTATTGTTTTGATATTTGATGATTCAGACCCAATAAACAAATTTAAACAAAAAAAGAAGGTGTCAGGCACTCATCAAAGGAGAGAGAGAGAGAGAGAGAGAGAGAGAGAAAGAAAGAGAGAGAGAGAGAGAGAGAGAGAGAGAGAGAGAGAGAGAGAAAGAAAGAGAGAGAAAGAGAGAGAGAGAGACTGAACAAGGAGTGCAAGGCCAATCGGGCCCTTGGCTCATTCAGGAATGCCAACTGCTGCATGTGTTTCGTAATTGGTGCACCCCAAATCACAGATCTGGCATCAAAGTCAGCGCGAAAGCCACATCACATTTAAGAAATGCAAGCAGTAGTCAGACTAAAATTAGGTATGAAAGCTCCTTTGTCTCAATACACAAGGTGGAAGGACAACCGAACACCTGACCTTGGTCCTGAATACAGCTGGCACAGCCTGCGTAAGATACAATATCAGCCTCCGATGACTCCCACACCATGCGCTGCACTAATGAAAGACCAATGAACCCACACCTCACACACACTTGTCCCTGAACTAGCTACACCTGCAAGGGATGCCCTTGACACATTGATTACAAACAACCCATACGTCCAAACGGTGCACACAAGAATGACTCATTGCCCAGAGCTGTGGCATATCGGCCACCGAACTGCCGCCGGTCTGAGGATTGCCGGTGCTACAAAACCAACAAGAGCAATATCAGGCATTCCCGGGCACATGCCCAACCCCTGTCACGTGGAACTGTACCGTGCATGATTGCTGCATCTGTTGGGATCACTGCCAATGGCAGTGGTGTGAATCAGTTTCTGTCTCAGTTACCGTCTTGCCTACGTCACCTGCATCCAGCCCCGGTTCCTCTGTCGATCATGCTCATTTGAGTGACCCATGGAGGTCTGCTTATCCAATGCAACGGTAGAAGAATTGGAATATGACCTGACAGTGCGCCCCCTATAGGCCCACCAACAGGAGTGTCACCGGGATACCCATGCATGGGATGCACTGATCTTTGGAGTATGTGCTGGCAGTTGTGCATGGGAGATTGCACAACTCCTCGTGTGCAGTGCCCGTCCGTGCCTGGACCGCGCCCAGTGCCAGAACCCCTGGACCCCGCAAACTCCACGCCACCAGACTTCGATACGACATCAGCACCCTCCTCGCACTCAACGCCGTCCGAGACCACACTGCTTTCAGGCCGCCCCGAAATGGACCCACTGACCTTTCACCTGCCGCACCTGCAGCTTCACCTGCAACAGAGCCACCAAACCTCCCAGGACCGGACCCAACCACCTCCGATGCATACTTCTCAACACCCGCTCCACACGCAAATACGCCGTTGAGCTCTGGGACCTGCTCGACACCTCCGCCCTAGATGTTGCCTTCCTGACCAAAACCTGGTGAAACGAGACTCCTGGGCGCCCAACATTGCCATACCCATCCTGGATGGCTGCAAGATCTCCCGCAGGGATCGCGCCAACAGTATCGAAGGAGGAGCCATCGTCCACAAGCCCACCCTCAAGGTCTCCTGCCACGCAGACGACACCCTCAACACCGCCGAACACCTGCACTTCCAGAATCACACCGGCCCTAACACCACCCTCAGAGGAACACTCATCTACAGACCCCCCCGAACCCCGGGCACTGTTCAGCGACTTTATCGCCAACCTCGCCAGCGCCCACGCACTCGCCACCACAGACTACATCCTCCTCGGGGACCTGAACTTCCACCTCGAGAACAACAACAACGCCAACTCCAGCACCCTTATCGACAAACCTCACCAACCTCGGCCTCAGACAACTCATCACCGCATCCACTCACGCCACCGGCCACACGCTTGACCCCATATTATCCTCAAGCACCCATGTCGCTTTCAACCATACCACCGAACTCCACTGGACCGACCACTGCTGCATCCATTTCACCTTCAAGAAACAAACCACGCACCACCGCACCCAACAGCTGCCCCGCCTCTACTGGAGCAAAGTCACCAAAAACCAGCTGTCCACCACCCTCTCCCAGAACCCACCCACCAACACCACCGACTCAGATGACGCAACCTCAGACAATGGATACCCGACTGCGCCAACACCCACGCCCCGCTCAATAAACCCTCCAACAGTTACTCCAGCAAGAAAGCCTCCTGGTTCACCAACGAGCTCCAGACCTCCAAACGCGCATGCCGAAAACTGGAGAAGAAATGGATCCATGAACGCACGCCGGATAACTACGCATCCCACAAGGATGCCACCTGCAGACATCACCACCTCATCAGATTAGCCAAGAGATCATCCTTCAAAGACCGCCTGGATAACAATGCACACAACAGTAAAGAGCTCTTCAGCATCGTGAAGGAACTCTCTAACCCCAGCGCCAACGCCGATGACATCCCGCCCTCACAAGCACTGTGCGACTCGCTGGCCATCTTCTTCCCCCGCTAGATCACCAACATCCACGAAAGCTACAGCACCACGACCGCCTCAACCACGCCACACTCCAGCACCCCTACGAACTCCACTCGCACCAACCGCCTGACCTCCTGGTCCAACGTCAACGATGATGAGACTCGCAAGGTCATGAAATCCATCCACTCAGGATCACCATCAGACCCCTGCCCACACCACGTATTCAACAAAGCAGACGCAACCATTGGACCCCAACTGCGGAAGGTCATCAACATCTCCTTCGAGACAGCTACATTCCCGGAAAGCTGGAAGCACGCCGAGATCAACACCCTTCTCAAGAAGCCCAAGGCAGACCCCAAGGACGGCAGGAATTTCCAGCCCATCTCCCTGCTCCTGTTCCCGGTGAAAGTCATCGAGAAAATCGTCAACACGCAGCTGACCCACCACCTCGAAGACAACAACATCTTAGACCCGTCCCAGTCCGGTTTCAAACCAAACCACAGCACCAAGACAGCCCTCATCGCCGCCACAGATAACATCAGGCGATAACTAGACAACGGCGACAACTCAGCACTTATCCTCCTGGACCTGTCAGCCGCCTTCGACAGGGTCTGCCACCGTACCCTAAAGACACGCCTCCAAGAAGATGGAATACAAGAGAAGGCCCTCGCCTGTACCACGTATTTCCTCTCCCGCAGAACCCAGAGAATCTGCCTCCCACCATTCCGATCCGAAGCCACCGACATCATCTGCGGCATCCCCAGGGCTCATCCCTCAGCCCGACACTGTTCAACGTCTACATGGCCCCCCTCGCACAAGTGGCCCACCAGCACGACCTCAACATCATCTCCTAAGCCGACGACACCCAGCTTATCCTCTCCCTCACCAAGGACACGCACACCACAAAAAACCAACCCCCACGAGAGAATGAAGACCATCACCAACTGGATGAGGAGCAGCCTCCTGAAGCTGAACTCAGACAAGACGAAGGTCCTCACCCACGGACCCACCCCCTCAGCCTGGGACGACTCCTGGTGGCCAAACACGCTGGGAGAAGTGCCGACACCCACCGACCACACACGCAACCTTGGATTCATCCTCGACTCCTCCCTCTCCATGTCTAAGCAGGTCAGCGCCATCTCTTCCTCCTGCTACAACGCCCTCCACATGCTCCGCAGGATCTACAAATGGATCCCAACTGAAATGAGAAGAACGGTGACACAGGCACTCGTCAGCAGCAGACTGCACTACGGTAATGCACTCTACGCAGGAATCCCAGCCAAGCACCTACGTCGACTCCAATACATCCAAAACTCCTCCGCCCGACTGATTCTCAGCATCCCCCGCTGCAGCAACATCACTCCCCACCAGAGGGACCAAAATTGGCACCCCGTACACAAGAGGATCACCTTCAAGCTCCTCACCCACGCACACAAAGTACTACACAACACCGGACCAGCCTACCTGAACAGCAGACTCAACTTCTACACCCCCACCCACCAGCTCCGCTACACCAGCCTCACCCTCGCTGCTGTCCCCGGCATCCAACGAACAACCTCCGGTGGCAGATCCTTCTCCTACCTCTTTAGAACCGGCTTTTTGGAGACCCCCCCACTAGGAGAGTTTAAGCCAGTGGTGCAGGGGACACCTAGAATCTACGGGGTTCTTCTTGCTCAAATCATACATTACCAAAGAAACCAGGACAACCAGCCGTCGAGGGAAGTAATTTATTTATTAGCTAGAGCTAAGGACAGAGGTCCCAGAATGGTACAAAGACAATTCTACAGAGACTGCTGCTTCAATCCGCAGCACACACATACTTATAGGGCTAGCCACGCCCATTTACACAATATACAGTTCCCCATTTCGATACGTTCCTCATCTGACAAGTTCTTCGTCAGTCTCGTGGTGCAATCGTGGCCAAGGGACATCTGTCTCTGATTGCACAATGTCCACAGCCTCGTGCTCCCTTGCTCAATGGTGTGGTCACAGGGTACAGCCTCGTGCTTCCTTGACCAGATGGCGTGGTCACGGGGCACAGGAGTTGTGACAGGCTGAGTTACCAACAGTGGGCAGGTTGTAGCTGAGTCTTTGACACGACTGGGGGATGAGGCACACAGGCAGCTTTTTGGAATCGGCTCAACCACAAGGAGCGGGGAGGGTTGTGCAAGTTTCAACAGGGACGTGGAAAACAGTTCTTCACCAAGTTGCAGAGAGCATGGCAACACAAAATGGAGTCATGTGGGTTATTTTAAAATACAGTTCAACAGTCCCTCCTTTTGCCATGCAGAGGCAACAATCTGTCGTCATCCAGGTCAATGTCTATCATCTCCTGGACCTCTTTCTCCATCATTATCAAGGTATTGTGATGGTGTGGATTCACTTGTTTGTGTACCAAAGAGGTGGCACAGAGCCCACACAGCGCGGGCATGCATTGAACACAGAGGCAGCAAGAGAACAATGCGACTGCAAGGACTGCAATGAAAATCATTATCTTCCATCCCCACTGAGATACAACGCTCCAAAACCAGTCTGTTAGGGACCACGATCCCTCATCCGGATGAATGTCGGAAGCAATCTTTTGAAGCTTCTGGATTGCTTGATAAAATGTTGGTGCCTTATCTGGGATGTAAATGCAGCAACTTGTTTTGATCAATGTGCAGACTCTATGTCAAGTGCCATTCTGTTCTGTAAAGTCATGAGGCAGTCTGCTTGAAGTTGGGCCGTGATTGTCCTGAGGGCACCGGCAGTTGCGTTGATGGTGGCCTCTACCACCCGGGTGAGACGTCGGATATTGCAACTATTGACCATAGGGCCCCAAAAGGGGAGGTACCCTTTAACAAAGTCACCAAATTCTTGGCCAGCTGTGTCTTCAGCATCAACCACACCTCTCTTCTGGATGTGGTGTTTTGCATCGGCTGTGTAGGTGGGGGGAAAAACCAAGCAATGTAATAGGTGCCTGCCCAAGACTTCGGCAACCAGGTGTAGGCCTTGTTCCCACACACAAAGTACGTATTCAGTGAGGACACCAGAGCTGGGAGAGTTGAACCATTGAGCTGGAGTGTGTAGGCCCAGTCACTTTCTCCCACCCATACTGTTCCACTGCTCTTCATGCAGTATTTTCCGGGATGTGGGTAGACAGGGAGATTTCTGAGAGGTGGTAGACTTTTCTTTCCCCCACCATTGTAAATGATTGATGGATAAAAGGACCCATGATTGTTCTCATATTCGTTCTTTTCTGCTGAATCTTTATCCATGCTTGGCTACTCCGCAGCCATGATGTGGCGGAAGGCTTGTCTGCTACTGATCTTCCCCAAGGATCGTGTGGATGTAGCACCTGAATAGAATGCATCAAAGAACACAGTGTACCAGCCGTAGGCCGAACCAGCTTGGGAGAAAGGAGCAGGGTTTAGGGACATTCCAGTGCTTGCAGTGTGGGGCAGCAGCCCACATACCCAAGAGTTTGTTGTGTTCACCACAAGCTGGTGCTGGTGTAACATTTGAATGAAAGTGTTGTTAAAGAAACCTGTCCTTCTGTTTTTCTCATGGGTGGGTAATGACACATGCTGATGAGGCGATTCTGTAGAGGCAGGAGGCTCAGGTGCTGCAAGGGCAGCGTGTATTACCCATCCGAGCAGGCCAGTCCCAGTGAGATAGTCATTAGTATGATTAGACATATCGAGTACCGGCCACATATTGTCTTCATGTACTCTTGTTTCTTTGTTTCATTGCTCTTCAAGCTTTCAGTGTTCATTTTGTTCATCGTCTGCTTCACTTGGTCTTCCCTAGTTGCTGCCTGTGAATGGTGGTTGCTTCACCGGTCAGTGATTCCGGTGGCCCTATTGGCATGTTCCGGTCTGCTGTACCGGCTCCGGTCAAAAGAGAAATATAAAAATGCCCCGTGTATCACAGCTCTGCAGCGATTTGTCGGACCATGTCAAGCAGAGGGCAGAGACCTTTGTCTCTTCAGTCCTTTTTCCTGGGTCGGAGATGGTACCGGGTGGACCTGGGCGTTGTCTGATCAGGAAACAAAGGCTCTGGCTGTTGAGTGTCCTGCAACCTCAGAAGCGGAGGAACGGCAGATTGCAGGATGTCGTCGTCCTCTAGTTCAGATGAAGCCCAGGCAATGTTGGCGTCACTGAAGGGTACAAAGCGAGGGACCTTTTCGCATTTGTCGTCTCCCAGGCCTTCCTTGACCCACCGGTCGTATGGTAGTGGTAGAGGCACCTTTTTGCAATGCACTCCGTGGACCTAGTTTTTTCTTCCTGCCACCTTCACTGCAGACCTGGTCGCCAGCAACACTTGCTGGGGCAGCTTCCACCTCAGCTCCAAGTTCTTTGTGCTCTGGAAGTTCCGGATGCAAACCCAGTCCCCGGGCTGGATGGTGTGACCAGTGCCCTCTGGTTTGGGTGGCAGGATATCTTGAACCTGACGATGAATGAGACATAAGTTAGTGGTCAATTCATGTAAATAATCAATCAACAACGGGTATTCAATGTCAGAGTATTTCTTGGGGCGGGGTACTCCCCAAATATTTGCCGGCTGACCAAACACTATTTTGGACGGAGATAGTCCGGTACAAGAATGTGTTGTGGCTCTAGTTGATAGGAGGGCAAGGGGCAGGGCGTCCGGCCAAGACAGTCCTGTGTCAGCCTAGATCTTTGCTATTTTTAATTGCAGTGTTCCATTGTGGCGCTCAAATAAACCTGCTGACTGGGGCTGATTGGCGGCATGGAATTTCTGTCTGATCCCCATCCCTATACACACTTTCTTCATTATTTCCCCTGTAAAATGGCTTCCGTTGTCGCTCCAGATAATTCTAGGCATCCCAAATCTGTGAAAAAATTCCTTCAACAATATTTTGGCAGTGCTTATAGCAGTGTTGTCCTTAAAGGGGTAGGCTTCGATCCACTTACTAAAGGCACACACAACTACCAGGACATATCGGAGATTATTGCATCTTTCAATCTGTATGTAATCTATTTGGAGCACTTCGAAGGGGTAAGATGGAGGTGCAAAATTCGCAGCAGGTGTCGGTGTGCCTTTTCCGGGGTTATGCATCAAACAAATCATGCAATGCCTGACTAACCTCTCAGCATATTTTGGGATGTGTTTGTTTTGCCATACCGGAGCTAGCAACTTGCAAATACCTTTTGCACTAATGTGAGCTGGGCCATGGGCCATAGAGAACACTGGCAAAACATAGGCATCGGGTAACAACCATCGCTGTTGTTCAGACAGATCCGTCCAACAGCCATTCTCATTTAATAGGCCTGTTTTCTCTTCCCCTCTAGTCACCTATGCCTGTATTTCCTTCACATTTTCAATAGTGTCCTTGTGCATCCCTTTCTCCGGTACCAAGTTCGAGGGGCCAGCTACATACATACGGGCAGAGACATCTTTAGCTGTTGCCTTTGCTGTCTGGTCTGCAAATGCATTACCCCTTCCTATGTCATCAGTTACTTTCTTATGGGCACTAGATTTGATCACAGCTATCTTTGGAGGAAGAGTCAATGCTTCTAACAGCCTGCTGACTAGATGACCATGCTGTATCTTAGTACCGTGTAAAGTATCCCCTCTCTGCCCATAGTCGCCCAAAATTGGGCCACTCCAAAGGGGTACTGGCTGTCAGTGTAGATGTTGGCGGCCATCCCTGTACTTAGTTCACAAGCTCTGATCAGTGCCACTAACTGAGCAGCCTGGGCTGATTGGTAAGGTATTCTCTCACTCTTCTTTCTGTAACGTGGTGATGGTGTAGGCAGCAGTTGTGCTGCCATCAGGATTTTTGAAGCAAGAACCATCCACGTACAGGGTACCATCAGGGTCAGTTAGGGGTGTGTCAGTCAAATCCACACAGCCTTTAGTTTCTTCCTCCATCCGGAGGACACAATCATGCAGATCAGAACTAGTGTCATTATCAACAAAGGGTAGTAATGTGGCTGGATTGAGCGTAGTGCAGTGGCGGATGGTGATATGACTGGCTAAGAAAGTCAATTAATATCGGGACAAACATGCACTAGTAAGGTGTTGGGTTTTTGTCCTATTTAATAAAGTGTCAACTGCATGAGGAACCATAACTGTAAGTGCAGTGTCAAGGACCAGGCCAGCAGATTGGCGAATGGATATGGCAGCTGCAGCTGCTGCTCTCAAGCAACTGGGTAGTGCGTGGGCTACGGGATCTAAAACTGTAGCAAAATATGCACAGGAGCGTTGTCTGTCACCAAAACACTGAGTTAGCACTGACAATACGCAACCATTATGCTTGTGTACAAAAAGAGTGAAGGGTTTCTGATAATTAGGGGTGCCTAGCACCGGGGCTGAACACAAGGCTGTTTTCAGTTCTTCAAATGCATGCTGGCACTCATTTGTCCAAGGGAGCCGGTGGGGAACGTCTTTAAGTGTGAGGCTCAATAAAGGTTTAATGAGTAAAGGAAAATTGGGTATCCACTGGTGGCAGTAGGAGGTGATACCAATAAAAGCACGTACCTCTTTCTGCATTTTTGTTGGGGGCATCTTACTGATTGTTTGTATTCATTCTGAGGTGAGGCGGCGTCCCTCCTTTGACAGGAGATGACTTAAGTAGGTCACCTCATATCAACAATATGGAAGTTTAGAGAGGGAAGCTTTGTGATTGAACTGTGCCAGATGCAGGAGCAATTTCATTGTAGCTTCTTTACATAACGCCTCGGTATCTGCCGCTATAAGCAAATCATCAACGTACTGGAGTAGTGCGGTAACTTGGGGTAGGGTCAGGAAATCAAGAAGGTCCTTGAGGGCCTGATTGTAAATTGAGGGGCTCTCTGTATATCCTTGTGGAGCTCTGCAGAACCGGAAACTCCGTCCTGCCAATGAGAATCCAAAAAGACCCCTACTCTGTTCATCAATGGGTATACTAAAGAAGGCATTTTTTAAGTCAATGACAGAGAAAAAACATGCAGTCTGGGGAACCATTGTAAGTAGGGTGGTAATATCCGGGACCACAGGAAACTGGGGTACTACTATTTTGTTTATCTCACGTAAATCAATGACAAAACGATAAACGGGGGTTTGGAAGGATCGGTGCGTTTTAGGACAGGCAAAATTGGGCTATTGCACACATTTCCTCTTCTCTCTTCAACCACACCCTTGTCAACAAGTTCAGAAATGATCTGGAGTAATGCCCTTTCCCCTTCATTGAGTATTTTGTATTGGGGAAGTCGGGGAGGGCGAGCATTTTCCTTCAGGGTAACAGAAAAAGGGGGTATGGACAAAAGGCCGACATCAGTATCACCTTGGGCACAAAGAGCAGAAGGGACATTCTGAAGTTCCTGGGGAATGAGGTCTGGGGAGCCCAAATATACTAGGTATGTGGTAGGGGGATCCATAGTGATGTAAACCCCATCAGGAGAACAGTATATGGTTGCAGGTAATCTTTTTAATAGATCTAAACCCAACAAATTTTCACCACATGTGGAAGTCAAAACCAAAGTGGAATCAATCGTGTAGGGTCCTATCGTTAGTTCCAGTGGTTGTGAAATGGAGCTAGATACTGGGGTGCCAGAAAACCCTACTGAAATGTTATTTGGTCCAGACAAGGGGGCCCCAGGGACTTTGGACCTAGCAATAGAACTTTTTGTTGCACCAGTGTCGACCAATAATTTTTCCGTAGAGCCCAGTGTTGTAACATGAAGATACGGTCCCTTTTGATCAACAGGAATAGGCACGGGTCCCTTCTCTTGTCCTTGGCAATCCTAGTGGGACATGAACCCCGTCCCTTCTTCAGGCTCATAATCCTCAGTAAAATAATTGCGGTCCTCATAATTAGGGGTATCAAATCTATTCTCTTGCATAAGGGGGTGCCTGTCCTGTAACTGTGTTCTAGGTCCGCCTCACCCTCGTCCTCTCTGGGGACATTGTCCTGTGAAGCGGTCACTGGGAGCAGAGTTGTTCTGGGTCAACAAGGGACACTCGTCGCGCCAATGACCCTCCTAGCAACAATAAGCGCACTGGTTGGGTCCCAGCGGTGGGCAAGGAGCCACAGGGGCAGGTCTCTGAGCTATTCGTTGAAACTTAGGGGCACCTCTGTTTGGGTCTGGGTCGGGTATGATTGTTGGAGTAACACCTTTGTCTTTAAGTCTTTAGTCTTTTTATCCGCTCTATGTCGCTCTTCATTCTCCCTATTCTCATAGTACTGGGTCATTGTCAAAATACCAGACGCGGTGGAGATGTGCCATGCACTTTCCGACATTTTTAGTTTAGTTCCAAGCTCTGGGAACAGATTGGACACAAATGTATCCACAAACAGTCACTGTCCCCCTTCTAAAGTCATGTCCTGTCCACTATAGTCAGTGAATGTGCTTTCGATTCGTGTGAAAACGTTGGAGACACTTTCATCTTTCTTCTGTTTGCAAGCAGCTAATCTGTCCCAATTGATACGGTGAGGTGTCAACATCTTTTTCATGGCAGTTAGTATCTGTGCCAGAAGGGCTAAGATCATGGGATCGGGTTTCTCACCACCAGTTAGAGCTCTGTCAGCTTCCTCAAATTCCTTCCATGTATGGCCAAATTCTGTCTGATCATTATGGCGTATTTTGGACCATACTTCAGTCGGTACTACTTGTCCCATTAACATGTCTATATCTGCTAAAGTCATTACGCAAGATTGGAGTGTCTGAGTCAATTCCTTATAATAACCTGCTGGATTTTTACGTGGGCCAGGCAATTGGTTTTTAAGTTGGAGGACGTCAGACCTTTTCCAAGGGACATGGACCCACATCTGCCTAAAACCTGCCGGTATTTCAGGGTTGCCATCTGCGCCAGCAACGCGGTCTCTCCAAACAGGCTGTACCTCCCTCATTGGGAAACCCTTATTTAAGGAAACGCCAGATAAGGAGTCTCTGTAGGCTACTAACGTGATTAGATCGCATAATAGTGCTGGGCCCTGAATGTCCCCTTTTTCAACATTATGGCGAAGGTCAGACAGACCTGGGGGTGGACCTGATTCTACAAAATCCTCCCACATTTGTATCAGTATGTCACACATTTCACAAAAAATGTCAATCTGTTGAATGCGTGTCCACTGATCCATTATCATCCATATATCATGAGGGGAGTACATTGTGTTATTTTCCATCCACATACGAACTTGTTGACTCATAGCGAGTCATTCCTGTGTATTACCTATCAGTCTGCGCAAGGTGCGTCGTCTGGTAGTGGGTGGTCTATGCGGAGTTGCATAAGGGATATAATCACGGACCACCAAAAATGCATTCGCTAATAGCCCTGCACTGGGGGAAGGTGTCGGATGATTGTCAACAAGAAATGGGTTGGTTGCAACGGGAGTTGAAGGCATATTAGGTTGGACTGGTACAGGATCAGTGGAAGGTGCAACAAGAGGAAAAGAAGGGTGGACTTGCATTGGTACAGTGGTCTGAACAGTCGGGGTGTTGTAAACAAGTGGCTGAGGAATTGGACAAACCAGGGCAGGGGCAGCAACTGGAACAATAGCGGTGGTCAATTGGGCGGGATTAAGGGTTGGATACATGGCCGGAGTATAGGGTGGAGGGGTGTTCAACATGGAGGACATGAGAGGTCATCCCCTTGTCCCAGGCCTTTTCGGGGACCTTCTTTGTAGCGTAACATCCATCTATCTGCATTCTATTTATTCTATCATTTATTACTATACCCTCTTCTATTCTCTGATTATCATGATTCTGGGTTTTCTGAATCATAATCATATGCATTACTTTAGCTTTGTTTTTTTTGAGTTTGATTTCTTTCTGTTTGGACTCCTTGCGCCAAACCAGAAAGGAATCAAACATCGCAGGTCTAGCTTTTCTTTGAAACAACTTTTCCTCTAAATTATCTAATATAGGAGGCTCAAAACTACCATAGATTGGCCATTGTAATTCAGCTCTACCTTTTCTATATTTTTGCCAAAGTGAAGAAAACATAATCAGGCCAACACCATGTTTAGCATAGACTTCATGATTAGCCCCCAAAGGAGGAATCGGACACAATTCCTCCAATGCGGAGTCCTGTGTACAATAACAACAACATCATTTCCAGAATTTACTAAATCCAGGCATCTCTAGACGTATATCCTGGTTCCGAACAACAAAGGGTACAATCGAATATTTTACAGCCTATAACTGTGCTTACCCCTTGGCTTCAGCTTTTGCAAAAGTCGAATCAAATACCAAAACCAAAATACAATTCACCAAAGAAGTGGGCCACTCCCACTCTTACCTGACCGTTAATCTTCCGTCACACGGCGAGTGTCACAAAGGTCTTGATCTCCAAAGACTAGGAACCAGAACTGGGGCGGCAGTCGGGCCGCAGTAGGGTAGCCCACTGGAAGGAGGAATCACGCGTGCGAAGCCCTCGGTTCCACAAAGACAATTTTTCAGCCAATGTAGTGGCACGCCTCCCTTGGAATTCGATCACAGACCCCTCACGACCACCAGGCTCGATGTCGACCACCAAAGACGCCCCATGTTGGGCACCAAATAGTAGAACCGGCTTTTTGGAGACCCCCCACTAGGAGAGTCAAAGCCAGTGGAGCAGGGGACACCTAGAATCTACGGGGTTCTTCTTGCTCAAATCATACATTACCAAAGAGACCAAGATAACCAGCCGTGGAGGAAAGTTAGTTATTTATTAGCTCGAGCTAAGGACAGAGGTCCCAGAATGGTACAAATACAATTCTACGGAGACTGCTGCTTCAATCCACAGCACACACATACTTATAGCGCTAGCCACGCCCATTTATACAATACACAGTTCCACATTTCGATAAGTTCCTCATCTGACAAGTTCTTCGTCAGTCTTGTGGTGCAATCGTGGCCAAGGGACATCTGTCTCTGATTGCACAATGTACACAGCCTTGTGCTCCCTTGCTCAATGGTGTGGTCACAGGGTGCAGCCTCGTGCTTCCTTGTCACGGGGCACAGGAGTTGTGACAGGCTGAGTTACCAACAATGGACAAGATGTAGCTGAGTCTTTGACACGACCGGGGGGGTGAGGCACACTGGTAGCTTCTCGGAATCGGCTCAACCACAAGGAGCAGGGAGGGTTGTGCAAGTTTCAACAGGAACGTGGAAAACAGTTCTTCACCAAGTTGCCGAGAGCATGGCAACACAAAATGGAGTTCTGGGGGTCATTTTAAATACAGTTCAACACCTCGCCGCTAAGACTTGGAACACCCTCCCTACCCACCTACGGCAGACCCAAGACCTCTTCGCCTTCAGAAGACTCCTCAAGACCTGGCTCTTCGAGCAGTAGCAGCACCCCCCTCCCCCCAGCGCCTTGTGACCCTTACGGGTGAGTAGCACACTCTACAAATATTGATTGATTGATATTGATTGATTGATTGACCACATGGAGGTGCTCCCATATTGGGCTGTGGTGCGGATTTGTGACACAGCATTGTCGGAGCACATCTGCCTGGACCAGTTAATGAATTGGCTCACCCTGGTGTTCCTTGAACTCAACAACGACATACTATTAGAACAGATAGCCCATGAAGCAGCGCTCACATTCATGGATTAGTAACTACGTTCCTGCAGACACCTCGGATTGTCACCCACAGCACAGGTCCCAACACCTTGTTGCATCATGGTGAATGCTCACATATCCCACTACAATAGTGACATGTCTGCATTCGCCTGGACTCAGAATGCATGTGCGTGCACCTGCGCGTGTTGACACATACCTGTGCAAGGTGATGCAGTCCCATGGGCCGAGCTACACAGCCTCGTTTGGCAACTTTCTCAATTCGGAAATACTGCTGGAGGGGAGAGTTCACACATGGCATTGTAGCACGACATGTGACCTTGTCGGACCCTTTCACCTGCCCACTGCCAGCAGAGCAGACAGTTGGCGCTGTCTGGTGGTACTGCACTATGCAGATCCCATGGGCTGTGAATCGTGTCCCCTCACTGTGGGCAATAAGCAGACGCCAAACATCACATGTGGAGAAGTGTGGCTCACCGGTTAGAGCAGGTAGACACTGAAGCAGAGGTCAGACCCGGGACCAGGTTTCAATTCCCGACGCGGCAGGGTCTTGAGCTCAAAATGTCCATGGACTCGATAATGCATGTGCGTGCACCTGCGCGTGTTGACACATACCTGTGCAAGGTGATGCAGTCCCATGGGCCGAGCTACACAGCCTCGTTTGGCAACTTTCTCAATTCGGAAATACTGCTGGAGGGGAGAGTTCACACATGGCATTGTAGCACGACATGTGACCTTGTCGGACCCTTTCACCTGCCCACTGCCAGCAGAGCAGACAGTTGGCGCTGTCTGGTGGTACTGCACTATGCAGATCCCATGGGCTGTGAATCGTGTCCCCTCACTGTGGGCAATAAGCAGACGCCAAACATCACATGTGGAGAAGTGTGGCTCACCGGTTAGAGCAGGCAGACACTGAAGCAGAGGTCAGACCCGGGACCAGGTTTCAATTCCCGACGCGGCAGGGTCTTGAGCTCAAAATGTCCATGGACTCGATAATTCTCGCTTCGGTGCCTGACCTAATCATGGGTTCACACTCTGCAACTCTGGGCATTAAGCTTGCTTAATCTCCACAACGGCCCCCCCGCGGCGGGATGCCTGGCTTTCACCTTGGGGATACCCTGTAGGGGCTATCTCACAGGGAAAAGCCAGGACGGGTTCCCAAGGCAAGTGCGGAGATACCCTTCGGGGGTCTATTCTGGCGCTATATAAGAAACATAATAATAATAATAATAACATGACAAGGTGGGCTGAGACTGTTGCCATCTGTAATGATTTTGTGTACATTTTTGCCTTCCCATTTCTTGCACCTCAACATGTTCCCATGCTGAATGCAAGTGTCTTAAGCATTTCCCTGCATGTTGTATCCCTTACTTTGTCCGTACTGACACGCACATGCCAATAAAGTCTACGCAACTTCCCTAGGGTCTAACTGTGATGAGTGTTAATTACATTGACAAATCGTGTGCCTCAATAAGCATCGTCCCTATTCAGGGAGGGAGTGACTGACGAATGTACAATGGGGGTGGGTCCCCTTTGACAGCTCCACCTCTGTGAGCCAGACATTGTGAATGGGATAGTTGCTGGCAGACCTGTGCACTTACATGTCTTCAGCAATGTGAGTATGGTGTCCAAACTCAGTACATGTGGAGCAATGTCATACATCAGAACAGAATGTGTCCACACAGATGTATGAGTAGGTATGCGAGGTGACATTCTGTTGTCAAATGTGATGGAGGACACCACTTCTGGCCTGCTACCGATTTTGTGATTTCTACACACAGCCCTATTTAATACGTGGATGTGTGCCTACGTTGGGGGGTTGCATGATTGTTGTTCATGTGCAATGAGGCTACAGCTAGTTTACACCTTCACAGTCATCTAATTGGCCATGTGGCTGAGGGTCAAACATGCGCATTGATGTCATTTACCAGGGTGTACCTTCCTGTGCAATCAATGTCATTACATCCATCCATGCTTTCATATGTGAGTGACATGACACATTTGTGTGAGTTCAAATGTTTTATTCACATTCTGGTGAATGCCGGAGCTGGAACTGTACATGGTCATGCCAAGCCCACATTACATAGTAGCCCAGTGGTGAGCCAACCAGAGTCTTTTGGGGGATTGAAAAGTTAATTGGAAGAGGGAGAGTGCAGTCCACATCAGGATTTCTTTGTAATTGGCAACCAGTGAAGATATGGCAGTCTATGTCGGGGTCCTGGGGAATGTTGCAGAGTGTTCCGGGGGTCAGTGGGAGGTGTTGTACCAGTGCATGATGCATAGGGCTGAACCATGCAGGGACAGGTCACATGGTGGGGATGGATGCTAGTACCTTCCTCACACAGTAATTACCATCCACATCTTACTTATCTGATATTTCTGTGTCCTCTGTGTCCGGTGTGTGTGGTGGTGTAATGGCTGCATCACTGTGTGCCACTGACACATCAGGGTGTGAAGGTGATAGGGCTGCATTGCTGTGTGCCACTGACACATCAGGGTGCGAAGGTGATAGGGCTGCATCACTGTGTGCTACTGACACATCAGGGGTCAGAGATGTGTGTGTCAAAGTACCCACGGCAGTTACCTGGGACAGGCTCAGTGGCAGTAATGGCAAGATGAGGAACTGCAAGGCATGGAAGATCCCAACAACATCTCCCTGGTGGTCAGCCATGGCAGCCATTCTTCCAGCCTGCATCTGCTCCGTGGTCTCCATTTTCCTGTGCATCTGTGCGAACTCTGTGCTGTCCTCGCTGGTGCCTGCCTGACTAGACAGTTCATGTATCTAAGTAATTGCCCCAGCAATGCCAGCCGAGAATTGTCGGGGAGAATGGTGCGGACAGTGGGTGTCCATTAGGGACTGTCAGTGGTCCCTGATGGGACTCAGACACCCACGTATGGCATTGAGTTTGGCTGCCACGAGCTCGAAACCCACCTGCAGCTGATCAGACATCTCCACCTGGCAACCCAACACACGGCATTGGAATTCCATTTTATGTTCGGGTGGGGTCCTGGCAGACAGCTGTGGTGGTGTGTTTTTCCTTTAGTGTGCTCTGTGCAGGGGGTGGGGTCACCTCAAGGCAGCTGGGCGGCCCTGCTCCTGGGAGTGGGGTGTGAAGGCTGTCCATTAGCTGTTGGAGGGTGTCTGAGCAAATGCGCAGGTTTTCTTCTTCATCATCACTGATGAGATTTGTGGTCTGCTCTGCAGTAGGGTTTTATTGTCCCTCTGAAATGTAAAGGGGAGATGCAGGTTAGCAGAGTGTCCCATGTATGTTGTCGCTTTGTTGATGTTTACATACAGACTGCATGACAATGTACATTGTGACTGTTTTGGTGGAGCTGGCTATTTGAAGGCAGACAGTGGGAATTTCGACCACATGACGGATGTGTGGTTGTACTCGTACATTATCATCACACCATGTCAGGCAATGCCAGATGTGAGTGGCCAGTTATTACGTACAAGCGGAAGCTGTTGTGTCCACTGTCCTATGGTGTAGGTGTTGCACTTTGTACCACATTGCTGTCAATGTTGATGTGCTGTGATCGCTATGTGTGTGTGTGCTGCATTGTGGGAGAGTCACCCCTGTAGCTCTGATTTCACAGCCCCATATCCCTTTGAGGGATTGTGCCTTTGAATCGTGTGCTTTTCGGGTGCTGGAATGTTTGTGACTTGGGTAATTTGTGCGCTTAGACAGATTTTGTGGTCTTGCGCATTGTTTGTCTGCTGATGTGTAATGGACGTCATGGGTTGTAGGTGCACATGGATGATGCAGAGTTTGACCTGCTCCTTTACGGATGTGATCCACACTGGGCCACCTCAATGTCGAATCATGCACAGAGTCATGTATTTTGACTGAAGCCATGCTATCGGTCATGCAGTGTCACTTGCATAGTCAGTGTGGCTCTCACAGCCGCTGCTTTTCTGGATTCTGCAAATGTGTATGGGTAGGATGTGTCATTGGTGATATGTAGGAGGCCCATATGTGCACAAAGTGGCCAGGGGTCTACTTGGTATTTGTATGTGTGCTGCAGTGTGCCACAGGTATCAGGGACATGTTCTACTATCATTGTGTGTGTGCAGTATGCTACATATGATTGTGCATGTGTACCATTGTGCCCATCTACCCTCGTCTCCCCAGTCCCTGGCCGTTACTCACCCTGTTGCTGTTGGGTAAGGTCATATTGAGCTGTGTCCAGACCCTCAACTCCTGCCACCCTCACCACACTGGTGACTGTGGCCACCATTCCTCAAGCTCCTCTAGCTTCTCCTGTGGCACAGGACGCATACCACCTCCATTTGCCAGTGCTGCCTTCCTGTTGGTGGTGAGTTTCTGTTTGGTTTGCCTTTGCACATCATGCCAGTGCCTCTTCATCTCCTCCATTGACATCATCAACACTCCGACTGCATTGACGTTGTTGACGAAGGTCTGCCATATTTCCGTTTGGGTTTCCAGTGCTGCAGTGGAGATGATGAACAGTTGTTGGTAGTGTTCTGTCACCTCTGTGACGATGATCTGGACTTCCTGCGGAGGGAGCCCCGTCTTCCTCTTCCTCTTCATCTTCTCCTTGCCCTTTCCCAAACACAGGGTTCCTGGCTGGTCCTCTGTGGGTCGTGTGTGTGGTGTTCGGGTTGTCCTCTGCACTCGGTCCGGGTGCATCCATGCTGCCACAAAGTTTGATTTGGTTTTGGTGGGGGGGGTTTTGTTGCTTTTATAGTGCATTTCCCCGCATGACGCGTGGGAATTGCAGGCCTGTCGCTGGTTGTGGCTTATTTTTGTATTGCGATTTGGGGTATCTCAACTTTTTGGGCCTTTGCGTTTCGCATTATCTGTGCGTCGCGTTGATTTTTTCGCGTTCATTTGGCACGTTATCCTGCCTGCTACTATCGCATGGTGCCGCCGGGTTGGGAATTGGACATTAAGAAGGTGTTATTTTCTCACGATCGACTGCGATATGCAAAGTTGCATTAAGCTAAATTTGCGATGGTTATCATACATTCTTGAGAATATCCCCCTCAGTCTTAACTTAGCTACAGCATCCAGTGCTTAATTTGAGCCTGATGTTGCCTGTGGAGGCCACTGACACTTATTTTTGGGGACCAGCACTATTTTTCTGCCTCAGAGAAGGGAAAGCGCACAAAGCAGAAAGGTTGAGGAAGAGAAAGACGGAAAAAAAGTCACAAACGGAGAAAGCAGGAAGCTGCAGCAGTGAAATAAAGAAGATGGAAATGGCTAAATAGGGGATTAAAAGGCATGTAGTGGATTTAAGAATAGACAGCCCTTGAATGTGGAAGTCAACATTTAATTACACCAGCTCTTGAGCAGATTTTTGGGCACCGTCACTCATTCTTGTACAAACTAAGCACTGACAGCCCCACCTCATAAATGTACATAAATCCAATACATTCACTTGGGGCGGAAGGAGAGGCAGAAATATATAGTGCTCCACAGCTCAATCATTTCAACAAAATGTATTGCTATTTTGACCTTTCTTCTCTCCGTTTACCTACATCGACTGAGGGTCAAAAGTCACCCAAGGCAAAGGCTTCTATTCTTAGGCATGTTGGACGTCACGTGTCAAGCACTCGTGTAAAACCTGCTTGGCAGGGATCTCATCCGATCAATAATGTGACCTGCTGTCGTTCATTGATTGCATCTCTGGTGACACTCAAGCTAGGTCAATTCACCTCCAGGGTTCGAGAAGGCAGGGTTGGTGTCACCTGGTAAAAGCCTTAAGTGTACACAGACTGTTTACCCGCTGAATATCCTAAATTTCTTAATGAAAATGTATTTGTGGGAAGATACAAAGAATGAATCGTACGAAGGGACACTGGTCTCAAAGCTCCCTTTGTTAAAAAAAAGGAATGAGAACATACCTTGAAGTTGACGCAATCTTCTTACTTATATACAGTAGCAGGAAATGATGTAAAGTTGTTTCTTCTTTTGAGTGAGCGCAGCCGATCCGTGTGGCCATAAAAAGAAAGGCGTGTCATTCTGGCTTCCTTCCTTGTGCTTTTAATGGAGTATTCTTGTCTGGTGATCTAACACAATGGAAGCCAAACAAGAAGTTGCCGTGATTTAAGGGTGGCCCTTTAGAAACAGGAAAGTGTTTCATGTCCTGTCCGAGTAGGTGGCTAATGCGCAGCCAGCCTCCATACTAACAGTTCTATAAATAGAAAGGCCTGCGCACTTGCATTGCTAACAGACCGTCTTCCTAGTTTATCTTCTCAGTCATCATGCCTTTGGACTCACAAGAGGATATCACAAAATTGCCCAACACTGGAGCGACTGTTTTGACCTTGCACTTATTCACTGCAGTAAAGTATTACTCCAATGCCACTACTTTTTCATTGGAAAGGTGAGACTCCTTGAAATCGGAGTGAAATGCTTGATAATGAATCTCAAAAATGGTGCTTCCCAGGAAATTAAATTCTGCGGTTATTTTCAGTGACCTAGCCGCATTATAGATACTGCAACACTCCGACTGTAACATCATTCTTAGGGCAAAGGGTGAATAAGGCTCTTACTGTCGCCCAAATGCCAATCTCGTTGTTTCCATTTGGACTGGAAACTCTGAAAAAACAAGTAATGCGTTTTAAATTGCTCGACCGATCCTTTCGATCGGTGTCCTGGCTCAAAATAAAGCACCTCCCCCCGTAGAATATGTTAATAGGCCCACGAAACGCCCATATTTCACAGATATATATCCACAGTTCTGTTACTGAATTGGGCCCTCTTGAGGTGTAGGACCCTTTACACCCCCTGGCTTCGATGTAAAATAAACCACCGAACACCTAGTTGAGGTGTTATTAACAACTGGGGCACGGAGCCACAGTTTTGCATTGTTGGGTACTCTTGATGGGTGTGCCAGGGGCCCTTCACGAACGTGCTGCACTCAGCACATACATTTAACTTGGAATTTCTCATAACTAGTGCAAAAGCTGAACACAGCATACATTGGACACGGAACCATGGTTTCAGTCCGAGCTGCGCTCTCTGCAGCTCATGCACTAACTCGGAGAATACTAAATTAACGTGCCTTAGACAGTGCACTGCCTAAATCACATTGTCCCACATACATACGAGACTAAAAGAAATTATGAAATGCGGACAGTATCGCACTCTAGAAAATACCTTACTTATGCAGGTCTTGCAGTGATAAGGTGTGCCTCATTTAAGTAGTGCGTTCTAAAACTTGCCTTCGGTTTAGAGTTTAACCCGCGTTTACACTGTAAAGCTTCTGTGTGCAAAATTTTAATTGAGAAACAGCCCTGCATAACAGTATTTACATTTATTATGTAAATATTGTACTTTGGGATTGAAGATTTAAGACCTGAATAAGAGATATACAATGTTTGGGAAGTCTGAGCGCCCTCTTGTACTAACTACTCCAACTGAGCTTTCTCAGTTGTCTAAAAGTGAATTTGTGTGAGTTGCGAAACAAAAGTTTCATATTAAAGAAATAATTATTCTCGCCCCTCTTTGTATTACATACAGGTGCTTAAATTAAGCTGTTATGTCCTGCTGCAAAACACGGTCAGGACCTGTGCTCCATTCACCAACTGGGGAATGATTATTCCCGCAGGGAATAATGTGGCATTTCTTTAAATGTCTGAAAAGAGCAATCTACAACTGAAAGGTGAACAGTAAACATTCACAAAGTGTTTGGCACGGTGTTTCTCTTTTCGCCAATTTGAGCTTGAAACGTTTATTTTTATTAGAATCTGAAAATTGTGCAGGATATTGTGGGCTTTGCGGCAACGGTGGAAAGTCACGAAATCACAGTTTTTCCCATGGCATTTATTACACGCAGCTGTAAATGGTCAACATATATTACGTGTAAACATCTCCATATTTTTTATTATGGCATCGTCTACAGAAAACGCACTGCAAAATACAAAACTGTGAAAACATGAGGCCAGAGTGCTTGCAACACATGGTGCTTAGCAAAGTTGCTGTGCTGCGTTGTGTGAACTGGAGAGAGCAGAACCTGGCCAGATCTACAGAGAAATGACACCGTTCTGGTCCAACACACTTTGGGCAGCCACGTACTAGCGTGGGCAACCTTGCAACATAGTGCAAGGGTGTCTGCATTGTGGTCTGCATAGATGTTGAGCAGGAAGAGGTTCCTTCCTGCAGAAAAACTATGCTTTCAGTCTGTTTCCTCCAAGTAAGTGTATTGAAGAATGCAGCACACATGCAAAGAGGAAAAAAAGCGAGGAGAAACCAAGATATTACTCCCCCTACACCAGTCCCAGGTAGGCACAGGATTTTGGATTAAATCCATGTCTACAAGTCTTTGTATATATAGATTTGTATCAAAATACATGGGTGGATGCAATGAAACGCCCATGCATAACTCATGGAATGCCTCCCTGATGCAAAGGAAAGGAAGGCAACAATGCGCTGCCTTCTGTTCCTTGTTATCACAAACCAACTCAAATCTCCAATTTGCGTCGGTTTGTAAATCCCACAGGATTTTATCTATCATGTCAGCAATAAAAACGTAATGGAAAACGTTTGCAAATCTGGGCCATAGTACTTAGGGACATTTTAAAAACCTCTGAGAAAAATAATTCCTTATATCATATAAAAAAACACGCCTAAAAACTACAAACAGAAGTTACAAATCTTTACACTGACAAATTTGTGAATACTCAATACCAGTCTCAGCTTGTAACATTGTATGTGAAGCTTCCATTCTTTCTCAATAAAGTGAAGACCCGTGGCCATGCAGTGGTTGATTTCGGTAGGCAAAGCTGGAGAGTTACAGTGATTGTTTTAGATTCAGATTGCTTGGTGGGATTGGTTAGTTGCATACGAATGATAATATAAAAGATGGCTCTTACGTTTTTGCAAATGCGTACATCACACCTTGAATTGGATAATTGAGGTGGCTACTCCCACATATATTGTTTTGTCTATATGCTAGTGGTATGATTGTGACACATTTGTTCTTCCATGTTGGTTGGTAGACTTAACCATTCATTGAAAGTTAATTTCAATGAGTTTAGAAGGTATCTGGTCAAGAGAATGATGTGATCAGCTCAACATCCCTTTGCTCCAGGATCACCAACACTTATATAAAATGAAAAGTGGTTAAACAAGGAACACAAAGCGCTGGCCCATAAGAAAAGAAACGAGAGTTATTCATTATGGGTGGTTTATGCAGAGGAAGCTAGTTGACATGCAGAATTTGATAGAAAATGAACCTGAAACAATATCTGGACACTGAAGCATATCTGGTCGGTGCTTAAAACTCATTTTCTGCCGGATACATTACATGCAGGGCAAAAATGCGAAGAAACCCTCAACGTTACAGAAGAATAACTAGTGACCATGAATACAACACAAGGATCTTTTTATTGGAGATAATGAAAACTTTCAGGGGAAGGTCAGATTAAACGTATGTAGCACCAGCGAAAGAATGGTAAACAAAACAAGGCATCCGAGTGCAAGGGCTTCACACCAGTAATGGACTGGAGAAGGAATCAGTCAGTCAGTCAAACAATCTTTATTTCGATTAATTAAAATCATAAAAAGAAAAAAACATTACATACATCCTTGAATATAAAATATCACGTTCATCAATCAGATAAAACCATTTACAAAACAAGCATAAAAATATTAAAAAATATTTAATTTCATAAATATATACACACAGAGGTTTAGGACCCTAAAATTATCTAAATCCAAGTTCACACTGGTTGCTATGCGGTTGCCACACCAGGAATCATTATTTTTTAGGATAGCACATTAGAAATCTTACGTACAAATGATATGGGTAAATCCTCCTATGTAATTACTGGCAAAGATGGTTAATCTTGTTAATCCTGGCCGCAGCCACCAGAAAATTAGCAACGCTAAAGACGATGCGTACGGAACCCAACATTTGCAAATACATAAGGGCTGGCCTCACTTGTACGAAGCCTGCTTCCCGGAGAATTGGTGGTAAAAAATGTTTCCGTGCAACCGCGAACTTCTCGTAGAACATTACAAAGTGGAGAGTGTCCTGTGTCGAGAACCTATCGCAGGAACACAGAGCACTTTCTTCCGGTTTCCCCCACTGCGGAAAATCACCCAAAATAAAATGAATTAAATTAAATCTGAACCTAACCAGCAAAAAACGGTGAAACTGGTTGGTGACTAACTTCAGGTAGGGTTCAATAAATAAAGAAGTCTGCAAGATATACATTCTTCTAACCCCTGGTTTTCTAATCTCCTGTTCCTCCCTATTTTGCTGCGCTAGGTTAATGAAACTTTTTTTGACCCGAGCTAAATCCTCTTTTCCTAGCTTGTCTGGGCAGGTAAACAAGTCTGGACGACCCAGTCTGACACACGCCGCTCTAACGTAAGCCAACCAGGGTATCCTGTCTGCCTTATGCAGTGCTAAGCAATCTTTCAGGATTAAATGATTGAGGGTGATCTCCTCATTGATCCATGTCTTCACCCAACAAGTGACTGGGGCCGTATTTAAATTATCTGCAATATATCCAATACCTAGTTCAGCATGCACGGAAAGTGTGGGAGATGAGTGGGGAACCGCCAGCAGAGACCTGAGGAACTTGTTTTCTACCACTTGTATTGTATTCATAGGGACATATCCCCAGACATCTGCCCCATATGAGGCAATCGCTAGGCACTTCGATTTATATATTTTAAGCATGGCCTCCATGGGCCTCGCACCCAGCCTCTTCGAGAAACTGAGCAATGCTGATGTAGATCTTAAAACAGCATTGCACTTCTGTTTCAGTTGCGGGCCCCAGTTACCTTTCTCATCAAAAAGTACCCCTAAGTAGGTGAGTACTGGTACCCTTGTGACCTCTGCACCCATGCAGGTAAAACTTCTCACCTTTAACTTCTTCCTTGTAACACCCGCTACCATCACATGCGATTTTTTGCTGTTAACTTTTAAGTCAAGTGACTGCATGAAGCTGCCAAAATGATCTAGCAGCCTCTGCAGGCCCATGCCTGTTCGAGCAAGTAAGACAGTGTCGTCCGCGTACAGGAGGGCCGGAACTCCCGCTCCTCCTATACGCGGAACGTCCACTGTGGCCTTACCTAGAGAGTCTTCCAGGGTATTAATATACAAGGTAAAGAGGAGAGGGGGCAGGATGCAACCTTGTCTGACCCCTCTCCTGAGCCAAAGGGTCCAGTGCAACGGCCGTCTGACGTGGTCCTCACTTTGGCTGAAAGGTCCTGATGGAGGTCACTGAGCAAATTAACCAAAGGTGCATCCATCCCCATGTTAGGCAAGCTAGACCATAATTTCGACTGATTTACCAGGTCAAACGCCGAAGACAAATCCATAAAACCTAGATATAAATAGCCAGATTTTACAGTAGTGTATTTCCCTGTGATAAGATACAAGTTTAGGCATTGGTCTATAGTGCCTCTTTTTTTCTGAAACCATATTGAAGGTTAGAGAGTATCCCCCTGCTAGTTAGCCAATACCCCAGTTGTTTGAGAATGACTCTGCCCGTGATTTTAACTGCAGAGTCTATCAGGGAGATTGGCCTATTACAGGCTGGGTCCCCTCTACACCCTTTCTTAAAAATCGGGACTATGACCGAAGTGGACCAGGAAGGTGGGAAGCCTGCAGAAGCAGACGCATTAAAGACATTTGTCAAGATTTTTGCCCAAAACTGGGGGTACAAGATGTAAAGATCTGCAGGCACCCCATCAGGACCGGGCGCCTTGTGATTAGCCATTTCTCTGATTGCCTTTTTTATGTCTGCCACGTCGAAGACGAGCGGGCCAGAGGGTTCAACAATGGCATCACTCCCTTGGGATGGCTCTATTTGATCAGTGTCAGCGTAGATGTTTTTAAAATGTTGAAGCCAAGTGTCGTCAGGTATTACACAGTCTGTATCTCTCTTTTCATCTTCTTTAAGGAAGGGCTGATTTATAATAGACCAGAACTTTCTACTATCCCTTAGGACATCGACAGCTTGGAGGTCACTCCACTCTTCCTCTTTAATTGTCCGTTTACGCACACTAATGGCTAGTTTATATTCTTTGCGCAATAGAGCAACCATACCCTTGTCTCTTGGACTCGTCTTAAGAGCTTCCAGGAGTGCCTTATGAGCCTTAGTACATGAGTGATCAAACCATTTATAGGGCTTCTTGATGTTAGTTCTATTAGCTGCCTGTAATTTCCCAGCTACCTGTTTACATAGGGCTTAGTAGGCTGTTATGATTTCCCCAGCGGGAGCGGAGTCGTCCAGGCAGATGGCAAAGTTAGCCTCTGCTACGAGGGCCAGATCTTCAAAAAAAGTGTCAGGGACCACAAGGTCCCATTTAATGCGCCTACCTTGGTCTGTTGTAGATATCCCCCGTGGAGCCCCGCTTCCCTCGTAGGTGACGAACAGTCCCCTAGGCTCAATCTCCAACACAACCGGGTTGTGATCACTAAAAGCTGATTCAACCACTCTATAACCTATGGACCTGCCCAGGATTAAGGGGGAGGCAAAGATATAATCGATCACTGTACATGATCCCCGGCCTATAAACGTGGGATCCCTTTCCTGCCCAACCTCCCTACCTGGTTCCAGTAAATTTAGGATAGATAGGGCCTCCTCCAGAGCTTCACCCTGTTTGCTGTGTTCGAAATGAGGGAGCCCCCCACTCAGTGATCCCTCCTGGTCCTCCCCATAACAGTCCCACGGGCTGGGATGTATGTTAAAATCACCCATTAGTATCAGCTCGGATACATAGGTCTGGTTCAAATTATAGACTGACAAAAATTGATCCAGGGAATTAAGATGCGGCATATTACTGTCTCCTTCCCTGGCGTTATATAAATTAATCAACAAAAGTTTAGGCTGGTCCGGGACAGTCCATTCAAGAATCAGGTAGTTGGCCGAGGGGGTATCTAGTCTTTTAAAGATGCCCGCAAGTTTTATTGAAATTAGAAAAAGAAGACCACCCCTAGGTCTACCCACTGTTCCTAATGCTGCAGGTGTAACGAAGCTACAATAGCCGTCCAGGCTAAAACTATGCGAGGCATCCCATGTTTCCTGGAGCGCCAAAATGTCAAACTGCCGAATGAACTGTATCCAGATAGGGTCTAAAATGTTACTTCTAATACCTGCCACATTCCAGAATAACAATTTACATGAGGCCTTTGTACCAGGGTCACCTATCTGCCTCCCAGGGCTAATGATGTTCTCAGGTAGTCAATCGTTTGTCTCCATCTGGGACAGAGGGGAGAAACGATTTGCTACACTTATGCCCACCCTTGATTGGCACCCCATCAATGGTGCTGGGGTTGTTGGTGTATTGTTAGCCATAACCGCTGATAAGGGTAGAATTGTGGGTGCATTTTCGTCTCTCCCCGACCACCCCTTTTGCTGTCTAAATTGTTGTGTGTACTTATAGGGCATGTGGGAAAGTGCCCCCACTACTTGCCGGGGAAAGTGAATAGGCCTAGGTGGGGGATAAAAGAATCCAAGTGGAAATGGTCTAATACCCCTAAAATCCAAATCTGAGTTGTCCCAAAATAACCTCTGGGGGCTCATATGATTATTGAAATTAACGACCACACAGTCACCTTGGATAATTTTTGGGCGACGGCCTACCCAGCTGACCCTTCTTGCCATAATGACAGAGTTTACAATATCATATCCTCCAGTGCTATGTTGACTACACAATTCCCTTGCTAGGGTCATAAGGTTGTGTGATGTCTCATGGGCATACTCTCTCAAGGGGGGAACACCAGTGAAGACAGCCACCAAAGGAGCAGCCTCTGGTGGCATCTGCAGAAGGGTTTTAGAGGCAGTGATCCCTTCTGTTGTACTAACTTGTGCCTGAGCACCAATGGTAGGTAAAACAGGGCTAAGACTGACATCGCCTCTCCCATTCGATTGAACCCCCTCCTGGCTCTCCTTCAAAGCATTGCTAATAGTATTGGATGAAGTCTGTCCAGGGGATACTTTGTCCATAGTGGACCTATTCGAGACTGGTGGATGAGACGTAGCACTGCACCCTGCTCCTTCTAGATGTAGATTTAATAAACAATCAAATTTGTCACATTTAGACAGTAACCCCGATATACATGAGTTGAATGTGTCCACAATGTCCGAGGCCATATTCACCAGCACTGGTTTCAGTCTAGAAGTAAATAACCCCTATATAAGTTTCCCGATGTGGGCTTTGAGACCTTGGAGTGATGGATGAAGCAACCCCCTGCTGATGATTTTTTTTGCCCGTTTCACTTTAGGCTTTCTTGTCACTCTTGGGCTGGGGGCTATCTGCAAGTTTGAACGGAGCAAAGTGTTAGGCAGTTCATCAGGAGGCTTGGGGGAAACTACAGTTGGTAAAGAGACCGGGGCAATAGGGGGATTACTGATGAGAATAGTCGGCTCCAAGGGTATTACCCCTGCGTGCTTTATATGTTGGGCCGGGTCAGTGACAACATTTCCTAATCCCAGCTCTTTCTCAGCGATAGCAATTTCTTTAGACAGTACGCCCACCGCAGATGTGAGATAGGACATTATGGAGTCTGCCTTCCTTGGATGTCTCTTCTTTGTCCCATCATCTATGCCCCGACGAAGCTGCTCTCTCTTACCCATGTCGGAGTGTCAAGGGGGTAGCCTGTCCTGGCCTCTTCTAGCCCCTGACGGCCACAGACGGCCCGCCCTTTGCCCGGGCTTAGCCCGGCGCGTTCCCGCGTCGCGAGGGAGCCTCCTCTGTTTCAGCGCCTCCGGGCGCGCAGATACCGGAAGTATGCCGCTCGGCCTGCTGGGAGCTGTAGTTCACCTCCCCGGCGGCCGTGCAGGTGGATGGCAACGGCGGCGGGAGGAACAAACAGCGTATGGGCCCCAGCAGCGGCGTGTGGAAGGTGAGTCTGTCCGCCTCTCACCAGCACCCTGGTGTCAAGCGCTATGGTCCCCCGCTCCTCAGTGGGAGCTTCCTCTCTTTCAGCGCCTCGAGGCGCGCAGATACCGGAAGTATGTCGCTCGGCCTGCTGGGAGCTGTTGTTCACCTCCCCGGCGGCCGTGCAGGTGGATGGCAATGGCGGCGGGAGGAACAAACAGCGTATGGGCCCCAGCACCGACGTGTGGAAGGGGAGTCTGTCCGCCTCTCACCAGCGCCCTGTTGTCAAGCGCTATGGTCTGGAGAAGGAATCAAAGGCTTGTTCCAGGAAGGCACAGGAAAGGGAAACCAAGTCTCACACCAGGAAGAAAGAGGACAGGCAATCAAAGTCTTGTATCAGGAAAGGACAGCCTCTCACTTTCTAGGAAGGACTTGATAGGGAGCTATAGGGAGTACAAACTTGCTAAGCTTCAGGGGAGCTCTATGTGTGGTTCACTGACCACTGTGTTTTTACAAATAAAAGATCAGCACAGACTAGAGCAAGTCCTGGATGATATCTAGATAGCCTTTGCAAAGAAGTTATACCTACAGTTCAGGCATTGGGTACTCCTGTTGCGTGCTTTTACATATAAATGGGCCGGCTCACCCAATTTGGGTTGTCTGGCATGTAGAGGAGACGGATTACCA
Source organism: Lissotriton vulgaris (assembly GCF_964263255.1). Classification (NCBI taxonomy): domain Eukaryota; kingdom Metazoa; phylum Chordata; class Amphibia; order Caudata; family Salamandridae; genus Lissotriton; species Lissotriton vulgaris. The sequence continues at coordinate 1,550,963,075 of NC_141685.1, read as the reverse complement.
CATACTGTTTTTCTGTCAAGGCTATAGGAAGGCGAGATACCGATGACTGATTCCGCTATGTAGAAACCTTGGAACTAAGCACTGCAAAGAGGCTTTTAGGACATTGAAATATGACACCCACTTGCCCATTGTGTTTTCAATATCACGTTTTTTATTCTCCATGTGGTGTGTGCGTAGAGTTCTCCTGAAGACTAGTCCTTCGGTTATGGTTGACCAGCCCATCATATTTTTTATAGAACCGGAATATTTTTAATCTGTGTAAAAAAAGTATGATTTTTAATAAGTATTTTTTAATCATAACATGTTGTATACTTGGTTCTTTGCATATTTTATATTTTTGTACATTTTAATGTGACCAGGAAACAACGGTTCTGTTGTGAGCAACACGAATCCTGGTCCTTGGAAAAGGGCACATGTTTATGCAGTTTGCACACATGAAAAGATGTTGAAAGGCACTTTCACTTTTTTGCAGGGAACTACAACGGAGGGATTTGGGGCTCATGTCCGCACCTATTTGAACTGCCCTGTGCCTTTTTCATCCTGTTATTGCTTTTGTTTTGCACATGTATTGCACTCACAATTTAACAAATCTTGTATTTGTAGGCCAATCCCAGGACATTGGAGGGGGTATGTGAAATTATAGAGTGTTTTATGGAATACTAATGTGATGCACAAACACTTTTGTGAGCAATTCTGCACCTTAACTAAAATCATATATTCCCTTTCCTTTCTCTTGCTTTTTTACTAAAGCAAATTTAATGTATTGTACTGTATTTTCACATGTACTTTTATGGTCAAACTGACCGAAATAAAGATTTTTGATGATGATGATGAAAGGACAGGACAGCCCCAGAGCTGAACACGGCAATCATGGCAACAGTATCTAGCCAAGTAGAATCCAATCAAATGCATGGGAAGAGACAGCGTTGTTTCACAGGAGGTCAATCCAATTAGCGATGGAAAGGAACAACCATAAATGAACCAAGGGAAGGTCAAAGACAGGCAGGAGAAGAAACACAAGAGTAAGAAGAAGAGAAATAGAGGTTTAGGGAAAGAACTGTCAAAAATCAGGTGTTCCAAGTAGTCAGAGTTGGTGAATGGGGCATCCAAACATTCAGAGCAATTGATCAGTCAGTTGCTTCTTAGCTCTGTTTATACAATTTGAGAAAACAAATTGCCCCGTGCACGTGGAGTGCATTGCCGCTTTCCAAACCAAAATAGCGTCTGCCACAAAATGCTTCTGCGCGCCACCACACGTGTTTTGCTTTCTTTTCCCTTGGCTGGGAAGAAGAACCCAGCAGAGAAAACATGGCAGTAAGAATGATGAGTCTTGCTGTGAGAGAGCCCAACATACATCCAGATGTAGAACGCTGATGAACTGCATCAGACCGACAGAGTCTATGCTGTACTTGCGTGCCACAAGAATAGGAGCCAACAAATATTGTCTTGGTCAAGTAACCTGGCTCAGTCTTTTTAAACTGGCATTCATATTTGAAAATGTATGACCCATTTTAAAGTTTCAATAAAGAATCCATCTTAAGGTCATGAGAGAGCCGTAGGTGACAGCCAGAGGCGATATAATTGCAAATATGAGAGGTTAAAAGCAATATCGCAAGAGAAGTGCTTGGACTCTTTGTTTATCTTACTCTTTAGAGCAGCTTGATTGGGCAGAAGTCTTTTGTTTTGCATGAATGTTGATGTATCCATGCATTGCAATGGAAAGCCATTGTCATTATAAGTTTACCACACACACAACAGAAGAAAATAACTCTGCAGATGATCAATTTTCCTACAAGTGTGGCAACAGCATCAGGGGGCTGGTACAGCAACAGAATGTCATGCCACGTCTGCCAGTAGTAGTAGGTCTGGTGCTGCATGGCATGATTTGCTGCTGTATTATTTGGGCTGGAAGTCCTCAGAGAGGAAGATCTTTTGGAGATCACTGAAAAACATAGCCCGCTGCATCTCCTTGTAGCTCAAACAGGAACCATATTGGCTGGCAAGAAAATTCACATCCTGTAAAATGGCTGCACATCCAAAAACAATTTTGCAGTGGTCTCTTTCTCAAATAAGTCTATTCTTCTCAGTGCTTGCTCCATGAAACAGTACAATTCCATCTACCATGCCTCATCCCCACCAACTCAGAGTATTGCTTCAACCTGAGAGCTCCCATAGCCAGAAGCAGCTTCCTACCAGTGCATACTTCAACATGAAGTCCATGCGTCTGTTCAAGCATACTACAGCTCGTGTCATTTTCAATGCGCTCTGGCTTCATCACTAGATTGACCAATATGCCCATGGTTCTCCTGATCTGTGTCATGGTTCCAACAGCTCTGAATCACTTGCTGCGCCTCCGGCCAGTGCTGCATTTACATAAGTGCCCTTGCTATGATTGACCATCACGGATACCTCACTGGAGGTAAGTGAACACTTCTTGTCAAGGTCAAATCACCTGAACAGCCATGTTATGCAGGAGCAAAGATTATCCACCCAATCCCCTGTTGGTCTGCCCTCAACACGCACCTTGAACAAATGAGTGTTGGCTGTTTGCCTTCAAGGGGAAAGCGGGTTGGGATGAGAGAGTTAACAGAGGGAGGTCTCGGCCATGCATTCCTGATTTGCTAGGTGAGGGCGCTTTTCAGATTCTAAACTTTCATATATGTAGTGCATTGCAGGTATATCTGGTTTCTAAGGCAGTCTGCTGTATATTTTCGAGAATGCACACAAGGGGGTAATAGAGGTAAGATCAGTGGCATGCAATCAAAGCATTTCAAGCATACTCTTCTTAATTATACTGCCATTCAGTTCAGTTCAGTTCAGTTAAACTTTATTCAGTCAATTAAAACCATGAAAGATCTAGACAACATTAAAGTATATCACATCCTAAAATAATCCCCAGCCAAACTCAGTGCGGCAATTAAAATCCCTTAATACAGAATACATACCTAAATCCAAATTTTGGTTAAACATTTGAAATACACACATAAGATCTCGTTGAAGTTGCAATAAATAATTACAATCTATTTCTGAGTTGTTTGAAGTTAAAGTAAATAAATAAAGTCTATTTCTGAGTTGATGCAATAAGTTTACAGCACCGCAAACCACCTGAAATTAAGTACTAACAGAACCCGAGGCTGGTGCAAGACGTCTCTTCCTGCTTCTGACAGTCCCTACTAAGAACTGCAATTCAAAAAATGTCTTCACTCAACCTGACAAAGTAGATTTTATTACTGCATAGAATACTATAAGAAGATTTTTTATAGCTGATTCGCTCTTCTTAGTATCCTCTCTGATGCTACAAGTGATTATACTACTCACTCTCTTCAGTTGAGTCCTGAGTTCTATTGCCTTGATTTCATCATGACCTCTACCAAAAAAAGTTTTGTCACAATTCGTCTTATTTCACAATTCAAAGTTTTGTCATACTGTAAACTCATAGTTCCAATAAAGAAGTGTTTTTCTTTTAAGAGGGATTGAGGTACAGTGCACTGATCTTAGCTTGTGCTGAAGATCTCTTGGGCTCTATAGTAATGTTGGTTGTTTCTTTATCTTTCTTTCAGGAGCTGGGAAAGCAGTAGCGGCTGGCAAGGAATGTGTCTGGGGGCGGGAGGCGGTTGCTGGGGGGTACAAAATACAAACAAAACACTTACCTCCTCGCCACATTTCTCTCCTCAGTTGTCCCTCGTCATCTCTCCGGCCGGAACCAAAAAGCACACAGACTCCCTCCACTAAGCCAATCACAATGCTGCAATGGTCTGAGCACCGTGGCTCAGTGCTCAGATGGGCAATCGGAGGTTTGGCATCTTCCCCACCAGGCTAATACAGCCAGGTGGAGAACATGCAATGTGCGCAGGACTGTTTGGCCAGCCCGAGAGGGCCAGCTAAGCAGTCATGTACACTTTTCAGTGCAGCAAACATGCCTCCTCCCGGATGTCATGAAAGCCCAGCCCTTCCCAGCCTAACCTTGCTGACACTAGAGATAAAATGATAATAACAGTAATAGCTTCTGTTATTATCATTTTCTTTTTCTTTTACACTACTTCAAGAGCAGTGGGGTGACGCTCCTCTGCCTAAGAGGAGGAGCTGCCACTGGGTGAAAGGCGAAGCATGTGGCATCTAGAGAAGATGAGCCACTCACCAAAATCTGAAGCTGGAGTGCAGGTAAGACGCAAGGTGGAGGGAATGGGAGCTGGAACAGGAAGCAGAGCATTTCTCTCTGTGTGGAGCAGTATGCAAAGCAGAGCTCTGGGAATTGGGTGCAGTATTTATTCACCGCGCTTCAAAATAGCAACCAAATCTCACGATAGTCCGAGATATTGCCAAATCCTGTGCCTCACTCTAAATGTTTAAAAATGGCTGCCCGGGGAATGAAAGGCGGCCCAAAATGGAATAGAAGGATTTGCTTAATGCCTTTTACAAATGATGAAACACACCCTTGCCAAGGGCAAAGGACTTGAGAAACACCTCTGTGCACAAGTGGAGAGGCGGTAAGGGCAACGAGGGGCATTGAGGAACACCTCTGTGTAATAGTGGTGAGGTTGGAAGGGTCTAGGGGGTATTTCGTACACTGTGAAGAGGGAGGAGGTAAGTGAAAGGATGAAAACATAGAAGAATGTGTCCTTTATGCTGTGTGCTCATGTTGGGGTCCTTGAACGCACTTTTCAGACTACGTGGGCGGATTCGATACTAACACTTTGTCTGCCACCTCCAGTGATTCCTCTATACCGCCAAGATTGCGCCAACAGGGCTTTTCTTTATCTGTACCTCAATCTGTGGGTTGGTGTAGGAAGGCCATCTGATCTCCTTGAAGGTCTCTTGCTCTCATCTCTGTCCCAACTCATGGTCTCCCTTGCCTTTGTTCCACCCATTAGCACTGTTTTCTTATTCCGCCTCTGCATTGCACTTGCCTTTGTTTGGTCTCTATCCTGCAGCTGCGCTCTCTCCAGCTTTTGGCCTGCTCTTTCCTTCTGCCCTGCTCTCCTTCAACCTGTCCACATTACCCTTCTTCATATATGTGAACTTAAAGAAGAACGTCACTGTGCGAGGAAGGGTGAGGCCTCGTGCCGTGAAGTACCTATGAGGCACTTTTGAACTCCCCCCTCCAAAAAAAATCTTTCTGAGGCTGGTGCCGATGTCCTGGGGTGTTTTTACATACCCTTAATGGACATTGGTAGTTCAAACCCTCGGAAAACAAGCTGGAACACCACTATTTACAGTGGTTCTCAGCTCGTTTTCCCTGCCACCGTGTGATATCCAGGTTCAAACAAATGGTGGGGATTGAGGCTATTATGCCCGGACTGGTGACCAAGTTCCTTAATGTTTGTATGTGTGTGGGTGCAGATGGTCTGGGATACAGTCCCCTAGATCCCAAAATCATAGAACAAAAAAAAAACACTTTTTTGTTTTATACATCAATTTGCACAAGTTGACCCTGCACACCTGAACAGTTAGTAGACACAATATTAATGCTTAGTATGCATATGTACATATAGAAGTCCAATTGTTCTCCCAAGAAAGTCCAAAGTCAAGTTTCTTCTTTATGCAATCCTTTTATTCATAATTGTAGATAAAAACCACATAGTCAACGCGTTTCGTCCGAAAACTGGACTTCTTCAGGGCTGGATTCAAATGTATCTTAATGGCACAGCTTCCGGATGGTCTTAAAACTTGTATTTTCAGAAATGTTTTTCAAAAGGGAGGAAACAGATCATATATTCAAGATGTGCCAAAGGTCCATTATTTTCAATCAAGGTAGAGAGATGAAGTAAATACCGTATATGTAGTCCCGGCGTCTCGTGATACGTGCGGTCGTCTGGTCGTATCGTTTACATACCCTTAATGGACATCAGTAGTTCAAACCCTCGGAAAACAGGCTGGAACACCACTATTTACAGTGGTTCTCAGCTCGTTTTCCCTGCCACCGTGTGATATCGGCTCCTCACCGGGAGACTTTGTGATGGATGCTGATATTGTGTGTCACATGGTAACGCAGTGCGAGTTGGCAGCTATGCTACTTTTCAGCCCCCCTTCACCGGCCTGACAGTACTGATAAGCCTACTTCTCACTGCTCTCTGTACATCAATTTCATAGCTAAACCCAGGGCTTGAGTCGGGGTACCACATGGGTGGACGGCGTCCCCCCACTTATTTTACCAGGTGGACGCCGTCCCCCCTGCCAAACAGCTGGACTTCACTCTTTGGCCTCTCTGGGACGAGGAGTTTTAAGAAAATAGATACAGGTTGACCAAGTGGCCGTGCACGTTTATTGGAACAAGCCCACTTCCTCCAGGGACACGCTAACCAGCATAGCTAGGGCCTGAGCCAGGAGTTTCATACAGTCTAGAATTGTGGCTACGGGACAAACATCTGGATGAAAACCGGAGGCCCTACCTCCGTGGATAATCCCACAGCTAGACAGCTTCATGAGTATGTTCTCCTTTTAAATCTGTCCATGTTCGTTGCTCTCTCTTCAGCCGTATCTTGCCCCTTATTTTCCCAACCCGATGGTGCAAGCCACCTTTCGTCACGTCACTTCCCGTTGTGAAGTTACTTCCGGTGACAGCGTCCTCCCCACTTTCTTTTTTTAGGACTTGTGCCCTGGCTAAACCTGAAGTAGCTAAATAATTAACAGACCACATCATATCTGAACCTATGTAGGTGTACACACCGTGGTAACTCTGAGAAAAAGATCTTCTGAAGTATCCCTGTTAAATGAATTCAGTAAGATGCGTGCGGTATTGCCAATCCTCCGGAATCTGTGCAAGAATGAGCAGAAAGGGATTCTGTATAGATTGGGTATGTTAATGTGCAATGCACTTGAGATGGCCCCTGCCCTCCTCAATGTTGATGGCGCAACTCTTCCTATGTGAGCAGCCTCCGCTGTTTATAGTAATTCACTGCCAGAAACAGTATGAAATGACCGGGTCGGGCAAAGCACTGTCCCCATTCACTGCAGTGACCTCTTTCTCCCCGCCCACCATTTCCTCTGCACTCATTATCTCTTACACTTTCTTCACCTTCCATTGTTTATACCCCCTTAGCCATTATTTACAAGCTGCCAATCATCCCCTAGCCCCTCTCTATCAGTCGACTTTCCTCATCCATGCACTCAGTTACTCACATGTTCATCTATGCACCTACTCATTTACCCATTCATTCATTTACCCATGTACTCTCGTCAATCCACTCTTTGACTCTCACATTCACCAAGCACTAAACCAAGAAACCAAATATAAAGTTGCAAATCAAAGCCATTTCATATGAATAATAATAGGCCTGCTGATTATGTGATGCTGTCACATTGTTGCCAACGAACTTTGCCACGCTGTATGCGTGCCTATGTGTACATGAAGCGGAATGCTTTAGTGGGCCATATTTTGTCCTCCAGAATGACTTTGCGCACACTGCTTGTAGTTTCGTAGATGGGGAATGCCAAGCATCTGCGGGTGCCATCGTTTTAAATCAGCCAAACTGGCTCATACCAGCGCAACGCCATTAAATATGCTGATTGCTCATACAGAGGCTTTTTATTTAAATATGGTCTTATTATTGTAATGAAAAAGAAGTTTAATTATCAACCGCAATCCTAAAAATTTCAATCTGCACAATCCTCGATCAGCTTTTCTTTCTCTCGCATCTGTAATATGGCTAGATTCACTATTGCCTCTTCCCGGGTCTCCAGTTCAAGTTTCCTTGGTGGCTTCCAGTCTTGTAAAAACATAATCGCTTGTTTGCTGCCAAACGTTTATACACTCATAAAGCAGCCCCGCCTGAAAGATTACAAGAGAACATGTTGTTTCCTTGAGTAGGCTACAAGTTCTAATCCCTGGAATGTAAACACTCTCAACTATCCCAGACGTGGATCACACAGGTCAATAAACGTCTGCCTCTAGTCTGTAAGGAGCATTTCCCAATACATCTGCTCTAATGCGTGTTCTTGCAGAGGTTTTCATCACATCTGGAATCATGAGGTTCTTGCATGTAAGAGGGGATGCAAATCAGTGACCTTGATACCCTTATTTCCCGATGGGAAATACTCGTAGAATAAAAATAGGTCTTTCTTCATCCTGTCTTGTTCTCTTCCATTCTGCAATGGTCACCCAGAGCTGTTGCACCGGAAGCTCGGGTCATTTACATCCACTGGGCCCACAATCATATTTGGACAATTTGTCAATTAATTCACCTATTCACTTTATGTCTATTCATTCCCAGGAGGCTTTGGCTCTCCCATGGGCCTTGCTCATTGTGTTGAGGGGTGAGGAACTATGGTGGCTCCTCCTGGCTTCCCAATGAGAACCAACTAATTGGTAACCAAATCACAAAGTAAATACATTCGAATAGACAACTCTCAAGATCATTCTGTAAATGTACAATATGAATACAGGAATTCCAGACCTCCTTAAGAAGTTCAGTTGAGCCAAAATCATACAGACCAGTAGTTCTGAGGAAGCAGTGCAAATTATTTTTTTGTTTTTTGTTTAAGAAATTTTTATTAAGCATTAAAAGGTGATACAAAAAACATGTCATGAAAAATTAGGAAAAAGTACATATGGGTGTAATAATAATTAAAAGACATCAATCTACAGGAATTTATATAGAGAAAAGAAAGGTATGAAAAGATAGGAAGGAGAAAGAAGAAAGGAAAGGATTGGAAAGGAAAAAAGAAAAGGAAGAAAGCAGAAGACAGGGAAAGAGGAGAGGAAAGAGAGAGGAGAAAAAGGAAGAAAAATTAAGGGATCATGAGGGACAAGGAGCACGCGGTAGGGGAGAAGGTTTGGAGGAGAGATATGAAGTAAAGGGAAGCCATAATAAATCAGATTTAATTTTCAAAGGAATAGAGGTAGAAGAGGCAATAGAAATTCTATGTTCATCACATATATAATTCCACCATGTGTGGACCGAGAGTTTAGAATTATCTTTCCAACACGACAAAATAACTTTAAATGCAAGTGCAATAAAAAGATCTAACAACTTAGCAGATGAGGGTGTACTAATATCAATATCATCAGATAAAGAACCTAAAAATATGTGTATGAAAGACAATTGTGAAGAAAGAGATAACATTTTCATACATATATTCCAAACATCAGTCCAAAAAGATAAAACTGGGGAACAATAGTAAAGTTGGTGTTGTAGAGTACCAGGATCTTTAGAACAGGACCAACATAGAGGAGAGGAGGTTGGAGAAAATGTATGTATAGTAACCGGTGTAATAATAACTCTGTGGTAAATAAAAAGTAGGGATTGGGTAATGCGTGCAGCAACAGAAACTTTGAAGAGTCGAGACCATATACGATCCCACAATGCAGTGTCAAAGGAGACATCCAGATCAGTTTCCCAAGCAGCCTCCACTGTAGACTTAAATCGGACAGAACAATTAGATAATAAGAGTGAATAAACAAGAGCAGCTTTAGGTTGTTGGGTAGAAAAAAGAGGGTAAAGTGGAGTGACAGGAGTAAAAGAAGAAAAAGAATCAGAGGAAGAGGATAACGAGGATAAATGAGATTGAATAGCAGAGATTATAATAGAATATTCAGCATGAAAAGAGGAGGGTAAGTTAAACTTATTTTGTAGATCCACAAAAGAAAGGAGAGTAGAATCAAGAAAAAATTGATGTACAAACATTATATTCTTTTCTTTCCAGTGTTTAAAGTAAAATGATTTACCTTTATATCTAAGAAATTTGTTGTACCAAACTACAGATGATAAAAAACATTGTAGAGGGGAAAGGGAAGAGGTAAAAACATTTTGCAAGGTGGATTGGCAATATTTCAAAATAGGATACTTGGATATAAAGGTACAATTTGACATGAAAGGAACATGTTGAAATGAGAAATCTTTCAAAAAAGAGCGTTCCAGGAGCACCCACTTAGGAACAGGAGTATCAAGGAAATCATATGCCAAGGAGAAGGATTGTTTGATAAGAAAGGCAGAATGATAAGAGCCAAAATCAGGGAAACGAACACCACCTTCATTTTTAGGACGAACCAGCTTATGTAATCCAATGCGGGGATGTTTATTGTTCCACAAAAATTTTGTGCATATTGAATTGATACGGGAAAAATAGGATTTAGGGATTTTGAAGGGGAGCATAGAGACTGTATATAAAACATGAGGGGTAATCATCATTTTGATGGTATCTAATCTACCCCACCAAGAAAGAAATAGGGGAGACCAAATCTGTAGAAGTGATTGAATTTTCTTAATTAACGAATCAAATGTTATTTTAAGGGTATCTTTTAGAGAGGAAGAAAACCATATGCCGAGGTATTTAATTTTAGAAGGACACCATGCAAAATCAGTATCATTAAACATATATTGAAAACACAAAGAGTTAAGGGGAAGCACTTCTGTTTTGGATAAGTTAAGCTTATATCCTGATATTGAGGAATATAACTGAACTTCATCTAAAAAGGGTGGGAGGGAAGATTCAGGATTAGACATGTAAATGAGGACATCATCGGCGTACGCTGAGAGTTTAGTTTCGACAGAGGAGAATTTTAAACCAGTGATATGAGGGTTAGAACGAATACGTTGTAAAAAGGGTTCAAGGCATAGGATAAATAATAAAGGAGAAAGGGGACAACCTTGTCTCGTGCCTCTTGTTAAAGAAAAAAATCTGGAAAATTGATTGTTAACAAAAATACTGGCACGAGGGGAGGAATAAAGGAGTCGGACTAACGCCATAAACTTCGGGCCAAAACCAAACCAAGTAAGGGTTTGAAACATGTACTGCCAATTAATACGATCAAAAGCTTTTTCAGCATCTAGGGAAAGGGCTGCTAATGGGGTTTTGACATTTTTACTGTGAGAAAGGACATTGGAAAAAAGACGGGCATTATCCGCAGCAAGTCTGCCCTTAACAAACCCCACCTGGTCCGTATTGATTAATCGAGGGATAATGGAATCAAGGCGAGAGGCAAGGATTTTAGCAAAAATTTTACAATCATAATTAATTAAGGATATGGGGCGGAAATTCTTACATTGGGAATGATCCTTATCAGGTTTCGGGATGATGACAATGAGGGCATCTAAGAATGAACCAGAGGCTTTAGCTTCAAAAATAAAAGAATTAAATAATTGAAGGAGTTTGGGAGCAAAAAATGAATGAAAGGAGGAGTAAAATTCAATCGGCAGGCCATCAGGACCAGGGGCTTTTGATTTCTTAAGGGAATGAATAGCTGAGGTAATTTCTTGGAGAGTAATTTCACGTTCTAGGTGTGTAAATTCAACAGGAAGGTCTGGGGGGGGGGGAAGGCCTTCAAAAAAAGTTGTTAAGTTAGCGTCAGAAGGGTGAGTATCATCTGTATATAAGGCTTGATAGTAATTGTGAAAAACTTCGGCAATGTCTTCATCAGAGGTGACCAGTTTGTTCAGTGAATCATTAAAAATTGGGCCGACAGCTTTGCGTTCAGATTTGATTTTCAAGTAGTTGGCCAGCATTTTACCTGCTTTGTTCTGACCCCCATGATACTTAGATTTTATTTTAAGGAGGGTATGACACGCTTCATTAGTTATAATTTTATTGAGAGCTGTTTTGGCATGAATCAGGTCCTGAAGGGCAGATGGGGATTTGGAGGAGAAATATGAATGTTCAAGGGTTTTAATATGTTTAAGTTGGTCTTCATATTTTTGCTTGTTAAGCTTCTTTTTGGCAGAAACATAGGAAATCGTAAAAGCACGAAAAGAAGCCTTAAAAGCATCCCAAGTGTTGGGAATAGAAGTATCAACAGGGTCATTAAAGGAAAAATATTCATTAAAAAACTCAGTACATTTTTTCATAAAAGTGGCATCAGATAAAAGAAAAGAGTTACATTTCCAACGACTAAAATTGGAGGGACTAATGGATAAATCCAGGGTAGTGTAAACCGGTGCATGGTCAGAAATAAAAATAGAGCCAATAACCGATTTTTGAAGGGAGGGAAGGAGAGACTTACTAATCATAATGTAATCAATCCTTGAACGAGTATGGTGGACATTAGAAAAAAAAGTATATTCCAGTAAATCAGGGTTACACACTTTCCACGAGTCATATAGAGGACGAGAGGCAATGGCAGATTGAAAAGCCTTATGGGTTTTATCAGGTTGAAATTTACTCGAAGACAAACGATCTGAAAAAGGGTCCAACCATTGGTTAAAATCACCAGCAACGATGAAATTAGGACAATCAATGGATGCAATAAGCAATTTAATGTCTTTCCAAAATTTGGGGTCTGGACGAACAGGGCCATAAATATTCAATAGGACCATCGTCTTGTTGTGAATAACAACCTTTGCCATTGCCCAACGACCTTCATCATCATTTTGAGAGGATATAATTTGTGCATTTAAAGCTTTGTGAAATAATATAGCAACCCCTCCTTTTTTGTTGACCGCAGGAGAAAATACAACCTGACCCACCCATTGTCTTTTTAATTTAAGGGAATCAGTGTCCGAGCAATGAGTCTCTTGAAGAAAGACAACCTGTGAATGAAATTTGGTTAAGTGAGACAATACCTTCTGACGCTTGACAGGATGACCAAGACCACGAACATTCCAAGAGACAAAATTACACATGTCGGAAGGAGGAAGGAATGGGCGAAGAGTGGAGGTAACACACAGCAGGGAGATCACTATATAGGGGGAGACAAAAAATACCGGTTAAACATTGGAGTAGGGAATCGCTCATTTGAAGAAGGGAAAGAAAAATCAAATAGCATGGAAGGAAGAAACAGAGAAGAAAATAAACCAGCAGAGGTAGCTTGAGAAGAAGGAAGCAAGGAAAGAGAGAGAAGAGAAAGAAAGAGGGAAGATACATAAAGAGAGAGAGGGAAATAGAAAACAGGTCAAGGCACAAAGGCTTGATCTGAGAAGAGAACAGTAACCAAAACACGTGAGACGCGGGTACACCAGAGAGAGGACATATCCCACGAGCAAACCATTTACGGACATATTAGAAAGGATAAACACAAGGATGTGAGAAGAGAGTTTAGAACAAAATAGAAAGGGGAGATAAGGTAAGAGAAAATATATAGATTAAAGCAGTAACGTTAGAAGAGGAAAAACATTGAAAGACGAAAAGGCATTAGCTGGCAGTTTCCATGGTGGACGGTGTGATACTCATCAAATAGTCTCGAAGTTTCTGGGGATCATCGTACGACTTGGTACGCCCATTATGCGTAATCTTGCAGAAACAGGGATGAAGAATTCCATACTGAATGTTGAGTTGTCTCATCGTGGGGCGAAGGTTCAGGAATTCCTTACGTCGAGCATTGGTAGCAGAAGAGAGGTCTTGGGAAATGAAGATGTTGTGACCAGACCACTGGAGACGACGTTTGGCCCTGGCGGCTTTTAGAACAGCCATGAGTTCTGTGAACTCCAAGAATAACATGATGATTCCACGTGGTTTGGTTGCATTGGAATTAATACGGCCAAGACGATGCGCTCTCTGGATGTTGAGAGGATGAGTCGATGGAGAGAGTTCCAAAAGTTCCTGAAGAAGTTTCCGAATAAAAGAGACCATGTCGGACCCCTCCAAATTTTCTGGAACACCATAAACGCGTAGGTTGTTGCGTCTATTTCTATTTTCCAAATCTTCGGTGTGTAATTTGAGTTTGTGGATTTCTTGTTCCAAAAGTGGAATCTTGGTTGAGAGGTCTTGGACATCGCTGACACGTTGTTCTAAGTTCAAAACCTTATTCTCCATGACCACCCAGCGCTCCTCGATCTGCTGAAGCTTAGCATTGGTAGCAGACATAAACGGTTGGAGACCACGCACCTCCTCAAGGATTGAGTCCAGAACAGGATTAGTCGAAGATTTAATAGGTGAGGGTGGGTCATTCTTTGGTCTTTTAGGTTTTGTTCCAGTTTGCGATAACTTCGGCGAAGTAGAGACATTTGCCATGATGTTGGATGAGGAAAAGAAGCTATGACCAATAGTGATGTTGAATACGAGATAGATTGTGGATGCCCAAAGTCGGTAGGGGCACACCTTGTGGCAAAAAAAGAGGGCACTGAGACACACTATCTATCCGTGTGCGAATGAAATAACAGCCACACGAGGTCAAACAGGAGGCAACCACTAACTCATAGGCTTGACATTGTGACGGACCGTCATGGCAATATGGAGTGACAGTTTAAATGAAATAGGTCACCAAGACATTCATGAGTAAGCATAGACAGTGCATTAAGGTATTGGAGGAGACCGATGGTCAGTAGAGGTCAAAAGAACAAGAAGGTTATGATAACGCTGAGGCATTTATCGCAGATCTTGAGCAAGGCAATAGCAGAAGGCTCGGCATCCAGAGGCACAAAATGGCGGTCGTTTCACCACAGAGAAAAAAGTGCGCTTTTAAATTGGAGTGGGGGAGAAGCGTCAAAAGTGAAAAATAATCCACAGCATCTCATGAGTGACTCAGGATAATATGCGGCATCAACGCCAAGCTAGCGCCATAACGAAGGGAGAAAGAGCAGGAACAGCGCAGAGAAAACACACGAACCGGCGGCATACAAAATGGCGGCCGTTCGTGTTACGAAGTGAAGAGATAGTTACCAACACAAATTGTCCTTGAAACTGCACTCTTTTCGGTCGGCAAAGTGCTGCATCGTGGAGTCCCCACCTTCCGACAATATAATCCAGCAAGAAAACCGTCCGGAGGGCGGTTTTGACGATTTCTCACGGCATCCGCGGGTAGTCCGAAACGGAGCTCACGGGAGAGACGTCCTCAGTCGCTGGCGCGCAAGCCACGCCCCAGCAGTGCAAATTCTTAACAAAAGAATCTGGTATTCTGAGAAAAATCAATGACTGTCTCTGTTTTGCAATAGAATCTGAAATATAGTCTGCACGGTCTCCTTGGAAAGAACATTTCAGGTTACATTTTAATGAAGACAGACGACAAGGGTCAAAGTTAGTCGTTGTATTGAATATTTTAGAATTCTAGCAAATTATCAGCATTTAGGCAATAAATCGTGAGTATTGATAAACAAGTACACATTTGTAGTTAAAACCCACGCATATAGCAAAGGTAAATCAAAAAAGAAATCTTACAAGGAAATCTGGCGGTTACTATTTAGCCACAGAGTCCATTAAGTTTGCTAAGCAAATAGAATTCCCCCTACAATAAAAGCCAGGTGGAGGGTTTGAATCAGTTCTTTGGCAAAGGCTTAAAGTTCATTCAGAGTTGGGATTGTGGAAAAGAAGCTAAGGAGAGGAATGTCTGCATTAGCAGCCTCAGCATCGGGAAAACAAGGACTGCCAAGGAAAGGATGTCTCAGTCTAAGAGTCTGAGAGCAGGTCTTTGAGAGTCAGCATCTGCCAGTGTCCAACAGCATTCACGGAAAATGTTCAAGGGCTCTCATCAGCTGGAAAAGGGGCAAGTAAAAGGGGCCATAAGTGTCCGCGCGATTGAGAGAGTATGCCGCTCCCCTTCCCGGGTCCTTTCAATAATATAATACTTGCAGCATCCGAAGGTGGCATCAGCTATCACCTCATAATGGTCTGTCACCCATGTGAGTACCATCTGTTCACAAGGTGCAAAAGTAGATACTATAGATATTGTTACCATACCATCCATGGGAGTCGATCGCCTGTTTCGGGCACACAATTTGATCCAAAAAGAATCGTTCAAATGTTACTTTCCATGAGTTAGTGTCAAGAGGTCAGGCACCCACAAAGTTTACAAAAATATCCCTTATGCATCAGAAATGTTATTTAAAAGAAAGTGTTATAGGAATAGGCAGGTAGAGTTCTTTCTCATCAGTCCTTGGAGTAGAATGAAATCCTAAGAGGAAAATCATTGAATGCATATATATTAATGTCATTCTTATTAATAAACAAGTGTGCAATTAGGTCCTAGCATAATACATTCAATTACATATTCATCTCCAATAAGCAAGATTTAGAAGTTGTCATAAGTGATTGCATAGAAATATTTGATCCTGACTATGGCTTATTGTTGTTGTAATATGGCTTATTACTACATATCACAAAGTAACTATAGGTAAAATAATTCTATAAAACATATATGTATTGTCGCTTGAATACATCTAAGTTCTTTTAGGTGTAAAGCAGCTACTTCGAAAGTTTCATACATGTAAGTTTTATTATAATCCTTTTGCACCAGTTTTTCGATCTCTATGGTGCATTAAGATGGAAGCTTTAAAAGATAGTTTTCACTTTTGTTACACACATTGCATTATTAAACTGAGACTCATATAAGCATATACCTCCAGAAAGATCCACTGCTGGCTGACTAAACCATGCTCCCTCGGAAAACATGTCATGGAAATCTGAAACACCATCATGACCTACGCCCCGGACGTTATCTTCATCACAGAGACCTGACTGAACCCTATATCGGCTCCAGACATCACCACAACCACCCCCGATGGATTCAAGATCACACACAGAGTGGAGAAGTGTGGCTCAGGGGTTAGAGGCGGCAGACCTGGAAGCTGAGATCAGCCCTGGACCAGGGTTCAATTCCCCACCCCGACGGGGGTTGGGCTCAATAATTCCACGGACTCGATAATTCTCGCTCCGGTGCCTACTCGACTCACGGGTTCACACTCTGTGACTCTGGGCAATAGCTTGCTTAATCTCCACAACGGCCCCTCGCGGCGGGATGCCTGGCTTTCACCTTGTGGATACCCTGCCGGGGTATCTCACAGGGGAATACCAGGACGGGTTCCCTAAGCAAGCGCATAGATGCCTGCGATGTGGGCGATTTGCGCTATATAAATACATGTACATTTACATTTACACAGGACAGATCCAACAGAAACGGCAGCAGCATTGCCATAATCTACAAGGAGAACCTCAAAGGCTCCACCACCACTGACGACTCTACCTCTTCATGGAATTCCTCAACTTCCAACTCCGAACCAACAGCAAAATCACCATCAGAGGCATTCTCGTCTACAGAACACCAGGACCCCACCCACCTTCTGCGATGCTATCCCCGACTTCATTGCCCCTTTCACTATCAGTTCAAAGTTGTACATCTTTCTAGGTGATCTCAACTTCCACCTTGAGTACACTGAAGATACCAACACGACCTACCTCCCAAGAAGTTTGGCAAACCTCAGGCTCAAACAGTTGGTCACCCACCCCACCCACTCCATAGGACACCCACTCAGCCCTATCTTCTACGCCAACAACAGAGTTCAATACACCCACACTAAGGAGCTCACCTGGACCGACCACCAATGCATCCACTTTGTCATCTCGGAACCTCCCAACACCCACCCCTCCACATTCCAGCCAGACCATCTTAGCCACCTGCATCAAGGACAGCTCTAACAACAGCAAGGAACTTTTCAACATAGTCAAGGAGTTCACCAACCCCTTGGCAACAGAAAACAACATCATACCCTTGCAAGCTCTCTGTGACACCCTTGCAGACTTTTTACACATCAAAATCAAAACCATCTACCAAGACTTTGCACTCCAACCCCCTGCTGAGGCCATATCAACTGCATCATGCTTACCGAAGCACACCCACACCGGCTCACCTCGTGGAACATCTAAGAAGGAAATGGCGTCCATCATGAGATCCATCCTCTCTGGAGCCCCAGCAGGCCCCTGCCCACACCATACTTTCAACATCAGCAATCAATGCATTAGCAAAGAACTCACCAAGGTCCTCAACTTGTCCATCACCACTGCCCACTTCCCCCAGAAATAGAAACATGCCGACGTGACGTCACTGCTGAAGAAACCATCCACAGACCATGGGGAACTATGAACTACCGACCTATGTCCTTATTCTCTTTTCAAGTCAAAGTCATTGAGAAAGCCATCAGCATCCAGCTCAGCAGACATTTGGATCACCATAACCTTCTGGACACCTCCCAATCAGGCTTCAGAGCTAACACCAACACATAGACAGCCCTAATCACAGGCACGGATGACATCAGAATGCTGTTGGACCATGGAGAAACAGCAGCCCTCATCCTCCTCGACCTCTCAGTAGCTTTAAACACTGTATTCCACCAGACACTGCTAAACAGACTCCACCAGATCGGAATCTGAGAAGCAGCCCTCAAGTGATCGCATCCAACCTCACATGAAGAATGCAGAAGGTCACACTCCTGCCCTCTCCTTGCTTCCTAAAAACATCACCAGCAGTGTACCTCAAGGCTCATCCCTCAGCCCAACCCTCTTCACTGTATATATGACACCCTTGGCAAACAGCATCAGGAGCCATAGACTCAACATAATCTCCTATGCAGACAACACCCAACTCATCCTCTCCCTGACTCACTACCAATGAGCACTAAGGACAAGTTTCAAAGATGCATGAAAGACGTGGCCGGACTGGCCGCCTGGATGAACAACAACTATCTCAAACTCAACACCGACAAGACTGAAGTACTCATCTTTGGGAAAGGACACTCTCTGGAACAACAAATGTTGGCCACCTGAGGTGGGCCCAAACCCACCGAACATGCCCACACCCATAGCATCATCCTCGACAGGCAACGTTCGTGGAGAAGCAGGTCAGCGCAGGTCTTCTCTGCTTGCTTCTTCACCTTCCGAATGCTCAGGAAGTTCTTCAGATGGCTCCCACCGAACACCAGGCAAACAGTCACACAAGCTCTCGTTACCAGCAGACTAAACTAGGGCAACTCCCTCAATGATGGAACAACTACTCAACTCGTGATGAAACTCCAGACTATCCAGACCACTGCAGCCAGACTCATCCTTGACCTCCCAAGATGTGCTCACATCACCCCTCACTTCCCAAACCGAAACTCCACTGACTACCAGTCGCAAAGAGATGCCAGTTCATGGTGCTCACCGACACTTATGAGGCACAACACAACTAAGGACTGGCGGACCTCAACAGTCAAATGTACTTCCACCAACCTACCAGAAAACTCTTCTCCGAATACCTCTTCCTCTCATCCACACATCGCATCTGCCGGATGAAGAGCTGAGGCCGCTCCTTCTCCCAC
This sequence comes from Lissotriton vulgaris, assembly GCF_964263255.1. Lineage (NCBI taxonomy): Eukaryota > Metazoa > Chordata > Amphibia > Caudata > Salamandridae > Lissotriton > Lissotriton vulgaris. The sequence goes on along the minus strand of NC_141685.1, from coordinate 1,550,944,140 downwards.
CTGGTGAATAAGACCTGGAAAAACTTCCCCCTGCATCTCAGAGTCTCACAATTGCCACAGCAGTAGTTCAGGAAGGACCTCAAGACTTTTCAGCCAATTGGAGAACAGGCAGCTTGTTCTTCCAGCACCTCAAGATGCTCACAGGTGATGCAGCGGCGCTCTACAAATTTCAATTGATTGATTGATATCTGATTTATCAAGTTTAGTTTACAATATTTAGCATATTATTAGTGCATGTTGTTTATACATTTTCATTACAGCATTGTTAAGACATCAGTAAAGAGAATTATTACACATGTTATTTCTACAGCTCATAGCACTCTGTACAGTGCTCGTATTTTGTCTTCACTCAATATCATTGAAATATACTTAACGTGTGCAAGAAGGACATTTGTTTTTCATATGTGGTTTTGTTGTTGCAGCCAGTGTTTGCTGATATAAAACTAGTTGACAGCATGTGTGCTGCATCAGATTTGACAAATTGGATAAGGAGTGCGTATATAGGGGGCCTAATACTGAGGGAGCTGGTGTACATCCAGGGTCGCTGGACCTTGCCCCACAGTAGTTTGCCACTCCCCCACCTACTTCCTCTGCACTTAGTAGGAAGTGGTATCTAGGGCCTGGAGGAGTGACTTTAGCTCAGAGTGGCCACTGGGTCATAGAGTCCAGCTACATACATGACAGACTCCTCCTTCCTTGGCATCTCATGTCTATGCTTTGGATTTTGATTCCGGCGCTGCTTTACCGCTTACATTTTAAAATGGCTGGGTTACTCAGGCAGAGCAAGGCACCTAGATTTTATAATTATTGACTCAGAATGGGAAAACAGATACTGACCTTTCCAAGTAATTTAGCATTATTTGATTTCGACTGTTAGGATAAGACCAAACATTGTCATGCCACCTTGCTGTAGTGTTTCTTCTATGCCTTTTCACTGACCCACAAACAGCTGTTTTTTGGTATTATACTTAGTGTCATAAAACTCTGTATATTTGTCATGTCTAAGCAACACATTGTTTTTTAATCAGAAGAAGAGTAATTGACATCACCAATGCTTTTAATCCAACCTGGGTACACTCTGACTCTAGGTTTCCTTCACCTCATGAGTTCGAAAGGAGAAAACATAGTGGAATCAACCAATGAAACTCTGTATGACCAGACCATTTTAAACACTTAAGTCTCCTAGGGTATGTTGTTCCTACAAGCCAACTGAATGGCACCCTTCAAAGCTCTATTATAATGTTCTACCAGACCGTTGCCACTAGGATTGTACAATGAGGTCATTTGGTGGTTGATGGCACATTTTACCAAATACTGCATCATAACATCAGAAGCAAACTGTACCCCATTGTCACTAATGATGATGACTGGGGCGCCTTCATTAAGAAACACTTCATCAAAATGATTTATGACAGTATCAGTATTTAATTTCTTAATAATGTTTACAACAGGCAATTTAGACAAAATGTCCATAAGAGAGATTACATATTTTTCAGAACTACCAGCAGGACCCATGATGTCCACAGTTATGTGCTCCCACGGGGACTCCGACACATAAAATCACTCATGGGGTGTCTCAAAAGTTTTAAGGGTTTTGTCAGCAGATCAACATGAACTGCACTCTCTTATAACACTTTCCACCTCAATGTCCATGCCGGGCCATCAGTACCTACTTTTCACAATGAAAGGAGTAGCTATTTACTTCAGTAGAGGTGTTGCCTGGGAGTTTGTTCAAGTCCAGAGAGATCCTCAGGGAAGATGGTCTATGGGTCATGGTCAAATTAAATGGTACTACATTAACTTTTGTGAATTATCATGGCCCAATCACGGATGACCCCTCAGCTTTAATGAAGGTTAACGAGCTGCTCAGGGGGCTCCCAGACAGATCATTGTAGGAGGGGATTTTAACTTTATCGAAGACTTGAGAAAAGACACTTCTAATAAAAACAAGACGCAATTGAAGCCAAAGACTAATAAAGTCCTAGATACCATATACAGGATTATCAGCTGTTTGATCCATGGCTTAAAGACAATCTGGCAGCATGCGATTATACATGCTACTCCCGTCAATTTCAAACAGCATCTCGTATTGATTTCTTTTTAACATCTCTATCTCTGAATTATGTACATGCAGAATTTGGGGCTAATTCATTTTCAGACCACTCCTATATTCAACTAGATCTAGAAATTGAGGAGGGAAAGAGGACAAGAAACAGGTGGTAGATGCCTCCTTCTAGATCATCAATGGGTAGCAGACTTAAGAAATTGGATACTTGATTATTTCCAGATTAATGAGGGGAAGGCTGAACCATTCTCAGTTTGGAGGGGCTTAGGACGGCTGTACTTGGGCAAATGATCGCCTTTTTGGCCGCTCAGTCCAAAACAAAACGCACTAAAATAGCTGAACTCCAGCAGTCGATAGTACCTTGAATCATAGAAATAATTTTTTTAATGGAAGAAATAAACAGCTCCTGGACTTTTCAACAACAAGTAAATGAAGAAAGCTAAATGGTTGGCAAATTGTTAGCCGGGTCAACTAAGACTAGACAGGAAGCGGCCTTAATTACAGAGGTCATAGATCCCAAGACCAGAGTCGCGGTGATGGACATGGACAGCTCTACACTACCAAATATGAGGTTAGGCAAGACTCAATGCAGAACTTTTTTGAGAACGCAAATCTCCCAAGTTTGACCAACTCCCTTGTGGAACAGGTTCAACTTGACATTGCTGAAATTTTGGCAGCCCTGAAATCAATGGCGGGAGCGAAAGCCTGTGGAAACGATGGGTTGCCCATAGAATTTTATAAGGCATTCTCTAAGGAATTGATCCCCTTCTTGAAAAAGCTTTTTAATTATATAAAGACTGGTGGTGCTGTCCCTCAATCTTTAAAGAAGCTATTATTGTTAGCTTTGTGAAAAAGGGGAAGATTCCCAAAAATGTCAACTCCTATAGATCAATTAACCTTCTTAATGCTGACTACAACATTTTTATGAAAATGTGGGCTCAGTATTTTACTACCCTAGCACAGGAAGTGATCCACAGAGACCAGTCTGTGTTTGTCGCCGGGAGGTCAATGTCCTTAAATAGAACTTTTTTAATACAGGCTTGCGACTTTTTTAATAATAATTGTACTCCGGCACTCATTATGATGGTAGACGCCAAAAAGGCGTTTGACCTGGTTAATTGGGATGCCCTTTTTATGGTCTAGGCAGGTTCTGTGCCCCCCTCCAGGTCATAAAAATACTTAGGAATATCTACCAGGGGGCCCAGGCTCAGGTAGTGATAAATGCAAATCGAGCGGGCATAGTAAATAGCAACCGTGGGACTAGACAAGGGTGTCCGCTGTCTCCCCTATTGTTCACTTTCTTTATCAAACCCCTGGCTATAACAATCAGCGACAACAACGTAATTAAAGTGCAGTTTCTGGGTATGGAAAATTAAAGTTATTATTCTATATTTCAGTCCTGAGAGCCAGAATTTAGATTGGGTCTTAACAGAATTTAGTCATTTGTATTTTGTATTTGAGTGATAGCGCTAGAGAGCAAACTGGTGATCGAGGCAAGCAAGCAAGCAGCAGCAAACAGTGGAGCAGCAGAGCAGCGAGGAGCTGCGAGGAGCTGCTGCTGTAACGATAGCGGAGGCGGTGTCAGTGTCCCGCAAAAGCCGCTGCCAAGTGACCAGGCAGCGAGCGGGCAAAGCGGGACACACGAGATATTTTGCCGTAGCGGTCCCATCGGAAAAGTGCCAAGCGTTGAGAGTCCCTGAAGCAGCGGAGGCGTGGGCGGCGTGGGCGGCGTGGGCGGCGGCGTGTAGAGACCGCGAAAGCCAGGAAACCGCAGGAGACGCAGGAGATGCCCAGAGGGCTAAGCAGAGAGCTTGCTGGTGCCGCGGCCGCGGCCGGTGGTGGGGACGGAGTTGGTTGAGCCATAAGAGCCCCACGATTCGGCCACATACTCGGGATCTGTGCAGGAGGCACCGGCTGCCCGACGTTAACATCCCGCCCAAGCCCAGACCCAAGACCAGGCATTGTAAGCAGCATAAGGCATGAAAAGAGGCTGAGAGGGTGTGAGAAGCATTCAGGAGGGCGAACTGTGGTCAAGGATTCGTGAGTACCAAGCTCCATTTTTACTTGGGAATTAAGACTATCAAAAGATAGAGATAAAAAGAAAGGGCTGGTGTGAAGGGGAAGGAGACAGGGACAGGAACACAGTCAGAGGAGTCAAAGGAGTCAGAGGAGGGGGGGTGAACTGTGGAAGCCATTCCACAGACACAGCAGACCCCTTACCCTGCCCTGACAAATATAAAACGTAATAAAAGTCTTCCACCCCTCCAACTCCCTACGGAACATCAAGCAGGCATCAAGTAGACATCAAGCAGTCACGCAGAACTCCATTCCGGGAAATACAAGAGCTGACGCGCCCTGGGGAAAAGCAGCAACAGTCACAGCTGATCTTGGCTTATCTATTCCTACTATTTTTCCAAATATTTTTCATCAAGACAGCATAAAGACAGCATAACGACGGACGCACAGCCCAGCACCTACCTTCCCGCTCCCTCTCTCCACCTGATGGCAGCTGTTCCAGACCAAAGGGGCAGACAGGCTTGGGGGGTTTGGGATTTGCAAGTGTAAGTGTGAGGGTAATGTGGAGGTGGTTATAAGCAGCAGGGGGACCATATCACTCTACGCAACGAGAGAGTCTGAGCCCAGTGAACTCAAGGAAAACTGCTGGGGTAACCATATTACGCCGTTTGCTTATCAGTAAATTAGCAACCCAGAGCAGTCTGAAAAATTAAGAGTTGGAATGAAAATTTACACTTTGTAAAAGGAAACAGAAATAATTTTAAAAAACAAAGGGATAACCAGATACAGCAATACAACGAAAAATAAAGTAAGATCCTAGACACATCTAAAACAGACCACCGACCAAAGGACAGAATAACAGAAGTAGGATATGCGGTAGGGAAAAATACGACAAACCCCAATACAGAAAATAAAAAGAAGGTTAGTAGCAAAGGAAAGAAACAAACAAGGAAAAAAAAATAGGTTAGACGAAGTGCCCAGTGAAGAACAAACAGACCCGACACCAGTCCCCATGGCAGAGCCTTTCAAGTTTGGGGAGGAAAAATTCAAGCCCAAATTTCATTTTTTAAAAGATCAAATGGCTGTAATTCACAGCATAAGTGAAGAAGTAAAAACCCTACAAAGCCCAATAAAACCACTAAACTTATCCTCATCAAGCAAAAAACGCAAAAAGAGAAATGAATCAGAATTAAGTTTAGGCACTCAGTTCAAAGAACAATCAACAATAAAAAACTGGTTGGTAAAAACTACGGCACAAATCCACGTACCTAACGGCCAAGCAATGTCTACACCAAACAAAAAACCCACCAAGGGCAATGATAAAAGCTTAATACTTATCGACCTTAGTCAATCAGGGCCACAAACAAAATCTCATAGAAGTATACAAAAAATAGACTGGTCAAAATATTTTTCTATTTTTGAAGAGGCAGAACTTCTGAAAATGCTCGAAGACAATACACATAAGGAAGCGGAACCAGAACGATGCAGGAACGTAGAAGTGAAATAATCCAAAAATTTGGGAATAAATGAAGATGATTAGAATCAGGAAACTACACTTTCTCCCAAAAAACTCACATCAAGTCCAATCAGACAGCTGAACACTAAAACCAAGGAGTCAGATGAAGTAAAAGAGGGGAAAGAAGAAGACTCGCCAATAACTATCTCTTCTGCAGGTAGCTTTAATTCAACCACAAGGACCCGGACGCAACAAAACATAGCACAGTCAGCGTTCTGGGGTGACGCTCTATTAAAAAGCTTAGAACAAGCGATTAACGCTTTAAACTTCCAATCAAACAAACTTGATGTTCAGGTGGAATTGATGAACTTAATTGCAACACACATAGTGGGAATAAATTCCAAAGTGGATAAAATCTCGGTGTACCTCACAAAAGAAAAGGAGGAAGAAAAACAATGGAAAGCAAAGTTAATGGAACAAAATTGCGTCTGTGGGGAAATAATAGATAACTTAGCAACATTACCAGATATTTTGAGAGAAATACTTGCCGTAACACATTCAAAAAACATCCAAGGTGAAATTTCTAACAGCGAGGCTATAAAAATTGGAAAACAAAACAGAACATTTCCCCTGTTGAAAAGGAAAAAACCCTAAATGGATCAGAAGAGAATGAAATTACTGAGAAAGGACAAGATGAAAATAAAGCACTGGGGTCAGAGGACATAACAGAACATCTAACCAAAAGACAACGCAAACGTGCAAGGAAGGCAAGGAAAAATGCCATTAAAATCAAGCAAGAAAAACAATTCTTTGCCATCTTCAAACAAAAAAAAAGAGATCCCAAATGAACCGGTCAAAGAAAAGGTTATTAAAGAAGCAGGTAACCAAGAGACAAAAAAAGAAGAGGTTGAGAAACACTCAAAATGCTCATGGCAGAATGGGAAAACATCAATCTCACATGGAAAACCAAAGGACGAGGAAAAAGCTGATATAATCACACAGAATAAAACAACATATAAATAAGACGAGATAGCAAAAACAATTCTTGCCCTGGACACAGAACAACAAAAAGTACAAGTAAATGCATTATTACAAAAACCAGAGCATGAACTATCGGCACAAAACTGTTTAAAATGGCCAATAGGTGAAAATGAGTAATATGGTCAGAATACAATAGAAAAAGTAGAAAACCAAAAAATACAAGTAGACCAAGTCAGGGAGACAAATACCCGCCTAACCATAATGGTAGGAAAAAAAGGAAGAACATGTAATGCTTCATATGGAACTCTACAAAATGATAAGGCGGGGCAAAATATAAGTAATGGACCATCAGAGCGAGAACTAATGGAACTCCAAAAAGTGGTGACAGTACTGGGACCCAGTCGACAAGAAACAACAACCACAGAACGACAATATCAACACACACCATATATTAAACTGGACCAAAGAGAGGGAAAAAGAGAAGTCTACCAAAAACAGAATCCCCAAACGGCATCCCCAGAAATAGGCTGTAAACTACTATTTAGGCCGGAATTCCAAACAAGAGGAAAATCGGACACGTTGAATCGGGGGAACATACTGAGATTGTTTGGAGAGATACCCAAATTAAGGCGAATAACAACAAGTGACCTCATATCAGTAGAATTCGTTCAACTACATAAAGAGAAAGAAGAGGAAATAAGCTGCACTACGTGGGCATCAAAAGATATAGTAGAGCTGATTCTTTCGACAAGATCTTACTTTGCAGAATGGGGAATAACATTAGAACTCCCAACGCCTATTAAGTATCCATTCCCTTTACTAAACAACATGACTTCCCAACCTAAAAACGCAATCGAAAAAACACATTCAATCCTAAAGGGGGCAAGAAACAAAACAATCACGCAACACCAGTCGAACTGCATAAAAATAACATAAGTGAACAATGGGTCGAAAGATAACGAAGATTGGTCTTGGATAGCACTAGCCCTAAACTCGCATCGATCCTGATGGCAGTAACTCGGCCCGAAACAAGCAAAATCAAAACATCAAGGTAGGCCAGAAACCAGAGAGGAAAATAAAAATTTGCTTGTGGAACGTTCATGGTTTTAAAGAAATGATTCAGGATCAAGAGACAACGGCTTTTCTGAGCAAATTCTATATTATACTTCTTCAGGAAACATGGAATGAAATCCCGAGACAAATCATGGGATATGAAGAACATCACGTAATGGCGGAGAAAATTGCTAAATATGGACATCCGAGGGGAGGATTATCCACTTTTATAACAAACGACTTAACCTGGAAAACAGAAGCACTCGATTCAGGGGTGAATTGGATACAAGTCATCAAACTAGAAAACAAAGCATGTAAAGACAGCTTGGGATGGAGGTTATTGATCATAAACATGTACATCCATCCTGAAAAAGCAACAAAAGTCAAAATATTACTAACGCTATTAAATTTGATAAAAACCCTACAAAAAGCATACCAATTCCACAGGATGCTTATTTCAGACGACTTTAATAGTAATCTAACAAGTGTTATGCAAGACAAAAACAATATCCAAAAAATATGGAATGAGCTGGAATCATTAGGATTAACGATCCTAAATGGAAATATGAAGGGAGATTGACCCACGAGATTCACCTTCTCGAGTGGAAAGAAAAACTCCATACTAGACTTCACACTGATTAGTAAAGATCTTATAAAGACGGTCGATCATTTCGAAATATTAACCCGACCGGAAAGTGATCATTTCCCACAAGAGACGATACTGAGTATAAACTCAGAAGAAAAAACGAAGATAGTATCATTAGTTAGTATTTCAGAAATATACAACTTGAAGAAACTCAGATGGAGGGGTCATATAAAAAAAGAAATAATGGAAACGGTGTTTGAGCAAGTAAAAATCATGGAGGCCACTGGAAATCAATCGCTCGAAGAAGAATGGGAGAACTTACATAAGCTTGTGCTACGAAAATTTCCAGTAAAAACATCAATAAAACATGGACAAGACTCTAACAATGAGCCCTGGTACACTACTAAATTAAGAGATAAAAAAAGGGAAATCGCAAAAAAGCTAAGAATAAAAGCTGTAGATAAAAGGCTGGGAAAAGAAGTAGATAATAACGAAATATCGAAAATGAGAAAAGAATACAAAGAGGAATGTAGAAGAGCGAAAAGATCGCACACAGAGAAAATTTGGGAAGATCTGCTATGGTCGAGCAAACTATCTAATAGCAGTGAATTCTGGAGTATAATAAATAAACTAGCAAAAGGAACGGGCGGACAGCACAACATAGGAATTAGTGAAACCACATGGCTACATTATATTGAAAGCCTATGTAACACATTTAGGCACCAACCACACAAAGAACTATATAATGATTCTATAAAAGGAATGGTTCAGAAAGAAGCAGACACTGGACACGCAAAAGATGACCGGTATGAAAATTCTCCCAATGGAGATCCAGAAGATCTAACTTCGCTTACAACAGTAAAACAAACAACCATCATGATAAAAAAAACTGAAAGCGGAAGGAGCATCAGGCCCCAATGGGCTCCCAAACGCTCTATTCAAATGTGATCCAGATTTTTGGGCAAAGTATCTCACACCATTATTTAACCAAATATTCAAGGAAAAAAAGATACCGCAGTCCTGGCAGGGTAACATCTTCCAACCAATATATTGATAGGTTTCATTTTCGATGTCCCACCCATTAACATTTACATATGCAAGTTAGCATCATGTGTCTAACTAATGAAGTATATACTTATGCCTTTACGTTATTTTTTACTCTTCATGTGATTATTCATTTATACGTGTGGTGATATGCAGTTTCCTTAGCTTTGCTTGTGTGCCTCCATTTTGAGTATTCCTCTGTGTCTGCGAGTCGCACTCGCTCACTTTCCCCCCTCCCGTAGGAATAAGAAAAACCCTAATGCAGCAGTTTTCGTTTCTCAGCTAGCTGTGGCCGAAACTAACAAGTTCCTTATCAGTAATGTTCTCATGCACCAGAGATGCCGTGGCCCGGCTCCGCGGCCTTGGGCAGAGATATCCAAATGTTGCCTTTGCAGGTGCAAATGCCTCTTGTATGATGCCATTGTTTCCCTCTCTGGGGTTCAGTATTTTTCCAGAAGGGGCATGTTTTGCTTCACTGTACCATGTTATAATGTATTGCTGTGATGATATGAGTTAGTCCTCTCGGCACACTCTTTGGGGTGAGGTCGGACAGGGCCCTCTCATATGGGAGTTTGTGGCCTAATAAAATTACCTTGTTTATTCTTCTCCACTGTCCGGCTGACTTCTTACTGAGTAACTATTGGCGAGTGTGGTAAGTCACTCGGGTGGATTTGAGCCACTCTTATCAGATGGCGCCCGAACAGGAACCCCACGATAAGGATCTTTCTCACCCGTAGGTGGGTAGCAGAAGACCGGGGACCCTCCGGTCAGCACGGTGGGTCTGGGTACCCACTTTGATACCGAGCTTGGTTCTCGCAGCGCTGCCCCACCTTGCTGATCGGGAGAGGTCCCGGTTCGGGATCCTACGCCGGGGTCCGGAATGGCGGAACTTGGAGCTGACCGTGTTGGTCCTGGCAGCCGGAGGTGGAGAACGGTAGAGGTCGGTACCGCATACGGAAGGTGAGTTGTCCGCCTGCTGTTTGAAGGATCTGGAGTGCTCCGAGAGACCGGGGTGTCTCTAATGGTTTGAGGAGCCGGTGCGCTCTGGGGGCTGGTGTGCTCTGGGGAACTCAGAGTGCGGGTGGCACTCTGACAGACTTAATGGGAGGTGTGGGGATGTTTGTTCGCAGTCATCCGACCGGGCGGCACTTTGGTGGAGGCGTGGCTCATTGCGGCGGGTCCCGGACCTCACCCCGAACGCCTAGGGTGGCGATTTGGTAGGCGTGGGTTCTGGGCCTCCTGTGGTAAAGTGTGCAGCGATCCGTAGTGTCGCCCGAGTGGTGGATGTGTCCCCTAGCCTCAGAACAGTTAGTATACTGTTCAGTCTGCGGTAGGGTCCAGGTTCCCCAGGACTTGGTCGACGGGCCTTGTCTCATTTTGGTAACACATGTTTGGCAGGATTTTGATGTATAGGATGTATGTGTGTTTTTGAATTTAATGCATATGATATATGTGTGGATGTGTTAGGAGCTATTGTGTAGTAGGTAATTAGTGAACAGAGGTAAGAGAATTTGTGAGAAGGTGTGATTGCATTGGTGTAAAGATGCTGTGCTTCAGTAAGTTGCGGTGTTTCGGGTGCTGCTGCCGCGCATCGGATTCTAGATTGGCCGAAAGCCAACCTGGGCTCCCCTAATTTCGATATGTATGTGAAACATGGATTGACCCCGATTCTGTTTGGTACTTTGTGGCATAGATATACCAAGGACAATGTGGATTTGCAGTGGCCATTGACAGGCTCTTTTGGAGTGGCAAAATTAGACTATTTACAAGACAGATTGTTCGCTAGGCGTAGTCGTCAGAGCATGTTTGACTCATTACGGATGTGGCAGAAGGAAGTTAGAGAACGTCAGTTGAGGGAGGAGAAGGTGGCCCAGAAGAGGGCGGTGCAGACAATGGCACAGAAAGTGAGGGAGCATACAAAGAAAGAGAATGAGCAGGGGATCGAGCGCGCAGATAGGCTTTTCAGGCTGAAGGAAAATAAAAGTTATGTAGTGCGAGAGGATGAGCAGGACGAGATGGAGGATGTTTTGAGTACCCGACCCCCTCCCCCTTATGCCCCGCAGCCATTATATCCCACGTTGCCGGGTTCGGCTTCCTCCGGTGGGGTTTTGGACCCGCGAGCAAGTGCCCCACACCCGTCTGGTGTGTCGTCTTCTGTCTCCCCATCATTGCCAGCGCCCCTTGTTTCTTTGCTCGCGACAAGCTCACCTGCTCCCTCCCAGTTTCCCTCAGCACTCCCTGCTGTCTCTGCCAGCGCTACTCCCAGTCATGGGTTGTTGACACCGAATAGAGGTATGGGGAGTGGGTTGCTCTCCCAGGTGCGAAAATTGCTTACACGCTCCACATTTGGCTTAGATGAAAAAACGGTGGTGGCTAATCAAGCTTGTCAGTGGGCCAGGAATAATATTTATTAATTTGAGGACATTTGGTCCACAATGAAAGATTTTGAACCTTTGATGCAACAGCATGCTTTGTGGCATATGTCGACAACGTTGATAGCGCTATGGGAACAGGGGTATGGAGGAGCAGCACCCGCGATTTTACATGATATAAAAGATGGAGCCTATAGGGCTAATACTTGGATACGGGAGGTGATGCAAAGTTTGAAATACCTGTTAGAGTATAGAAATGAATTACCTTCTGCGGGTACACCCCATTTTCCGGGGATACACCCAATGCGTGAGGTACACCCTATTTTTCACCCTGAAGCCCCCGAAGTGGTAGATTCAGTCACACATGCTGTCACTAGGGCTCGTGTAGACGCCCATTTTCAAGAACAGTGGGTATATACGCCGTGGAAAAGGAGTGAGGTGTTAGCTTTGAAGGCTCAGTTGCCAGATTCCAGAAAAAATCCGACTGCCTATTACAAAGAATTGACAGAAGCTGCGTCCTCGACTGTTATGACTTTAGCGGACATTGAATTATTCTTTGGATTATTAGTCCCGGTGGACGTGTGGAGGAAGGTGAAGGGCACTGATCATACGGAGGAACTGGGTGGCACATGGGTGGAATTGCAGGATTGGGACAAGGAACGAAAGCCAGGTGAGAAGCCGAAAGAAGAGGTTTTAGCTTTGCCGGGGCGGATTATTAAGTATATGCATTCTCTCATTCCCCCAAAGAAGGTGGACTGGGATAAGTTGACAGCCTGTAGACAGAAAAAGGATGAAGCTGTCTCTGATTTTGTTACTAGGTTTGAAGAGATTTTATGGACTTCAGTGGACAGGATATGTCATAGGACGGAGGGTTACGACTTTTCGTTAACAGGTTCGTAATGAACTTGTTACCGGAAATATCGGTGAGGTTGCAGGCGTCGGAGAGTACGTGGACGACGTCCACGCCCTCTGGCATTCTAAGCATGGCTCAGTATTACGAACATAGAGAAAATGAGAGTAAGGACAAGCAAGAAAAGAAAGCCAAGGATTTGAAGACGAGGGTTTTGTTACAACAGGTGTCCAAAGGTCGGGGCCGAGGTGCTTCACCTGCGGCAGCGGGACGAGCGGGAAGTGGTTACGGAAGGGGTGACAAGAGAGAGCGATTGGGACAGAATCAGTGTGCATAATGTAAACAGGAGGGGCACTGGTGGAGAGATTGTCCCGAGTTTCAGTCGAATGCGGGCCAAGGCAGAGGGAGAGGTCGAGGTGATTTTCGAAGACATGATGGGAAATCTGATGGTGTAGGGAGACAAGGAGGAAATTGTTTCGATGGCAACAGGGATCGACAACACTTTCAGAGGGAAGGTGGACAGTACTACAATGATGATTATACGATGGATGATTTGACAGGATTCTCCCATAACTAGGACAGCGTAGGACAGAGCGAGGGACCAGTTTCTGTGGATGTAGATCAACGAGGACCCTATGTGACTGCAGATTTGTCAGGGTTCCAACAGAAATTTTTGGTAGATACGGGTGCTATGAAAAGTTCAGTGGCTCGTTCTCAGGTCCCAGGGGCAGCTCTGTCTGGCAAGAATAATATCTCCGTGGGGTTCTCAGGTACTCCGGTGATCAGCCCCATCTCTAAACCTCTTACTCATACGATTGGCCCTTTCACTGTAGATTCCCCTTTTCTACTGACTTCCAATTGTGGCGAAAATTTGTTGGGTTTAGACTTGCTGAAGAGATTACATGCCACCATTTATTGTTCTCCGGACGGTGTGTACCTCACATTGGGTCCTACCGTTGCGCGTGCACAGCAATGTTTTTCCAAAGATGAGCCTCTGCCGACTGAATTTGAAGGGGTCCCAGAGAGCTTATGGGCTAACAGCGATACGGATGTGGGAAAAATGGATATTGCCCCTGTGTCCATCAAGGTTAAAGTGGGAGCTCAATTGCCCAGAATATCCCAATATAAGATATCTAGGGATGGCGAAAAAGCCCTATTGCAGATAATACAGGATTTGATTCGATCGGGGGTCGTGGAGGAGACGGACTCTAACAGATGTAATAGTCCTATTCTTCCGATTCTTAAAAGACGGTCAGCTGATGCCAAAGATGATACGCCTGATGTCTATAGATTTGTGATTGACTTACGCCACATTAACAAGGTGGTTGAGCCCCAGAACCCAGTGGTTTCCGACATTACAACGATTTTGACAATGATTCCCCCATCGGCTAAATATTTTTCTGTCCTGGATCTGAAGAATGCTTTCTTCAGTATTCCTGTACATGACAATAGCCGTTATCTCTTCGGATTCTCATTGGCTGGCCGAAGTTTTAGATTTAGGAGAATTCCTCAAGGATATACGGAGAGTCCCAGCATTTATAGCCAGGCATTGAAAGCTCAATTGGATGATTTGAAATTACCCGCAGGCAATGTTCTGTTACAATATGTGGATGATGTTCTCATCGCATCGGACACCGAGGACGGCTGTCGGGATGCTATGGTTGAACTGTTACATCATTTGGCGCACAAGGGCCACAAAGTGTCCCTTCCTAAATTCCAATATTGTCGAACAGAGGTAACCTACTTAGGCCATCTCCTTTCGAAGGAGGGGAGGAGGTTGACAGCGGAGCGCATAAAAGCGATAACTAACATAGCTGTACCTAACACGCAGCGAGAGGTGCGCACGTTTTTGGGCATAACTTCGTATTGTCGCCAGTGGATACCCAATTATGCTTTACTAACAAAACCCCTATTGTATCTGACTACTAAAGAGGTACACAAACCCCTACCCTGGACCCCCGCATGTCAGGAAGCCTTTGAGTCATTAAAAACTGCTTTATGTTCTGCACCTGTTTTAGGAACACCCGATTACCAGAAGCCTTTTGTGGTTTATGTACATGAGACGGAAGGTTGCGCGTTGTCTGTCCTAACACAATGTTTTGGGGGGAAACAGAGACCTTGTGCCTATTTTTCTGCTATGCTCGACAATGTGGCAAGAGCGCTGCCGAGCTGTCTGCGGGCCACAGCGGCTGCTGAGGTCTCTATTAGACAATCGGCAGGGCTTGTGCTGGGTTCAGACCTCACAGTAATGGTACCGCATGCTGTGGATATTCTATTGAACAGAACGCAGACGCAGTACTTAACTAGTGCTCGCCTTACTGGTTATGAAATGACACTATTCGCACCCCATGTCACGATAAGGCGATGTGCCACTCTGAACCCAGCCACGTTGCTACCCATCCCATCAGACACAAAGGACGATGAAATACATGATTGTTTGTTTCGACGGAGGAGGAGACGAAAGGGAGAATTGACTTGACCGATACACCCCTAGATGACCCTGATGGGGAGTTGTATGTTGATGGGTCTTGTTTTAAACTTGCAGACGGTACATCAACGGCAGCATAAGCAGTTACGACATTACAAACAGTAGTGGAGACTTCTAGGATTCCATATCATTCGGCCGAGGCTGCAGAAATAATAGCCTTGTTGCGAGCGTGTGAGTTGAGTGAAGGACTGGATGTGAATATTTACACTGACAGCCAATACGCCTTTGGCGTGGCTCATAGTTACGGGCGACTGTGGGCAGAACGGGGTTTTTTGACATCACATGGACAGAGAATCCAACACGGCCCACTGATATTACGACTACTGACAGCATTGATGCTACCCAGACGACTGGCTGTGATAAAGTGTAGTGCACACAAGGCGGTGGTGGATGATGTAGGACGGGGAAACGCGTTCGCAGACCAGACAGCAAAGGAGACAGCTAGGATGAAACTCCCACGAATGTTTGTGGCAGGACCAGCTAGATGGGTACCAGATGTTAATATGTTTGCAGATACTGTGCAGAGCGTAAAGAACATACAAGAAAAGGCGACTGAGGACTAATTGAGGACATGGAAGGATGGTGGGGGGCGATTGGATTCTGATGAATGTTGGACAGATGTGACAGACAAAAGACGATGGTTACTCCCAAACGCATATGTCCTCCCAGTGGTGACAATGGCTCATGGGCCAGCACATATTAGTGCCAAGGGTATATGCAAATTACTAGACCCAGTGTGGAGCAACAAGAATATTTCTAAAGTAGCTACCCATTTAGTACAACAGTGCATGGTATGTTTGAGGTATAATCCAGGAAAGGGAACACCTGTCCCAGTGGGCAATTTCGCCCCCCCTTCTTTCCCTTTCGAGGTGATTCAGATGGATTATATTGAAATGGAAAGGGTTAACAACCTCAAATATGTCCTGGTGGTTGTATGCTCTTTTAGCAGGTGGGTGGAGGCATTCCCAACAAAAGATTGTACGGCCATTTCCACAGCCAAGATGTTGATAAAGGAGTATTTCTCCCGATATGGCCTGCCTAGAGTGATCTGGAGTGATAATGGCACATCCTTTAATGCTGAATTGATGAAGCAGATATGTAAGGGTCTCCAGATTTCCCAAAAGTTCCACGCGGCCCAACACCCTCAAGCTGCGGGACTTGTGGAGAGATTTAATGGAACGCTAAAATTGAAGATGGCCAAAATACAGGAGAGTACAGGACTCCGTTGGCCAGATGCCCTTCCCTTAGCATTACTTTCTACCAGAGTGACAGTTAATTCCAGAACGGGTGTCTCCCCTCACGAGGTGGTATTCGGCCGCCCCGCTAATGTGTGGGGAGTACCAAGACCAAAATTTTTTTCAGAAATTGAGTACCCTCTGTTGATAGACTACTTGTATGCTTTGACTAAAGATCTTCGTTCTATTCACCAGCAGGTAGCAGACACCCTGAAGCCGTTGCCGGAGGGGCCCGGACATGCCATACAACCCGGAGACTGGGTTGTGGAGAAGAAGTATCAACGGAAGCCTTGCCTGGAACCGAGGTGGTCGGAGCCGAGGCAGGTGCTCCTGACCACACGCACCGCACTTCGAGTTGAGGGTCGAAAGGCGTGGACCCACGCATCTCATGTAAAGAAGGTTCCACTGCCATTACCGTATGACAGATGGGTGAGAGACGGCGTTGCTGATCAAGAGTGTGAAGTGATACCAAGATACACACCTTTCTCTGATGCTTCACTGAGGTGAGAGGAGCTGAATACAGTAAGGAGTAAGAAAATAATTGTTGCAAGCTCCGAGGTTCCCATTGAGAAAAGTGACCAGACATCAGAGGACGCGATTCTTGCCAAACACATCCCCATTCTGTTCACAGATCCTGAAGTGCGAGGGAGCACTCGTTATAATCTGCGGCCCAGAAAGGAGAAAGGAATGAGGGACTGAACACTGGAAGAAGGGCTTAGATAGGGTGCCGGAACAGGAAGAGGTGTGGACAATATCTCACGGAATAGCTTAGTGATAGGGATGGACTAGCAAGAGCCCTGGTGTTTAGCCGAAGATTCTGTTTAACGAGACATTAGAGTGGTGGCTGTGCCCAGATTAGTGCTCCTGAGTTGCTACAGCTGTGCAACTCCAACGAGGGATTAGGGAATGAACAATAGAAGTCTACCTGTGAGGCTTTAATGCACACAGGGACGAAGACCCCTTTTTAAGGGTTGAAGAACCCCTCTGGCCGGTTTTGGAGTGCCTGGGACTATTTTTCTAGTTTAGTTTTTCTTTTTGACTTTTGATTTTTGATAAAAGAAATGTACCCCTTTGGTCATCCCGTCCCCGACGAGGAGCAGCCTTTTGCAGCTCCTCATAGACCAGAGCCTGATTCCCCATGGTTGGCTTTATCACGCAAAGGAAAAATAGTGGTTATTGTAATACTGCTCATTGCATTCATTGTGGTCCTTGGAATATTGTTTTTTATGGTCAAATTATATCCTGTACATGTGTTTGCCCCCACGCCTTCTGCCATCCCCGAACATAACATGATTACTGTTGATTATGGTGAACAAAGTTTACGCAAAGGCTATAGAGATAATGTTTTTATTAAAACTCTACATCATGCTCATGCAGTATATAATGTGACCGATTGTTGGGTTTGTGGATTGTTACCTTCTGCTGCTTATAAAAAAGATAGATTCCTAGCACTTCCCCTGACACCAGTGAATAGTTGAGTGGGGTGGTACACTTTGATTGGTATGGTCAAATAGTTCCGACAGCCAGATTTCCTATCCCCCCGACTATCAGACAGAGGATCTACTATGACAATGCGGGTACGCCCTATGCCCGCTTCTTCTCTTGGACTGTTGTTTACTGACGGACGTTTTGATCAAACATTTTTGGAGACATATTCGAAAAAAGGACGATTCATGACTCCCAATGACACTGACAAAGTTAGGGAGAGTTTTCTACAGTTAAATTCCTCTCTGTCGTATAGACACCCCTCAAAAGGGAACGGTAGCAACAAGTCTTTGATGCCCTTAGCAGTTGTGGGACCGTCACCATTCTTTTGTATAGCAGGGAGGGGTCCTATAAAGGTTGGGAATAGTTCTTGCAACATGACTGCATCGATCCACCTGCCTCTTAGTCCTTCTCTAGTAACGCCCCCCAATATTTACTTTGTATGCGGAGACAATGGGTATCTATGGTTGCCGAGGGTTGGGGTGGAGTCTGTTATCTGGCCTATCTGCTTCCACCTGTGTATGTGGCACCTTCCGACCACCATAAGACTCATCGTAGGTTCATCAGTCCACCAGAGCAGCGTAAAAGGAGGGGACTCCAGGTTGAGGATGTAGATCAGACTGACACCTCTTTACAGCAATGGACAGATTTTTCTAAGGGCTTATTGCCATTTTGGGGTCCGATATTTAACAGTAGGGCCATCCGTAGATTGTCGAGGGTGATGGAGAAAGTGGTCAACACTGAAGCAGACATTGCTGCTAATATGTCTGTTGAGATGCAGGCTATGAGATTATTCACGATCCAAAACAGGATGGTGTTAGACGTCATCCTTGCTATTAGGGGCGGAGCCTGCTGCGTCATCGGGACGTCTTGCTGCGTGTATATTCCAGATTCAGCCCAGACAGTTAACTTAGCGGTACAGAAACTCCATAGATTAGCGACTGAACTTCATCAGGACACTGGGACATGGTCACTACAGGGGTGGCTCTGGGGTGTTTTCTCCTCGTGGGGCTGGAAAATACTAATGGGGATAGTAGGAGTAGTGGGTGTACTCCTGACATGCTGCCTTTGTGTTTACTGCCTCCCCCCTTGTTGCTCAATGTGTGCTAGTAATTTACGGCCCTCAAGA
Organism: Lissotriton vulgaris; assembly: GCF_964263255.1. Taxonomy (NCBI): domain Eukaryota; kingdom Metazoa; phylum Chordata; class Amphibia; order Caudata; family Salamandridae; genus Lissotriton; species Lissotriton vulgaris. The sequence continues at coordinate 1,550,925,380 of NC_141685.1, read as the reverse complement.
AAAGTGACTGGTCAATATCCTGCTTCTACTACAATTGAACTCCCTGATATTCGTTGGTTGATGCTTATTGATGATGACATTTTTGATTGAACTGAGCCCCGTCCCTAGAATGGAATGTAAAGGTGCTACCTTTTTAGCTAATAAAGGCTACGCTCCAGTTAGCCAAATGATGCTAAAAGGAGGGTCTGATAGGTTTCATTTTCGATGCCCCACCCATTAACATTTACATATGCAAGTTAGCATAATGAAGTATATACTTATGCCTTTACGTTATTTTTTACTCTTCATGTGATTATTCATTTATACGTGTGGTGATATGCAGTTTCCTTAACTTAGCTTGTGTGTCCTTCCATTTTGAGTATTCCTCTGTGTCTGCGAGTCGCACTCGCTCACTTTCCCCCCTCCCGTAGGAATAAGAAAAACCCTAATGCAGCAGTTTTCGTTTCTCAGCTAGCTGTGGCCGAAACTAACAAGTTCCTTATCAGTAATGTTCTCATGCACCAGAGACGCTGAGGCCCGGCTCCGCGGCCTTGGGCAGAGATATCCAAATGTTGCCTTTGCAGGTGCAAATGCCTCTTGTATGATGCCATTGTTCCCCTCTCTGGGGTTCAGTATTTTTCCAGAAGGGGCGTATTTTGCTTCACTGTACCATGTTATAATGTATTGCTGTAATGATATGAGTTAGTCCTCTCGGCGCACTCTTTGGGGTGAGGTCGGACAGGGCCCTCTCATATGGGAGTTTGTGGCCTAATAAAATTACCTTGTTTATTCTTCTCCACTGTCCGGCTGACTTCTTACTGAGTAACTATAGGTGAGTGTGGTAAGTCACTCGGGTGGATTTGAGCCACTCTTATCAATATAAAAATGGATGTAGAATGGAACCGGGAAGTTACAGATTGATAACCCTAATTGATGTTGAGGCAAAACTTTTTTCATCTTGTATATTGATTCACCTTCGACAATGGATAAATAAAAACAAAATTGCACCAAAATTCCAAACGGGTTTCATGGAAGGCACAGGTTGTACAACTAATCTGTTAGCGCTGGCGCTGCTTATTGAAGGAGCAGGAAAAAAGAAGACCGGACTACTAGCTTGTTATATAGATTTGAAATCCGCGTTTGACCGCCTGCCATGAGACCGCTTGTGGAATAAACTTGAAACATGGGGCCTCCCGCAGAAATTAATTGATATTATAATAGCTTTATATAGCGAAATGTGGGCAAAAGTAAAGTTGGTGATGGGAGACGAATATCCACAGAATTAAAAACAAGAAATGGCCTCAAACAGGGCTGAGTGCTCTCGCCAAGCCTCTATAACATATACTTGGCAGACTTAGAAAGCCACCTGCACAACGTAAACGGACACCCACCAAAATTAGCCAATGAATGCATCCAGTTCTTACAATATGCAGACGACATTGTGGTCTTAAGTCAAACACCGATAGGGCTCCAAAGAGTGATAACTAAATTAATTGAGTATTTTGACTTAGAAGGTCTGGAACTAAACATCAAAAAAAAAAAAAAGTGGTGATATTGGCGGTCACAGGCAGACGACCATTCAAATGGTACACTAAGGACAAACATATCGAAGAAACAACATCATAGAAATACTTAGGAGTCACACTAAGTAAAAACATGTCCATATTACACCAAAAAAGAAACATCAATGCGAGAGCCCAATCACTGACTTTCGCGTACAGAACACTTCAAAAGAAACTTAAATGTCTGCCCTATGAACATCTTCTGAAGGTGATGGCAGCCCAAGTATTACCATCTCTGTCCTATGGGCTAGAAATATGGCACGAGAAAGAAATCGACATTCTGAACACACTCCAGACAAAAATATACAAATCGGTGTTCAATCTTTACAAAGGATCAGCTCCAGCACAAATAAGATTGGAATTTGGCCTGCAAAATCAAACCTACCAAAGGAAAGCAGTCTTAGCGAAATGGTGCTGGAAGCTTAGATCAGCAGAACCAGGTTCACTAAATAATCTATGCTGGCTGGAAATCAAGAAACAGTATGAGCAATGTGAACCACACTCTTGGGGTTAGGATTTGCGAACAACCTTGGAAACCCTTAAAATAGAGGAAATATGGAACAGCCAATTGGAAGAAGCATCCTTCAAAAAAATCTGAAAATTAAACGCAAAAGCTCTCTCCCTGGTAGAAGATAAAAGACCTTGGCCAAACGTCGACATGCCTGGACTGTATTAAATTCATATAAACAATTAAAACCGCAACCTTACCTTGCGGCACATTTCCGTCTATCTTTAAAAATGAAATTTTTAGCTTTTAGACTGGGCGACCACTCTTCTAAAGATCTGATCCCATCTTGGAAAAACACAAAACAAAAAACAAGATGTAGATTATGCGGATATCACACTGAAACCTTAAGTCACTTATTATGTACGTGCGAGTCAATAAAAGAGGAGTGAAGAACTTTGCTGAAATCAGTTCTAAATGCTCTTCAGATCCGTACCTGCAGGCAGGCAATCACCAGCTGGATGGGTGCAGGCTCGAACATTTTAATATGCCGCGGTGTGAAATTTATGAAAATAGTAGAGACTTTGCTTTCAAAGGCCGAACTAACTTAAGAGTGTGGACTGTAAAATAATGTTTTACTTTAAACAAACCGAAAAAATAGAAAAATATTTTAAGAAAATGAATTAAATTTTTTTTTTTAATTGTAAACTGTATATGTATACTTTATGGTTGTGACAAACCAAATAAAGTTAATTTTGACTGACTGACTAGTCAATTTGTATCAATTGGGGGCTATAAAATAAATTTAAAAAAAAAGAGATTCTAACTTTAAATAGTGACTGCGATTTTCCTCCCGTAAATTTCAAACACCACGCCCTTAAGTTGGAGCCAATACGCTGTCTCTAACCAATATGAGCAGCTGTATAAATTGAATTATGAAGTTATGTGGGGTAAAATAAACAAAAATTGCTGGATAATTGGTCACTTTTCCAATTCATTTTGATAGGCCGTGTAGCCCTCATCAAAATGTCCATACTCCCTCTACTTGTTTTTCTTTTCACGAATGTACCCATAAAATACTAGTTATTTTAAAGAGCTAGAAACTACGTTTAGAGAGTTTGTCTGGAGTAAGAAGGCACCAAGGGTTAAACTCTCAGCATTACAACTTGATATAAATCAGGGTGGGTTAGCATTACTGAAAATCCGTACATGAAGCGGCTATCCTAGATTTAACAGGTCGGTTGCTGGAATCAAATGGTTTTATAGATAACTTTTTTATGAATAAAATGAAGCAGGAATCTGGTTTGCAGATCCCGATTTTTCTAAAAACATCTAAACTCCCCAAGAGGACCAGATATAAGAGTCTGCAGGAATATTCCTTTAGACTACAGATTTTTTTAAGCAAACCGGTTCTTCTGGGTTTCATTATCTAAAATTAAGTGAATGCAAAAGTTTGGGTCTTCAAATCCAATGTAGTCACCTTAGAAGTTGGAAGGAATGTCGTCTAGAAGAGCAGGGGAGCTTTTTAATGAAGAACAGAGTAATTACCTGGCAAGAGGTTCAGAATAGATGTGGTGAACGGAGTAAACCTGGCTTTTTAAAAAATATTTTAGAGATTATATATTTTCGAAACATATACAATATTTTGTCTAGTGGCTCCCCAACTAAGCCTGTGACCGCTCTATTTGCAGCAAGAGTAAGAGGGGTGGGTAATGGGTACCGTTTGTTGTGTAACAAAAGTGAATCTCCACTTGTCGGGAAATTCCTAGAAAGAGTAACCTGGGAAACTCAATGTACCTTGTCAAGTCAGGAGTGGCAGATCATATCCCAGCAAGTGAGTAAGACTTTAAGTGATGCCAATTTTAAAAGAATGGCCTTTTTGTCTCTGTGGATGGCATTCTATACACCAAAAATATCCTGAAGTTGAGAATAGATGCTTCCTCTGTCAGGCTGAAGGGGAAGGGGCCTGGCTACATATATTCTTTACGTGTCAAAGGGTAGGGCGATTTTGGGTCTGGATTTTTTCAGCCTTAAGACGGGCATTCCAAAAAAGGTTAGATCAAGAGACTCAGGTAGCCCTCCTCGTCATTACCAGATTAAGTGGTAAACTTAACAAAAGAGGAGGAGACTTTTCTAGCTATTTCCTCCCACGTTGCACGCTCCCCAATCATCCAGAATTGAAGTAGGCGGAAGCACCGTCATATTCAAGGTGGTTAAATAAGATGAAATGAACCAGGATGTTCGAAGAAGTATATGCTAGGCAGGTGGGCGCTACAAAAAAGTTCACTGCGGCTTGGAAATACTTAGTGAATCTTGAAACTACGACGGAATAGAAATCTTATTGATATTTTAAGCAGGATTTACTAAATTTTAAGGCTGAGGTTAATATCTCTACCAAAAAATGTATATATATGAAAAAATATTTTTTTTAAAAGCACAAGTACTGGAATTTAGCTTATTCCGTTGAGCTATCTTGTTTGGTAAAGGATAGCCTGTTCTGGGGTTTTTCGTGCACCATAGCACTCTAGCACCTTAGTATGTTAGAATTGCACATCTGTAAAAAGTCAGGATATTGACCTAAGGACTTTTGAAAAACGGGGATGCAGCCAGATTATTGTTGCAATATGCTTCTTTGTACTTATTCTATATTGGTTTTATTTATGATGTGTATGTTCTGACCAAATGGTGCTTTTAAACTCCCTGTTATTTATCATCATTGTCATGCCCCTTATTCTCTGCTTAATAAAAAATCCCCCCTAAAAAAATCAATGAAACACTTCATCAAAAAATGTGATGACATATCAGTGTCTAATTTTTTTATAATCTTTAAACAAGCCATTTAGAAAAAATGTCCATAAGAGAGATTACATATTTTGCAGAACTCTCAGCAGGACCCATGATATCCACAGTTACGTGCTCCCACGGGGACTCAGGACACATAAAATCACTCATGGGGGGACTCAAAGTGTTAAGGGTTTTGTCAGCAGACCAACATGAACTGCACTCACAACTCTCACCACCTCAATGGCCATGCCAAGCCGTCAGTACCTACTTTTCACAATATATTTAGTTTTAATAATACCCAAGTGCCCTTCGTGGCATAAAGATATTATTTTGCTTCCCAAATTTTCAGGTGGAACCAACATTTCGCCTCTCACAATATTCCCATCAATAATGGTCAACTCATCTCTGACTCCCAGAACACCTTGGGATCTGTCACCTCCATTTTAAGTAGCCAACCATTACTCACAAACTCAGCCACTTTCATCAAACACAAATCTTTCTTGCACCCTTCAATCCACTCATCCTCAGTGAGGGATTCCACACCATGGTCCCCCAACCAGGGTACCTGTACGCTTTCCATAAGTTCATCTCGATTTTCAACCATTTGAATAGGTAAATCTGAAAGAAAAACCGCAACAGCATTTTTTATCTCAGGTAAATAATATTCTATTTTATATATGAAGTCTAATAACCTCATGGAGATCCTTGCTAATCTAAAGTAAAGATTGTTCATGCCAACATTAGACAAAACCTTGACTAAAGGTTTGTGATCACATTTGATGGTAACTTCTCTACCCCAAACAAAAGAGCGAACATTTTCAAGAGCCCATGCACACGCAAGAGTTTCTCTTTCAATTACAGCATAATTACATTCAGCAGGATATAATTACCTTGATACATACAAAACAACACATTCACACCCATGTTTCCCCACTAAAGAAAGAACCGCAGCAATACCCGCACCACTAGCATCAGTGGGGGTCACATTCTTTCCTGAGGGATCAAAACCCTTTAAAACAGAAGCTGAGGAAATAGAATTTTTGATATCCACAAACTTCTTTTGACAGTCAGAAGTACACTCAAAATTCGCTCTTAGTTTCAAAAGTTGGCTAATATGAAAAGTTCTACCTGAAAGATTTTCCACAAATTTGGAAAAGAATAACACGAGTCCCAAAAATGATTTGACCTCATCTTTGTTTTTAGGACTGGGAGCATCCGAAATAGCAGAAAATAGTTTGGTTTTAGGATGAATACCAACAGTGCTAATCTCGTAACGCAAATAAGTCACCTTTTTGGCAGCAAAATTACAATTGGAATACTCCACTTTCAACCCAAACTTGTTCAACAGGGAGAGCACATGGTTGAGTTTAATTTTATGGTCATTACTATCCTTCAACATGACAAGGATATCATCTTAAGAAATTAGAACATAATCTGAGTTACTGAAAAGTTTTGCATTAAGCACTGGAAAACACCGGCCGCAGAGGCTAAACCAAACAGCATTCTGGTGAATTGAAACCAAGCAATGTGAGAGATAAACGCGGTAAGTTTTTACTCTCATCACGCAAGGGAATTGGTGATAGCCTTGAGACAAGTTAATAGTAGATACCATTTCCATACCTCTGGTTTTAGTTAGCATTTTATTGATTTGGGAAGGGGAAATTGATGCACCAAAATGTTACCATTAAGATGGTGCAGATCAATGCACAATCTGATTTTTCAGTTGGCCTTCCTAGCAGCGACTAACAGAGAAATCCATTCCGCTGATTCAATGGGTTCTATGACATCATCCTTGACCAACCTCCCCAACTCCTTCTCCACTTCATCTCTGACAGATAAAGAAACACTTCTAAGTTCATGAATGTTAGGAGAAGCATTGGATTTAAGATCAATTTGGTGTTCAAAACCGTCTAATCTGCCTAATTTACATGAGAAAACACCAGGAAACTCCTCACATACTCTTTTCCCCAAACACTTACCCTCATCTAAAATTAACACCTGTTCAATGCCAATTGGATCCAAAATATTATTATGTTTACTTTAATCCTTCCATCCTAAAATAGAAGGGCCTTTCTTTGAAACGTACATCTTACAAAACAAATGTCTGTATTTTAACCTAAAGATGAGATTCCTATAACCATGCAATTCAATTGTTTCAACTCTTAGGGGTAATGTCAGCATCAACTAAATTAGGACCAAGCTTATCAACAGATTTGTTGGACCAAACGCATCCATTGACAATGGTAAATGGTGAACCAGAATACTCCGCAATGCGTATATTTACCCCACACATAGATATCGAACACATAGGTTTACTGGAGTCATCACTGCAAGAAAGGTTTAGGACCACTTTTTTTTCTTTTAAGTACAGAACTTTGCAATGTTCGTCATCACTATCATCATTAGACTATGAGAATGCACCCTCCTGAATGCTTTTAACTTCTATCTTTTCTAATCGTTTTAGTATTGCAAACGTGGCTAAAATTACCGATTTTCCCACAATCAGTATACTTTTGTTTGATTGCTGGACAATTCCTATCATTGACTACATTATATTTACGGTCACAACAAACACATTTGAGTTTTTTTTCCTTTTGCTTGCAACTTTCTTGTTGGAAGATTTACCTGAGGTAAGAACTTGGGTTTTATTAGTGAGCACCCTAGCAACAGTCTCCTGCTGCTCAGACAACTGGCCATCTTTCTCAAGTGCTGTCACACACACACCTGATAGTTTACCCTTACTAGCCACAGCAAGAACATCTTTCAGAGGATTATCAACATTAATCCACAATCTTCCTTGTACGGACACATCATAATCATGCATTACTACCTGATCCCCACCAAATTCTTCTTTAATGATGCCAAAACAACAATCGAATGCAAGTTTTTTTGGGGCAGTTACATGTTCATCAATGGATTCACTCTTATTTTGTTTCCTTTGGAAAAACTGATAACGAGTAATACCTATACAAACTTTAGGAGAAAAATAATTGTCTAAATATCTAATGGCTTCATTGACAATGTTTTGATCACCAACGGTTTCTTTTTTCAAGTGATTATACATTTTTAAACCTTCAGGACCTAAAGAGTGCAACAACAATTTGTTTTCCTTTCTGCTGACAACTTATTAGAATGGTTATCCAGCCCACCTGACAGTGTCTTGGCTGAATATTTCGACTCCGTGGAGCTTCTATGGCTCCCTAGGGCCCACCGGGACTACTTAGATGTTCCGTTCATGGTGGAAGACGTGCGTCGTGTCATTGGCCATCTGCCTTCAGATAAAGCTCCCGGGGCGGATGGCCCCACGGCTAAATTTTAAAAGTAGTATTCAGAGATTCTGGCACCACAGCTACTGGCCGTCTACCAGGAGGTTATACAATCTGGCACACTGCCCAGTTCTATGCACAAGGCCATAATTATTACCATACTAAAACCTGACAAGGACCCCTCGTGTGACTCATACCGTCCACTCTCATTGATCAATCTGGAAGCAAAGGTTTTTGCCAACCCGACTTTAACCATTGCTTATCCTGATTGTTTGACCGGACCAGTCCGGTTTTATACCGGGGAGGTCCACTTCCCATAACCTCAGTATGTTATTCGCACTCTCACACTACTTTGCATCTCACGTCCATGCGATTGCAGCACTTTTGGACGCAACCAAGGCGTTTGATTCCTTGGAATGGGGGTTCCTGTTTCCGCTCCTATTCAGGCTGGACCTGAGTCCACTTTTCATTCAACCGGTAAAGCTGCTATACACTTTGCCCACAGCGTGCCTGATGGTCAACAGCTTAATTTCAGACATGATATCCATCACAAGGGGTACTAGGCAGGGCTGCCCCTTGTCACCCCAATTATTTGCAATATCGACAGACCCTCTGGTGGCCAGACTTAGGCAACATCATGCGAATCGAGGAATAGGTTTCACCACAAGAGGCCTCACTGTGCCCATGTAAGCAGATGATAACACTCTATACATGACAAACCCCAAAGACAATCAAACACTCACACCCAGTCAAAAGATCTGGGTTTAATCCATCACCGTTCTTTAGCCCACTCTGCCACCCCAGTTCAGACATGGCTATATGCAAATCAGTCTGACCCTGACGTGAGTCCCTTGCTCACTTTAGTTCTACTTTAAGCAGATTACTTTGTGCCAAAAAATGAAAAATACATATTTGGAAAAAAAAAATTGTCATAGAGAAAAGAGTTCCAAAGTTAGAACTTTGTTTTAAAAAATTGAGGGTCGAAGTCAGAGTCTCTCAGAACACTGTGTGCCAAATCAAAAGTCAGTGTTATTGTTTGGAGAAAACATCAAATCTTCTAAGTCTGTAAAGAATTTGTCTACCATAGTAGGTGAGAGTTGGTTTACCTCGTTAAGAAGATCAACCGCACATAGATGTGATGTATCGCCATCAGCATTGGTTGCATTAACAATGTTCAAATTGGAAGGTACCTTTGTGCCTGTTTCCTCTTGTACCTCACCGTCAGCATTTTGCGTCTGTGAGATCTCAATAAACGCAGTCATCAGAACTGGTAGCCGCTGAGGACAACATAGTGCATGGGCCGTTACTGGTTCAAGCAAAGTATCAACATCCATTGGCATGACTGATGGGAGTGTCAGACATGTGTCTAGCATGCATTCTTCTCCGCATAGCAGGCAGAGTACAACTGGTAAGATGCAATCTTGCCAAATTGGTCTGAATGATAGAAACCATGTGGTATTCCATTCTTTTAGACGAGGTAGTCCTAAAATTTGGAGGATGCGCTCATGACACTTCATCGCCAGTAGAGTTGTCTCCACGGTGAACTGGGTGTCGCTTGTGGATTGGCTTGCCATATCAAAGCAGTAGGAGCAAAAATAGTATCCCTGCAGCGAGTCCCAAAATGAGAGGCAATCCGTCAAACACAGAGTGCACGAAGTTTGGAAATATTCCTTGGACTGCTCCAAAAGGTGCTAACAGTCCCAAAAAAATTGTCTTAAATACATGTACAATATCACTAGTATCAGACATGTTTAAGATACGACTTAACATTTTTCCGAGAAATGTATAGGACAATTTGTAGCTAAGAGGTCAGTGGCACAGTTTTCTATAAAAAATGGCTTTCATTCTGCTTAAAGTATCAATTCGTATAGAAGAGATGTTTAGTGAAGGCCATAACGGCGACTCCCGGTCTGCCTTGGTTTTTGGAAACAATACTTGCATACAGCGAGTGACCCTGGCTGACACAGTTACGAGATAGGGTAAACCTGGCAACATGCCACAGCAGCTATGATCGTTCAACATGAGGTAACTTCCATTAGAAAGCTGTCCAAAAACTTGGATCAATCACTGCAGCTGGTGAACCTTGCAGGTGGCAGGATAAGCTGTTAGAGGAACCATCGCAGGCCCGTGTAAATTAATACACTGACAAGGAGAGAACCGCTTAGTGCGTTTTCACAACTTTTACCACTAAGAAACACTTCTTTTCCCCCACTCCAACATCTGTGTGTGTATGGTAATTTCCAGGATGTCTTGATGTATTCTTTACCCAAAATACAAATGTGCGGAGGGTCAAAAGGGGAAATAATTTTACGACCTGTCCACTCATGCCCCTTACAACAACTTGAAAAACAAAGAGAGAAGACCAGGTCAGAGGTGGTGTCATGTCCTGAGTAGTGTGTGGCAATCACGCGGGCACATATGTGAAAAAGAATAAAGAGTCTTACTGGGCTACAAAAGTCCCATCAGACCACCCATATGATGAAACGCCGCCATATGGGTGGTCTGATGGGACTTTTGTAGCCCAGTAAGACTCTTTATTCTTTTTCACATATGTGCCCGCGTGATTGCCACACACTACTCAGGACATGACACCACCTCTGACCTGGTCTTCTCTCTTTGTTTTTTAAGTATTCTTTACCCAGCCTTTCATATGTGCCTGCTGGTATGTGTTTTAGGCAATATTGAAAATGGAAAATTGTAACAGGCAGAGTGATTGTTCCATGTATAATCCATTCTGTGGCTGGCTTTTCAACAACAGTAAATGGCAATCCTTCCAGTTTGTCAATGCGCAGCACCGTATAGTCTGCTCCCCTCTGTGCCGGTTTGATCTGTTCATCAGTGAGATTGAATTCTGAAAACAGTGACATAGTATTGATTAAATGCCAAGGCACATAGCCTGAACGAAGGTTTTCCAACGTCCACCCTAATAGCATGATCAAGCGTAATTGCGACTGACCATGTTGCGGCATAACCAAGTCCTGTTCCATGATGTCTATGGCAGAGGATACTATGCTGTCCAAAGAATATATCATGGACGACAGAGTCGTTAACCCATTGTCAACTACAGAGAGAGTTTTCTCTAAGTTAATACAATCAATTTCTCGTATTCTTTCTGCAGTCTCTGCTTGTGTAATCTTTCATGCTTCATTATAAGCAGCATAGATACCGGCATATATAAAACGTTTATGGCGCGGTTTTCCTGGTCCTAGCAAGAATTCCCTAAGATTGGCACCATCTTTAAGTAAAGATAAGTGTTGCTTTACATCCTTTAGTGTAGATCTATGTAGCTATTCAAGGCACAGCTTACCTACACTGTATGTTGTTACTATTCATTGATGCTGTCTCTGAACATATCTTGGATCTGGCATAGAGAATGTGAACACCGTGTTTTATTCAGGAATCTATCTTGACAGGTGTTTGTGTCTGTAGGCCAGATTAACCATTTTTTCGAATCTAGAACCGTTCTGTTGTGATGCAAAATAGTATGTCAATCAATCAAGTAATCTTTATATCGATCGTTTCAGATCATAAAAGATAAACACATAAACATACCATAAAACATTGAAATGATTTCTGTATTACAAGTTTTTAAAAGGCCATTATTGGAGTCTAAAAAGATGTATGGTTTAAGCTTAAAAGTTAATGGAAGATGCCATATTGGAGTCTTTTATAATTCTTGCGCGTGCTCTCCACATTGCCGTCAAAAATTTCGCCATGGCAAAGACAGTTGTAGGTGATAAATCTGTTTTTAGCACTCTATACGCTGGGGCATAGGTTCGGAAACCCAAGTTCTTTAGGTATGGGATCAGCCAGTAACTCCTGATTTTACTGTAGGCTCTACAAAAGAATACCACATGTAGCTCACTTTCCAGCTTGTAATTGCATGCTGGGCATGTAGGCAACTCCAGGTTGCCATTCCAGGATTTGGTGAAGGCCCTCAGTGGTAGCGAGCCATATCTCCATTGCAGGAAAATCTTTCTTACATGCACAGGGGACATGGCATCCAAAACATACTCAGGTCTATAGGAGTCTTTTGCTTTGGTAAAAATGTCACTTAGAGATCCTTCCCTGGTTGAACCCAGAGCTCTCTCGAGCATAAATTGTAAAACAGTCTGGAGAGTTCTTTCCTTGGAAGGTTTGTGGCAGTTACTTCAGGGTTACACCACAGCTCAGGGATTCCAAGTGTTGTGCACATGTCCCGGATATACTTTAACCAAGGGATTTTGGACACATGTATTAGCCTGAGCAGCTCCTGTAATTCGCTTCTGTAGTGGCCCAGATCCTGACTGCTCCACAGATGTCTCCAGTAAGTCAAAGGTTTTAGGCCCAGTTCTTCAGTGATTGGGCGCAGAGCCAAGTCCATTCTCAGGGGGAGGAGGGGGCTACTCGATGGGAGAGCCGCTAGCTGTCTTATAAAATTATTTTCTGCGACCTGAATATTTTGTAGCGATGTGTGTCCCCATAACTCTGCCCCGTAGGCAATACCTCCTCTAGCTTGCGCTTTGTAAATGTGTATTGCCGGTGTCAGAGGTCGAAGATAGGATTTCTTGGCAATTCTAGAAATAGCTCCCGCCCTCTGAATTAATTTTATAGTGGCCTTTGATTTATGTTGCTGCCAGGTCAGAGACTGATTAAGTGTAATGCCCAGATACTCGATTACTTGGACTCTTTCTAGAGATACAGGTCCCAGACGGGGATTTGGGCAGTTTTGGGGTTTTTTGCTGAGAATCATGAATTTGGTCTTGGAGGGGTTTATTTCTAGACCCTTTTGTTACAGAACTCCAAGAAACCGTCCAAAACTCTCTGCAGCCCCATTGGTGTTTTTGCCAGCAGCAGGGTGTCATCCGCGAACATAATCGCAGGCACCCTGCTGTTGTTTAATTGTGGAGCGTCAACATTGGGGATCCTACTCAGATGTTCTATTACCCCATTTGTAAAAAGACAGAAGAGGGTCGGTGCCAGCACGCATCCCTGTCTTACCCCTCGTTGGACAGGGAACCTATCTGTCAGCCTACCGCCCTTTCCGTATCTTACACGGGCGTAATTATCTGTATGTAGCCTGATTAAAATGTGTAGTATATCGCCGGGAACACCCAGATCCGCCAGTACTGCCCACAACCTGGCCCGTGGGACCAGGTCGAAGGCGGCACGGAGATCAACGAAAACCGCATACAGTGACCCCCCCTTCTAGGTGTGTTGTCTTCCAGTACAGGATGTTAAGTCTAAGTAACTGGTCGACTGTTGAGACTCCCCTCCTAAATCCCGCCTGGAGAGGGCTTAAAATGTCAGTCTCATCCATCCCGCTTTTGAGCCTATCAAGGATTAATCTGCCGAACACATTTTGGGTCACATCGATGAGGCTAATTGGACGGTAATTGACTGGAAGCAGGGGCGACCCCTTTTTGAATATTGGGACCACCTCCGCTCCCAGCCAAGTGTCCGGTATTCTCATCCCCCCCAGCACTGCATTAAACAATATCATCAGGTAGGGTGCCCAGATCACAGGTTCTTGTTTGAAGAGGTCGCCCGGCACCCCATCGAGTCCCGGGGCCTTTCCGGAGGACAGCCCCGCTATTGCCACCCTTATGTCTTTAATGGTAAAAGGGACAGCAATATGTGTGTTATGAGTAGAGGGTTTTATTGTTGCTAGGTCCTCATTGTCAGAGGAATATAGCTGCTGGAAATGGTCCTGCCAGACGTTTGCAGCGATGTTTGGTTCCACAGCCGAGGGGAGATCCCCACTTCCGTGATTTATAATTCTCCAGAATCTACGGGAATCCCTTTCAGCTAGGGACTACGATAGATTCTCCCAATGCCGAACGTCCCACTCTATTTTAGCGTTGGTTATGAGCGATTTATAGGTCCTCCTTTTGAGTCGAATTTCCTCCCTTGAGCCCCCCTCCTTTATAGTGGTTAAGAGGTCTCGCTTTGCCAGTCTACAGGTGTTATTATACCAGGTATTTTTGGGTAAGCCCTGCGCTCTTGGTCGTCCAGTGCTTAGAAAATCAGCCTCAAGCTTCTTGGTTAAATTTAAATGTAACTGAGCTATATCCTCGCTAATGTATTTTGTAGAGTTAAGGCGCCATAACTCAAAAGCCTCGTTTAGAATGGGAATGATCCCCGTATAGAGGGCGGCTAGCTTTTCGCTACTGGAGGCAAGTTTTTCCCATCTTATGCGCCTTCGGTTGTTCTCCAAGAGGTGCCCTCCTCTCAATTCCTGTGCGCCTAGTGCAGTCTCCCCCGGAGGAGGGATGACGTACTCTAGCTCCAGGGCGTTGTGGTCACTGTCGTCTCTATCTATTATTTTGAAATCCAGTACCCTTTTCCACTCCTGCATTTGGACCAGGAAGTAATCCAGTCTACTTTGCCTACCTGCCTTGTTGAATGTGCATTTAGATGGAATGTCAGATCTGGTACGACCGTTGCACGCTCTCAGACCAAAGGTGAGATTCAATGTGTTTATTTGGACGGCCAACGGTGTCCAAGCTCTGGGAGGGGGTGCTTCTGTCTGGGGAACCTGCCAACTTGAATCCTCCTCTAGGGACGGTCCATCAAATAGGCCAGGTAATTGCTCAAAATGTGAGTTGAAGTCACCCCCTATTAGATAGGACATATCCCCAGGGATGGTTTCTAGAATGGACGACAGTGACTCTATGGTTTTAGAGGTGGCCGCTGTTTGATCTGGTCTGGAATAAATGTTTATAACTAATAATTTAAAAGGCCCTGGCCATTCCAGTAGTACTACCAGTATGTCTTCAGAGTCTGCTGGGTATCTTGAGGCTGTGCATCCTAGGTCTGACGCGACCCAGGTTGCCAGTCCTCCGGATGGTCGTCCTCTCCCACCCCATAGAGCGGGGATTGAGAAAATCTGAAATCCCCTAGATGATGTCTCTTCCCTTGTCCAAGTCTCTTGAAAGAGACACACACTTTTTGGGTGTACTAGCTCAGCCCATGATTCCGATTCTATTTTGTTACTTAGACCTGCAACATTCCAGGAGAGGAATTTTAGGATTAGTGGGGCAATCTGTGTCCCAGCTTGGCTAGTATGGGCTGGACATAGGGCGGGGTCCGTTTGAACTTCCTCAATTAGCGGGGCTTCTTGAGTATTTTCCCTTTTGTTTAGTTCATAATGAGAGTCTTGAGTCCCTATACAGATTTCCTCCTCGTTGGTAGTGAGGGAGACTTGGTAACCTTGATCAGGGCCTACCGAACTCTCTTTTGCCCATACTACGGAAGCCAGCTGTCAGTCCACCGTTTCTAGGCAGTCATAACGGTTGGACAGCGGTAGAAACGGTGGCTGATAAAATCTTGGGGGCCATGGCTCCTCTCTATCATGATTTCCCCTTCCCATTCCTCATCTCTGTACAGTTTCCCAACCCTGTTGTAGTATGTAAGTCGACCTCCCCCTCTGAAGTGTTTTGCTGTCAGGTGTAGGTGTAGGTATGGACGGAGTGTTTCGGTCTTTTATCTTGGCTAACCCAAGACAAGATGTCTGTTGGACAGTGTCATTCAAAAACATAATTTGCTCTGGGATGATGCAGGCTCTAAATAAAGCTTCTATCCCCTGCACCTGCCAATCTTTTGTGCCTCGGACAGTTTTTGTCTCAATGTTGTCTTTCCAAAAGTCGAAACCTAGTGAAGACACCTGAGCATAAAAGGCTGCAGAAGACATTTGCTTGGTATTTGTCAACATACTTTTCATTCCTGTCTTATTAACATTTTTAAAGTAAAATGATTCTGGAGTAGAAACATTAAAACCTGAAAAGTATGGAAATTTTCCCCAAAATGTTTTTGAGCTACCCTTTGGTGGCGTGGGACAATTATACATCAATACATTTTTAGTATTTGCAGATTTGTGCAATAAATGATGACCATAGTGATTATAACAATACATTTGTTCATAATCTGATGAACCTTCTAAGTATTCATGATTTATAAATACAGCAGTCATTTCTAAGCCTGACATCATATTATTAACAGTCTTGAAGTCCAAATCATCAGAAAAGGTACTAGATGAAACAAAGTCATTCAAGGAAATCTTGAACTGGTGTGGAATCTTCAACGGCTCAGACAGGCCAAAAATGTCATATTCAGTTATGTCCCAAGCTATACCACCAGGTATAGGAACGACTGTGATGTTCACTGATGACAAGTCTCTTTGTTCACGATGAGATGATTTGTGTGGTTTGAGTACTAAGTTGGTGTTCTTACTTGCTGTGTCCTTTTTAACAAATCTTCCATTTATCAGCATTTCCAAAGTTACTACCAGAGTCAACCAAAGTCGAAGAAAAAGTACATCCAACACAATCCAAAGCGGCCATCTAGTCCCCTCCTTCCATCACTCTGCGACCTGGTTCAAGGACTTACAGCGCCATGATGCTCCTTCCGGAGCGAACGCCGCGCTCTACAAATACCCCTCCAAATATCCAAATCCATGGTGAAACCAGATAAGTCTTTTCCAAGTGATGAAAAAGGTTGGTTGCTTGTTTTTTCAACGTTCTTTTACTGGTGTTGTTTCAGGCTCACTGGGATCCTCAGAAAACGTATCAAAGTTAATGAAGTAGCCAGAGGCAGTTCTGTCAATTGTTGCGATTGCATCAGGATTCGTTGAAATCGCTGGAACTTCACGATCACCTGTTTCTTCATTGTAGACAGGTGTTTCTTGACGAACTGTTATTTGGGTTTCAATAGGTACAAGTTCCATAGCTTTTTTTGCATAGTCCTTCTTTTCACACTGCAGATTCTGTAAAAGTGATGAGTCTCTCAGTGTGAACCTCTAGGATAGTTGCCAGATTAGGGCATCTGCTACATTGGGGGAGTCCACTTGGCCTACAGCTTATGATCGGCCATATGATGTGGTTTGACGAGGTCAATGGACACAAACCTGTTCTCCTTTTTACCAGTAAGGGGTGGCAGTAATACTGTTCTTGATCCGTGGATGGCTAGGACAGGTATTCTTTGTCTATAAGAAGGCCCAAATTCCCTTTTGTCCGCAATCTTCTCTCTGACTAGATCCCCAAGCTTTGGAATCCAGACATGCCTTGCTGGGATGGTTGGGTTTTCTTCAGTGGTTGTTGGCTTCAGGAACACATTACTTTGTTTCGTTCTTATATTATTTAAGTCCTGCGAAACAGCCAAATGGTCTTTGATATCAAAGGGTTTCTGGTCTACTACTGAAGTCTGACAATCGAGATCCGATATTGACATTCTGGTCCCAAAAGGACTTCATATGGAGGGATACACCCTAGAGATTTTCTTGGCAGATTGTTAAGACTACGTTGGACACTTACTAGATGTTTGACCCACCCGTCACCCGAGCCTAATACCCTAGCTGTTATAGATTGCTTTATGTCCTGGTTTTTTCTCTCCACTACCGAATTTCCCCCAGGATGGAATGGACTAGAGTACCGTAATGCAATGCCCAATTTGGCCATGGCCTCCTTGTAAGCCTGAGAGCTAAACGCAGGACCCTGGTCAGAATGTTGCGTGCCGGTAAAGACTCGCAAATCTTTTATAACAGTTTGAGCGTCAACCGAGAATTGAGGCCACATCCAAATGAACCGTGTCTTAATATTTTTGGGACCGCATTTTTCCAAAGGGACGTCTGCGTGTAAAATCTAATGCTGTCTAACATTGGTGTCTGTACTGGGTTCGCTATGCTATAGTCAGGTGTCTGGCGGCGTTCTGTGCTGCGATCTCTATTGCAGTCTATGCAGTCAATGACAAACATATGAATGTGAGCATTCATTCCTGGCCACCAGTACGTCTCCTTAATAGTTAATATCATTTTAGAGATCCCTTGATGTATCAGACCCTATCACAAATGTGCTTCGTACATCAAAGCTAGTCTTTGTAATTACTCTATCCCCCACTCCAGGGATTCGAGCAAAAGGAACAGAGTTTGCATCAATTATATATGAGTATTTGAGTGGAAACTTGTTAGGTAACGCTGCCCCGCTGCCTTTGCTTGTGGCATTGACAGCTAGCAATATTTCTCCGTCTATTTTCGTTTTAGAGCGAGTGATTGTACCTACGGAAGCAGTTTGCACAGTTGCCTTTGCGGCTTCATCAGCCAATGAATTCCCTTCAATGTGAACGCCATCACGTTGATGACTCAGCGTATGTATCACTTGAGTGTTTTGTAGTCCTTGTCGTAACTGAACTACTTGTTCCCAAAGCAGTTTATGCTTTATTGTGCCACCTTTTGCATCTTTGTAACCGTTTTAAATCCAGTTTTGCAAGTATTCATCGTAAGATTGAACACAATAATACGAATCGCACACTATGAGTGTGGGGAATTCACAGTCCGCATTCTCAAGCACCATCTTGAATGCTTGTAGTTCAGCTCGCTGAGCTGTACAATCTCCTAGAGATTTTGCTTTAGTGACCATTGATCGGAATTTGCCATCGCGCCAACGACCTTTAACAATTGTGCATGCCGTACTATAGGCTTGTTTGCCCTCAATAGCGGGTTGAGCTCCTCTGTCAGTATAAATTATACATTCATACTGCTCTAGAGGCAGAATTTCAGTAGGCAGAGGACATTCTTGTTTGTATTGTAGAAATGCTTGTGTTTTCAAATACGTAGTCAACGTCTGTTGCAACAAGAGAATTAATCCATTGTATCCATCTCGGATGTAAAGCTTTAGCATTTGGAATGCTCGCTTTTCTCACCGCCTCTAAGGCAGATACAGGCGTAACGACCATAATGCGCTTACCCTGTGCGAGGGCTCTCTCTTTTGCTCCTGCAGTTTGAACCGCTGTCTGAGTTTTTTCTGTTGAAGTAAACTTCAATTCTGCTTGTGTGTACAAGTGTGATTTGTAAGCTATTGGTACTTTTTCACCTTCGTTAAAAGTTAAGTACGTGAATCAACATTGTCCTGGAATGATTCGGATCACTAAGTTGCGTACGTTTATGCGTGTTTGCGAATGTTTTGTTGCTAACATGTTTGTTTGCAATGAACGCAAAATTTCTGTGTGTTTTTTTTGTCCAATTAACGGTTTTAAAATCAGGTTTGATTAATTCATAGAGAGGTTTAACCCTTTCTGCGTAATTTAGTATGTATGTTCTTTCAAAATTTAGGAAACCTGGAATCGACTGTAATTTTTTCAGCGTTTTTGGAGGTTTAAGCAGCGCACATTTCTCTAGAAAGTTTGCTGCCAGGCTTTTGCCTTCACTTGAAAGTTCATATCCTGGGAAAAGGACGTTGAGGTGGGCAATACTCAATTTCTTAAAATTGAATTTGTAACCCTCAGAGGTGAATCCTAGTATAATGATGTTCACCCTGTTCAAGTGCCTATCCAAGTCATCGGCTGTCATATAGATGTCATCCACATATGATAATGCTTCATCATCATAAGTTTGTAGTAACTCTGTTACTCTCGCTGAAAATAACCCAGGACTATTCTTGAATCCCTGTGGGAGACGACAGAAGTAATGCTGTTATCCCCATAATTAAGAAAGCAGTCAAATACCTGCTTTCTGGTCCTATGTTTTGACAGAAGAAACCATTAGAAATATCTAATGGGGTTTTATACTTTTTACGCACAATGCTATTCATTAATGCTGCCCTATGTGCATTTTGTACTGCAAACGTTTTGCAACAAGAGTTTAAGTGTCTGGAATCCAATACTAGACGATATATATTGTCTGGTTTGGAGACCAGAAAAAACAGGATTGTTCATTGACAAGGTGCATGTTTCAATCACACCTTGGTGTTCAAGTTGATCTAATATCTCCCTGACCTGTTTTTAAGCTTCTTGCTTAACTGGATATTGCCTTTGTGCAGTTGGTTGATTTTTCAATGGATTTTATGGTGAGGAGAGTTCTCATCCTATCCTACATGATTTTTATATAATGCATGAGCCTGGGCTGCAGCCCATTTCCCGGCATCAGTATATTTTAAATGAATTGGAATGCGGTTGGAGAAGGCTGGCATAATGATGTCTTCGCCATGTGGGCACACCCTGACAAATTCTGGTGGCCAGTCTTGTTAAGCTAGAAGAATGTCAAAACCCTTAGAAAGTTGCTCCCAAAAGAGTGCTCTCACTTTCCTTGGTATGTCCCCTTCCATCCAGAGTGTTATTTCATATAACTTATGTGGACAACTAACCCTGGCATCTGCAGTTTCAACTTGAATAAATTAATTCAAGTCCACTGTCTCCAGATGATCCTTCAGGTTCTTGCGAGCTATAGTGACTTCTGCTGCGCTCCCCAACATTGTCTGAGCCCATTCCCCGTTCTTTTTTGTCGAATTGAGGTTTCTTGTTTTTCTGAACGTGTTGATTGTCTTTGGACTTCACGCGTTCTTCCTTGTTTTCTGATCGTCCTCTTCTTTCGGATTTCGGTGACGAAGTCTGAAAGGCACCAGAGGAACGTGTATCAGTATCTTGATATCTATCAGGTTTTCTCAAACTATCCCTGCTCCTGAGGTTATACCTCCTTTCAGAGGGCTCCTTTTGAGGAGACCTAACCCGGGATTGAGAACGCTTCTCTTTAGAAGTTTGTTTAGTGTTTTCCCACTTCTATTTGATAGGAGTAGGAGTGGTTTTAGTAAAGACCTTTTCAGGACTTTCAGACAGTTGAGGTTTAACTGGTTTCCCACCCAAACTGTCTCTGTCTAATTCTTCATAGTATTTTTCAATTACTCTGGCCAGTTCTTGAGGTTGCGCAGTTACATCAAATTCTCTTAACTTTTGGCGGATTGCCACGGATGCTTCTTCACCCTTAATATTAGCTAATATTATTGTTGAGACCTGTTTGAAATCTTTCAGTAATTTCATACCTAGATTTAAAGCAGGCCCCGTATTTATTTTGAATCTGTTTCAGGACATCTGGTATTACCGCCATAGATGGAACACCGTGTGTTTTAGTGTATATAGCAGCAAAGACTGTACCCCAAGTATTGCAGTCCTCCAGATGTGGTAAACAGATTGTCAAAATTCTGTGTTTCTCATGAGGGGGAGTATTAGGAAATACTGCCATGATTTGAGTAATTTTATGAGCTATCCAGAATGGAATTTGTTCCCGTTTTGCAGGTAATTTACCAACGACTGAATGTAAAGTCTGTGGTGTGATCTTATTTGTGTTCCCCTGTTGGGGGGGATGTTGTGGAATCAGTATTGCTGGTTGGACTGTGAAAGTCCGCATGACATATTGAACCAATTGTCTTTAGATTTTAATCAGCTCTTTGAGTTGAGCTCCTAGTTCCACATCTGTCATTTTATCAATTTCAGGATGTGGGGTATAGCTGGCTAACACCGGCCATGTTGCTCCTGGTCTACCTAGTGGACCGAGCCTGGTAATGTGATTTATATGTTTTAGGGCGCCTTTAAACTAGAGCGCATGCTCCTGGTAAGTTACTGGAATTTCAATATCCTCGAAAGGAATGTATTCTGTTGGTCGTTCATCTTCTTTGTAGAAGTGAAACACATGTGTTCTTGGATCTGCTTCAGGGAAGACTATCCACAAATAGAAATAACTTTGTCTGATAATATCTGCCCTACCACCTCTTGCTGATAGGCCATTTTTTATATGTTTTATAGTGATGGCTTTCCTTAAATTTAGAGGTATGCTTATAGCGTCCTCGTCGGATTCGTTAAAACCTGAAATATTAAAAGCTGCATCGGCTGGATCAGCTGCAGCTTCACTGGTTTCGGTGTTGTTATCCCCGTTTAGGGGCATTTTTGTTGACTGAAAGTTTCCAAAGCAAGTTTCAAGGAAACAAAGATAAGGTGCACAATATTTTGGAACACTGCATCCTTCAACGTTAAACAAACCAAAAAGCTAATACATAGGATTTTTCGTCGTACTCAGCTATGGCGGATATTATCCTTTTACCCACTCCAGACGTCTATTGGAGTATTACAGAAAAAGGGGTCTCTGAGAAAAGCACGACTGAGTTACTTTAGTATCTAGCATTACATTAGTGCCTTACCAAACGTTGGGTGCCATGTAATGTAGTTCCTATATTCCGAATATGATCTGCGCATTGGAATAATATATCCTATACATTTGACGTAGGACTTAAGTTAAGAGGTCTCTATCGAATATACTAAACTTAATAGTGAGTGTCAGCAAGCTCAGAGGTCACTACAAACTTTGGCGTCTGGTGACAGTGCGCTCTATAAGTACCATGACATTTACATTTACATTTCTCGAATTCACAAGAAGGGATTAGTTTCTGACAACCGCATAAACATGACAACTTTGTTTCCCCAAGAATAAGAACATATCTCTCAGAGTCGTGGAAACAATAGATAACTAGTTTACGCAGTCAATCGTGCATGCTTCATTTCTACAGAGTTGCAGAGAAATAGTGAGACGGGTGCTTTCAATAAAAGGTTTATTGAACAGTCTTCTCTCTCATACAAGAGAGGTGAAAAACTGCTACAATCGTTAGACAGAATGCAAAGTATAATGCGTACAGCGAAAATAGTATTATAAAATAATACTGTAATAGCATTGTATGGTTTCTAAGCCATATAAAAATACATACATAAATAACATAGATTAAAATACTCAACTGGTGCTTCTAAAATACGACTACCCCAATGTACCTAACCTAAGTCTATTACGTGGGAAAAGGTAAGTATGGTCTTTAACATAGGTTTAGTTTTTGCCAAGAA
Organism: Lissotriton vulgaris; assembly: GCF_964263255.1. Classification (NCBI taxonomy): domain Eukaryota; kingdom Metazoa; phylum Chordata; class Amphibia; order Caudata; family Salamandridae; genus Lissotriton; species Lissotriton vulgaris. Next base: position 1,550,902,716 of record NC_141685.1, on the reverse strand, counting down.
TCTACCAAAGGTTTCTCTAGGTTCTAATCATCTCCATACCTTTAGAATGAAGGAGGTCTGGTATCTCTGTTTCGGGTCTTGATTTCCCAACACCCCGCAAGGGGAGTCAGAAACACTGGAGCTGGATTTTTCAGCAGAGGAAGGCAGCTTTCTGATCAGTGTGCCAGCTGGAGAGTCAGCTTCCTTTGGCACTTGCTGTAGTGAGCTGCGTCGGGCAAGTAGGACAATCGAACTGTTCCGAACCACTGTGCCTTTCTATAGCAAGTGAAGGTATAGTTATACCTTGAAGGTGTTTAGGAATGCCATGTTTGACGTAACACCAGGCATATGAACGTCATGAATGAACCCCTAAGAAATTGATGTTCATTGTAAAACTAACTGAGTTCTTGGAGAAATCAATATTCAAGCAAGGGGAAGTCCCTAACGGCTTAAGGTGGTTTTACAAGAAATCGTTGTAACGTTTGGTGAACGGATGGAAGTAGCCATGCCTGTATTTGGGTAGCATGGGCTATGCCTAAATAAGGGCTTGATTTCTATGCCTATGTAAGGGCAAAGTGAATTGTACCTATATAAGGGCCCGAATAGGGAAAATCCATTCAGAATCTAAAACGCCATACAACAGTGTGACTTGCAAATCTTGACTTGAAGTAGAAAGGAATTAAAACTGTAGCAGACCTGCACACAAAACAGGGTTTTATGTCACACCAGGAAGTTCAAATAAACTTTCTATGAAGAGAAAACCTTTCATTGCCTTTAATTTGGTTACGGAAAACTGCAGAAAATAATTGCATTGTTTGCAACAATGAAACAGCAGAAAGTTTAGACATTAAAGCGTTCTTGCATGAGCATTTTAACATGAAGTGTCTTCTTACAGACATCAATCAGAAAAGTGTACAGTTTTACCAGTTTTACCAGTTATAAAAGCATATTGTTTAGCTTGCATAGCTTTGAAGTACAATCAGCATAACCTCAGCGGACTAAATAATCAATTGATTATTTAATACCTGCAAGCTTAAAAAGCATGCAGTTGAATAAATATATAATCAGCTCAGACACAGAACCGACAATAATAATGATAATGATAATATATCATGCAAATTAGACCTTATTTTTATTCAAAAAGCCCTTTTTCTTTAGCCAATATCTTTGGCGCCATTTGACAAATCTTAGCGAAATGTTCAAAACTAATAGTTTACTCAGGCCAGCTCCTGTCTTGTAAGTTTTGGGGTGATTCGTCAAGTGGGGGCCGAGAAAAAAGGGGATCCAAAAATGTGTTTTCCCCATGTTAATTTCCCTACGAACTTTAGACACAGCTACACCCCGAACTGCTGAACGGAATTACATTACATTTAGCAACAAGGTAACTCTTGGTTCAGAAAGTAACCTTTTTTAAATGGTGTAAATCCGATCAGTTGTTGCTGAGAAAAATAAAAATATCGATATCGATATCTGAGCACCGAGGAGAATTCGCAAACCCTCCAGAGTACAAGCTTCATTCTGATTGGCTCCAAACCAGAATATATTGGTAGCCATCTTGGGACTCGAGTCACAAGAAATCAGTTAAAATAATGATAAAAAAACAAGAAAAGGGGACAGGGTAGAAACAGCATGACCTCCTAGGGCTGCTGAGGGAGTCCCACAAGGCCTCCCCGGGCCACAAAAAGTCGTAAAAAAAATAATTGGCCCGGGCTCTCTTCAATTATGCGCCAGGGCACGCAGCCCCCCCACAGCCCCAGGGAAAGCCAACTCCCCAGGGCTTCTGTCAATTATGCATGGGGAGGCTGCTGTCCCCTACCCTGCCCCAGGGACCGCCACCTTCCAGGGCATTTACTAATAATATGGGGTGAGCCTCGCGGGCCCTCTCAAGCCCCAGGGACCGTCACCTCCCTGGGGCTTCAATAATAAAAAAGATAAGTGGGGGGGCTTCTGCCCCCCCACACTGCCCCAGGGACTACTGCCTCCCCTGGGCACTAATTAAGATAATGCAGGGGTCCAGTGTTCCTGCCCTGCCATTGCAAACTCATGCTTCGCTTCATGGAAGTGAGAGCACAAAACCTGCTCTTGCTTCCATGAAGCGAAGCAGATTGCTTTTGGACAAGGAAAGCTGCTTGTCAGCAGCTCCCCTTGTCCAAAAGCAATGCCCGCTCCAGCAGGAGGTGGGGAGCCGGCAGGGACTGTGGGGTCATTGGGGCTCCCCCCATTGTCCCCAAAGCTGAGGCTAGGCCCCGAGAGTTGGGTTCAGAAGTGGCCCGGGAGAGGGGCCACTCGACCCTCCTCCCCTTTATTTATTTTTCTTTTCTTTAGAGAGGCCGGCCCCGGGGATGGGGTCCCCTGGACAAAAATCGCCCTTGGGAAGGGGGTCCTCAGGACCCAAAAAATACTAAAAGAAGGGGGTCACACAGCCGCCTTCTAAAAATACAAAAAGAAAAGCCGCCATCTCGCCGGAGGCCACATCCCCTCCCTGCAGGATTCTGCAAACGCGCCTCCTTGCACGTTCTGGGTTGGGGGATTAAGTCCCCTTGAATGCTAAGGGTCCTTAGGGGCTAACTAGCCTACCAGGTACCTCCAGTAAGCCCCACACAATGGGTTTTCTGAGAAGTGGTACAAGAGCACACCTCTTTTTACACCACTCTGCAAATGCACCTGTTGGCGCACTGCTGGTGGGGTGAAGAGGTCCTCTTGTATCCTGAGGAGCTTAGGACTGAAGTGGACTTCATCCCTTGAGCAGCAGTGCACCAGGCGGCGGGTTTTCATAGCGGTGTAAAAAGGGTGTGTGGCCTCGGACCACTCTCAGCAATCCAGCTGTGTAGGGCTTACTAGAGGTACCAATAGGAATAGTTGGCCCCTAGGGACCCTCAGGAGGCAAGGGGACTTCATCCCTCAACCAAGATCACGTCAGGAGGTGCATTTGCATAGTGGTGGACAAAGGGGGCATGACCTCTGTCCACCTCTCTGCAAACCCACTGTGTGGGGCTTACTGGAGGTAACAGGTAGCCTAGTTGGCCCCTACCGACCCTCAGCAGCGAATGGGACTTTAATCCCCAGTAAAAGGGTGAACCAGGGAGCTTGTTTGCAGACTGGTGGGCAAATTGGAGTGGCCTGCTTTGAGAATTTACTACCGTTGCTCTGTGGATGGGTAGTTGGCCCCCAAGGTTGTCCTGGGGGGGGGGGGGGGGGGGCAACTACCACTCCTGTTGCCTCCAGTAGGTCCTACACAGTGGCTTTGCTAAGAGGTCTTTCTTCCCTCTTTCTACACCTCTTTTGCCTCTTTCTGTACCCCTGCTCCCTCTTTCTATACCTCTCCTGCATGTTTCTGCACCTCTCTTCACTCTTTCTGCATCTCTGTTGCTTCTTTCTGCACTTTTGTTGCCTCTTTCTGCACACCTTGTGCCTCTTTCTGCACCTCTGTTGCTTCTTTCTGCAATTCTGTTGCTTATTTCTGTACCCCTCTTGCCTTTTCCTGAACCCTTCTTCCCTCTTTGTGCAACTCTCTTGCCTCTTTCTACACCTCTTTTACCTCTTTCTGCACCCCTGTTGTGCACCTCTGTTCCTTCTTTCTGCACTTCTCTTGGTTCTTTCTGCAAACCTCTTGCCTCTTTCTGCACTTCTGTTGGTTCTGTTGCCCTGCTCTTGCTTCTTTCTGCACCTCTCTTGCAAATTTCTGCACGCCTCTTTCTGCACCCCTCTTCCTACTTTCTGTACCTCTCTTGCCTCTGTCTGTCTCCCTGTTCCCTCTTTCTGCACCTATCTTGCTTCTTTCTGCACCCCTGTTGTATTTCTGCACCCTTCTTCCCTTTTTTGCATCCCACTTGCCTCTTTCTGCAGTTCTCTTCCCATTTTTGGCACCTCTCTTGCCTCTTTATATACCTCACTTGCCTCTTTCTGCACTTCGCTTGCTTATTTCTGTACCTCTCTTGCATCTTGCTGCACCTCTGTTGCCTTTTTTGGCACCTCACTTGCTTGATTCTGCACCCCTCTTGCCGCTTTCTACATCCCGCTTACCTCTTTCTCCACCTTTCTTGCGTCTTTCTGCACCCCTGTTCCCTCTTTCTGCACCTTTCCTGCCTGATTCTGCACCTCTCTTGCCTCTTTCTATACCTCTGTTCCTTCTTTCTGCACTCCTCTTGGATCTTTCTGCAAACCTTTTGCCTATGTCTGCACGTCTGATGGTTCTTTTGCACTGTTCTTACTTCTTTCTGCACCTCTCTTGTAAATTTCTGCACCCCTCTTCCCACTTTCTGCACCTCTCTTGCCTCTGTCTGCACCCCTGTTCCCTCTTTCTGCACTTCTTTTGCCTGTTTCTGCAACTTTCTTGCCTCTTTCTGCAGTTCTCTTGCCTCTTTCGCACCAGTGCTGCTTCTTTCTGCACTTCTTTTGCCTCTTTCTGCCCCTGTCTTGGTTCTTTCTGAAACCCTGTTGTCTCTTTCTGCGCTCGTTTTTCCTCTTTCTGCACCTCTTTTGCTTCTTTCTGCACTTCTCTTGCTTCTTTCTGTACCTCTCCTGCTTTTTTCTGTACCCTCCTTCCCTTTTGTGCATTCCTCTTGCCCCTTTCTGCAGTTCTTTTGCCATTTTCTGCACCTCTATTGCCTCTTTCTGTACCTCACTTACCCCTTTCTGCACTTTGCTTGCCTCTTTCTGCAATTCTCTTGCTTGTTTCTGCACCTCTGTTGCCTTTTTGTTCACCTCACTTGCTTGTTTCTGTACCCCTCTTGCCTCTTTCAGCACCCCTCTTTTCTCTTTCTCCACATCTCTTGCCTCTTTCTGCATCTCTGTTCCCTCTTTCTGCACCATTCCTACCTGATGCTGCACTTCTCTTGCCTCTTTCTGCACCCTTTGCGTGCCTTTCAGTACCTCTCTGGCTTCTTTCTGTACTCCTCTTCTTCTTTATGCACCCCTCCTGCCTCTTTGTGTACCCCTCTTGCCTCTGTCTGCATCTCTGTTGGTTCTTTCTGCACTGCTCCTGCTTCTTTCTGCGCCTCTGTTGCAAAGTTCTGCATCCCTCTTGCCTCTTTCTTACCCCTCTTCCCTCTTTCTGTACCTGTCTTGCCTCTGTCTGCACATCTGTTCCCTCTTTCAGTACCCCTTTTGCCTGTTTCTGTAACTCTCTTACCTCTTTCTACAGTTCTCTTGCCTCCTTCTGTACCTCGCTTGCCTCATTTCTGCACTTCTCTCTCTTCTTTATGCACACATCTTCACTTTTCTGCACATCTCCTGCATCATTCTGCACCTCTTTTGCCTCTTTCTGCACATCTTATAGTTCTTTCTGTACTGCTCTTGCCTCTTTCTGTACCCCTCTGGCCTCTTTCAGCTCCTCTGTTGGCTCTTTATGCACTGCTTCGTTTGTTTCTTGACCTCTGTTGCAAATTTCTGCATCCCTCATGCTTTATTCTGTACACCTCTTCCCTCTTTCTGTAACTCTTGTCTCTGACTGCACACCTGTTCCTTTTTTCTGCATCATTTTGCCTGCAACTCTCTTGCCTCTTTCAGCAACTCTCTTGCCTCTTTTTGCACATCTCTTGGTTCTTTCTGCACTGCGTTTGCCTCTTTCGGTACCCCGCTTGCCTCTTTCTGTACGCCTTTTGGTTCTTTCTGCACTGCTCTTGATTTTTTCTGTACTTCTCTAGCATCTGTCTCCACCCCTGTTCCCTCTTTCTGCACCTCTATTGCTTCTTTCTGCCCCCTTCTTCCCTCTTTCTACACCTCTTTTGCATCTTTCTGTACCACTGTTATCTTTTTCTGCACCTCTCCTGCATGTTTCTGCATCTTATTGCCTCTTTATGCACCTCTGTTGCTTATTTCTGTAATTTTGTTGCCTCTTTCTGCACACCTCGTCCCTCTTTCGGTACCTCTGTTGCTTCTTTCTGTAATTCTGTTGCTTCTTTCTGTACCCCTTTTGCCTCTTTCTGTACCCCGTTCCCTTTTTCTGCACCTCATCTGCATGTTTCTGCTCCTCTCTTGCCTCTTTCTACACCTCTCTTGCTTCTTTCTGCACTTTTGTTGCCTCTTTCTGCACACCTTGTGCCTCTTTCTGCACCTCTGTTGCTTCTTTCTGCACTTCTGTTGCTTCTTTCTGTACCCCTCTTACCTCTTTCTGAACCCTTCTTCCCTCTTTGTGCAACTCTCTTGCCTCTTTCTATATCTCTTTTCACTCTTTCTGCACCCCTCTTGTGCACCTCTGTTCCTTCTTTCTGTACTTCTCTTTCTGCAAACCTCTTTCCTCTTTCTGCACTTCTGTTGGTTCTTTTGCAGCTCTCTTGCATATTTCTGCACCTGTCTTGCCTCTTTCTGCTCCTCTGTTCCCTCTTTCTGCACCTCTCTTACTTCTTTCTGCAACTCTCTTGCCTCTTTCTGCACCACTCTTGCCTCCTTCTGTACCTCACTTGCCTCTTTCTGCACTTCTCTTGCTTCTTTCTGTACACTTGTTCCCTTTTTCCGTACATCTCTTGCCTCTTTTTGCACTTCTTTTGCTTCTTTATACACTTCTTACTCCTCTTTCTGCGCCCCTGTTATCTCTTTCTGCACTAGTCTTTCCTCTTTCTGTACCTCTTTTGCTTCTTGCTGCACTTCTCTTGGTTCTTTCTGCACCGCTCTTGCTTCTTTTTGTACCCTTCTTCCCATCTTTGCATTCCCTTGCCTCTTTCTGCAGCTCTCTTGCCATTTTCTGCACCTTTCTTGCCTCTTTCAGTACGTCACTTGCCTCTTTCTGTACTTTGCTTGCTTCTTTCTACACGTCTGTTGCTTCTTTCAGCAATTCTCTTGCCTCTTTAAGTACTTATCTTGCTTGATTTTGCACCTCTCTTGCGACTTTCTGAATCCTCTGTTGCCTTTTTCTACACCTCACTTGCTTGTTTCTGCATCCTTCTTGCCTCTTTCTGCACCTCTCTTGCTTCTTCCTGCACCCTTCTTCCCTTTTTTGCATCCTTCTTACCTCTTTCTACAGTTCTCTTGCAATTTCTGCACCTATATTGCCTCTTTCTGTACCTCACTTGCCTCTTTCTGCACTTTGCTTGCTTCTTTCTACACATCTGTTGCTTCTTTCAGCAATTCTCTTGCCTCTTTCTGCACCCTTTGCGCCTCTTTCAGCACTATGTTGCTTCTTTCTGCACTTCTCTTCTTTCTTTCTGTACCCGTCCTGCCTCTTTGTATACCTCTCTTGCCTCTGTCTGCATCTCTTTTGGTTCTTTCTGCACTGCTCTTGCCTCTTTCTGTTCCCTTTTTCCGTACATCTCTTGCCTCTTTCTGCACCTCTTTTGCCTCTTTATACATATCTTTTGGTTCTTTCTGCACTGCTCTTGCCTCTTTCTGCACCCCTCTTGCCTCTTTCTGCACCTCTGTTGGTTCTTTCTGCACTGCTCTCGTTTGTTTCTGTACCTCTGTTGCAAATGTCTGTATCCCTCTTGCTTCTTTCTGTACCCCTCTTCCCTCTTTCTGCACTTCTCTTGCTTCTTTCTGCACACTTGTTCCATTTTTCTGCACATCTCTTGCCTCTTTCTGCACCTCCTTTGCCTCTTTATACACATCTTTTGGTTCTATCTGCACTGCTCTTGTCTCTTTCTGTACCCCTCTTGCCTCTTTCTGCACCTCATTTGCTTCTTTCTACTCTTCCTACTCCTCTTTCTGCACCCCTCTTGCCTCTTTCAGTACCTCTGTTGGTTCTTTCTGCACTGCTGTTGCTTCTTTCTGCACTACTCTTGCATCTGTCTCTACCCCTGTTCCCTCTTTCTGCACCTCTACCACCCTTTTCTGCAACACTCTTGCCTTTTTGCAGCACTTTGTCCTTCTTCTGTTTCTCTGTTGCTTCTTTCTTTACTCCCTTGCCTCTTTCTGTACCCCTCTTGCCTCTTTCTGTACTCCTGTTGCTTCATTCTCCACTCCTCTTTCTTCTTTCTGCATCTCTCTTGATTTATCTATACCCTTCTTCCCTCTTTGTGCATCTATCTTGCCTCTTTCTACACCTCTCTTGTCTATTTTTGTACCCCCTTGCCTCTTTTTGCACCTCTCTTTCTTCTTTTTGCACCTTTCTTCTCTTTTCCTGCACCTGTCTTGTCTCTTTTTGCACCTTTGTTGCCTTTTTCAGCAGTTCTCTTGTCTCTTTCTGCACCCCTGTTGCTTCATTCTGCACTTCCCATGCTTCTTTCTGCACCTGGCTTGCTTCTTTCTGCAACCCTGTTGTCTCTTTTGGCACTCGTCTTCCCTTTTTCTGCACCTCTCTTGCCTCTTTCTGTACCTCACGTGCCTCTTTTTGCACTTCTTATTTCTTTCTACACATCTGTTGCATCCTTCAGCAATTCTCTTGCCTCTTTCTGCACTTCCCTTGCCTGTTTCCGCACATCTCTTGCTTCTTTCTGCACCTTTCTTGCCTCTTTCTGCACCTCACTTGTTTTTTTTTGTACACCTCTTGTCTCTTTCTGCACCCCTCTTCGCTCTTTGTGCAATTCTCTATCTTCTTTCTATATCTCTCTTTCCTCTTTCTGCAACAATCTTGCCTTTTTCTGTACCTCTCTTGCTTCTTTCTGTACTTTTCGTCCTTCTTTGTGAACCCCTTGTGCTTCTTTTGCACCCGTCTACCCTTTTTCTGCACGTCTCTTGGTTCTTTATGCACTGCTCTTGCCTCTTTCTGCACCCCTCTTGCCTCCTTCTATACCTCTGTTGTTTCTTAATGCACTGCTCTTGCTTCTTTCTGAAACTTTCTTGCAAATTTCTGCATCCCTCTTGCCTCTTTCTGTACCCCTCTTGCCTCCTTCTGCACCTCTGTTGGTTCTTTCTGCACTGCTCTTGCTTTCTTCTGCAGCTCTTTTGCCTGTTTCTACAACTCTCTTCTTTCTGAACTCTTTCCTCCTTCTGCGTCTCTGTTGCTTCTTGTTTGCACTTCTTTTCCTCTTTCTGCACCCCTATTGCCTTTTATGCCCATCTGTTGCTTTTTTCTGCACTTCTCTTGCTTTTCTCTGTACTTCTGCTGCTTCTTTAGGCACCCCTCTTGCCTCTTTTTGTACCCCTCTTCCCTTTTTCTATACTTCTCTTTCCTCTTTCTGCATCTCTCTTGCCTCATTCTATACCCCTGTTCCCTCTTTCTGCACATCTCTTGCCTGTTTCTGCAACTCTCTTGCCTCTTTCTACGGTTCTCTTGTCTCTTTCTGCACCTCTTGCTTCTTTCTGTACTTCTCTTACCTCTTTCTGCACCCTTCCTGCCTCTTTCTACACCTTTCTTGGTCGTTTCTGTACTGCTCTTGTTTCTTTCTGCACCTGTCTTACAAATTTCTGCACCCCTCATGCCTCTTTCTGCACCCCTCTTCCTTCTTTCTGTACCTCTTGTACCTCTGTCTGCACCCCTCTAGCCTCTTTCTGCACCTCTGTTGCTTCATTCTGCACTTTTGTTGCTTCTTTCTGCACCTCTCTTATACATTTCTGTACTGCTTGTGCCTCTGTGTGCACCTCTCTTGACTCTTTCTGCACCTCTTTTGCCTGTTTCTGCAACTCTCTTGCCTGTGTCTGCACTTTTCTTGCCTCTTTCTGTACCTCTGTTGCTTCCTTCTGCACTTCTCTTGCCTCTTTCTGCACCCCTCTAGCCTTTTGCTGCACCTCTTTTGCTTGTTTCTGCATTTCTCTTGCTTCTTTCTACACCTCTCCTGCTTCTTTCTGCACCCCTTGTGCCTCTTTATGCACCCTTTTTTCCTTTCCTGCACGTCTCTTGGTTCTTTCTGCACCCCTCTTGCCTCTTTCTGTAACTCTTTTGTTTCTTTCTATACTTCTCTTGCCTCTTTCTGTACCCCTTTTGCCTCTTTCTGCAACTTTGTTTGTTCTTTCTGCACTGCTCTTGCTTCTTTCTGTACCTCTCTTGCTTCTTTCTATACCTCTCTTGCTTCTTTCTGCACCTCTCCTGCCTCTTTTAAACTGACCTCAGGCTCAGCAGTGCACACATACAAGTGCAGAAAAGGGTTGCTGCCTCTAAACTGCCATGCCCTATTATATGCTAGGGACATAGAGGTAGTTTTAATCTCCCTGCCCTATTATGTACTAGGGCCTTACAGGGGAGGTCATGCCGATCACAGGGTGTTGGACGTGGCCCTTTTGGGAGGTTCACCCCTATATTTTTTGCCTCTTATGTGACCTGATGTTAGTAGTTTATGGCCTCTGCGTACTATAGCACTGTGGCCCAGTGTAAAGTGTGTGTGCACTCTCAGTGCGTATTGTGAGATTGGCCTGCCCTCCCATAGAAATGCATGGGGGATATGTGTGTGCATGGTAATTCCTTGTATGAGAGGATTGCAGAATTGTGACTGGTGGAGAAGTGCCACTTGTAGAAGTTGGCATTTCTATGTACTGTGTGCCTCCCTGCCTGATGTTAATTGCATGTCTGGCTTGTGATTGACAGGGGCTGGATGGTGTGGTTGGCTCCAGGAGCCAGGATGAGTCTGCCCAGTGGTGAAAAGGGAGATCTGCATGTAGAAGAGAGGGAAGAGTTGGACCTGGGACCTGAATAGGGCTGTGCCTTCCCTCCACAATGCTGGCTCAGCCCCCTGTGGTGCGCCTGAGCACCTAGCCCCCACCTGACAAAAGAGAGAGGAGCTGAGCACAACAAAGTGCTCCACAGCTCCCCCAAACCAGTTGCATCTGGTTTTCCCCCAGCCCTGTGCTGTGTGTGACAAAGGAAAGGGTGTATAAATGTAGGGGCTGTGACCCCAATGTTCTGTTGTGCTGTTCTAACTTAAGGGGGGCCTGCTGCTGCTGGGCTCCAGGAGTAACCGCCACTAGCGATCGCCTCCCTGCTGGAGGGGCGTGTGAGCTGGCCTGCCTCGGCCCAGCCCTTGTCCCCCCCTTCATCCTAAAGGACTTTCCTGGACTTTGGGGCTGCAGCGCCTGTGAGCGTTTAATTTTTTTATTCTGAAGAAGCGCTTGACCTTTGTGCTTAGGAGCGCTGTGTTTCTGCCCCAGGAGGATGGCTGGGGGCCTGCAGCGTGAAGCTGCCCTATGTTGGATTCCTCTGCTTGGCGGGGGACAAGCGGGAGCCCACCCTACATTATCACTGCTAATTAAGGTTAGAAACGAAACGGGAGCCTATCCCGCATCAGTACCTTAGGAGCAGGTACCCACCCTGCATTGCGTGCATCGCGGGTGCCAACCCCGCATATCTGCCTTATTGTGGAATGGCTGTTTTCTGAAAACTGGAGCCTACCCGCATTGCCGAGGCCTTAAAAAGAAAATCACTGACACAACCCAGGTGCCCTGGATGGCAAAACTGGAAGACAGGCACTCTGAAGGCCTGATTGTGGGCGGAGCCGATCTGCGGCCGGAACCATGGAGTCATGGAAGCAGGGCTCCCGCGGCCGCGGTGTGAGCCCTGCATTTGTGGTCTCCCGAAGCGAAGCGGGGCTCCCAGAAGTGTGCGAGAGCCCCCCAGTTCCCGAGTGGAAGACCAGAGTGCGGGACCAGCCAGAGGGAGTCCAGAGGAGACTTCGCCTCGTGCCAGACGGACCCAGGGAGTGGGGGCCGCATCGGCAGACAAGGCACATTGTCAGTGCCTGTGGGGGTGGCCAGAGGAATACGGGACTGCATTTGAGGCACAAAGTCCCTGTGGAACTTGGGGGCATTTCTTGGCGCCCTCAGTCTGTTAGTGCCAGTGAAGGCACAGTGCCTGAGCGGCCCCGCCTGCCAGAGGGCCGCTCCAACATTGGCCTTTGTTTCTAGGGTCCCAGTGCCCGTGCCATCTTCAGCTGCCCTGCGAGTGCGCAGGCAGCTGCAACATTTGGGACACATTTACTTTTGCTTAGAGCCCCAGTGAGGCCCCAGCGGGCACAGTAGTGCCAGGGCCCATTATAGAGTTCCCAGTGGGGGACAGAGGGTGCCAGTGCCCATCTTGGTGATTATACATCTGCCCAGCAAGTAGTGGGTAGCTCCTACGTTTAGGCCAAGTGCCCCTGCGCACTTTTTGGATGTTGCTGCATTGACAGCTTGCGCCCTGACTGTTGGACATAGGGCATTGGAGCTCCAGTGTATGGCCACTTGGCCTGGGGCCAGGTCTGGTACCTGTGTGTACAATGAGGGCGCAAGGCCCTAGGGAAGGTGTTGGGTGCACTTGCTCAGTATTACTGTGATACGCTGCTGTATGCCTTCTATGGTTTATGCTGGTGATGCCTGAGGCCTAATGGGTTTATGCCTACAGAGGTGGCATAAGGTGTTTAGACTAATGGAGTTCGTGGGCCTAATGTGATTTATGCATAATGTATTTATGCCCCTGAGGTTTGTGCAGGAGATATTTTATACCTAATGTGTAGTGGATTTATGTTTAGGATTTTATGCATAGGGGATTTATGCTAAGTTGATGATGCTAAGTTCATTTCTTCTACCAGTAGCGACTGGCTGTTATTACTGATTGATTACATTTATTATAACGTCTACATCTACTATTTCTACTAAGTGATGATTCTGACAGTGGTCCATGTGGCCCGGTCATGTGTATATAATCCCCTGTAAATACTGCCCAGTAACAGTTGGCACAGTGTACATCGTGTGATTATGGTGTAATGTGTTTTATGATAATACAAAGGCTATTTTTGATATAACCCTGTGTGGAGTTCCTTTTGTGGTGTGCCTAGTGTGTTGCTGCTGTATTTGTGTGTTGGGCAAACGCTTTACACATTGCCTCTGGGATAGACCTGACTGCTTGTGCCAAGCTACCAAGGGGGTGAGCAGGGGCTATCTTGCCGTGTAACTCCCTTGCCCTGTCTAGAGTGGTGGTCTCTGCCAGGCTTTGGCGCAATCCTTAGCCAACCAGAGATCCCATTTCTAACACAGAGGTACCCCAACCCATAGTGTACCCTAGTGTATGTAGGTGTGTAGCTCTATTCTAAGTGTCTTTTAGCATAGCACTGGCTCCGGGTCTGGTTAGGCATAGCCCAGGGTCAGTCAGAGTCAGTTACCACCAGTACCTGTCAGCAAAAAGTTGAGGGTGCCCAGGGCACAGGATGACTTTGCAACAAGGCCTCTTTCTGCACCTCTGTTGGTACTTTCTGCACATCTCTAGCTTCTTTCTGCACCTTTCTTCCTCTTTCTGGACGTCTGTTCCAGCTTTCTGCATTTCTCTTGCTTCTTTCTGTGACTTTCTTCCTCTTTCTGCACATGTCCTACCTATGTAGGCATATGTTAGACCTGGCACCATTGGCGTGGGACTCCCTTTCATTTTTTGTTGTAGCCTCTTATGTTTTGGCTGGTTTTAGATGTAGAGCCAGAACTGTTAAAAAGAAGTTTTACAGAAGACTCGCCGTGTTCGTGGCTAAGATACAAGATGAGACGAAGCTGATGAAGTTGACTCTACCGCCAAGAGCTGCACGGCCACCGACCTTGCTTTGCCTGTCGGCCGGGAGGGGAATGGCCAGCAGTCCTAGAAACTTGCCATGAGGGGAATGGCTGTTCAAAAACTACAATTCCCAGCAGCCTGCATCAGCTCCCAACGTGACGCCGCAGATCTGCGCCCGGAGGCGCGATAAGAACCTCACCAGCCTCCCGCAGTGCGGGATGTGTGCGGGTGTGCCCAGGCCTCGAGTAGGCCGGGCTGGGCCACCCCTCTGACATTCACCATCATCTTTGACATCTGTATGGTGAGTGAAGCAAGGCGTGTCCCTGTGGGATTTATTTGTAATGGCCAAACGGTCTGCTATGCCTAGTTTGCGTGCCTCGACTTCTAGAGACAGTATGTTGGAGAGAGTTGTTAACATTGTTAGCACGGAAATTGAATTAACTGAGAGGCTTATGCCCCTGGGATCTATAACACTCAACCCACCCCCTCACCCATGAACGGTGATTACATCAGCCCCCCTATGATGCTGAATTCGCCAACTGTTCAACTGATCATAATACACATTTGCATTTGCCAGCTCTGGGAAGCAGACTGAGCGTCGAGGAAAACAAATCTATTGGGGTCCCCAGGGAGGCTGCAAATATTTTGCCACACAATTGCTGCAAGGACATAGGCGTTAATGTGATTGTTTCCCCAAATCCTGAAATCTCAGGGGCAAAAAGGAAAAGGAAAATAACTAAGCCTGTTTGCCCAAAGAGGAAACAACCATCTCGTCTAAAACCACAGCGTACCACTCTAAGTATATGGATTCAAGGTCCAGGGGTCGCAGCTGATATAGTGACTGATACAGTCTCTGCTGGCGCCCCTGCTGCTTTATTGACATGCCTAATCATTCAATTCATATTCAGACTCAGACGGAGTACATACCAGCACTTTTTAATAAATTGACATTGGGAGACACTGCTATTGACATTATTGTAGACACTATGAGTGAGCGTGTTAAGGAACTTGTTGACAAGAACATCACCTCACTCCGGAAGCTCTTGGATCGTCTATAATCACTTGTTAACAAGTCTAGTTTCCACAGTAACGCACCCAAGTTGTCTGATAAACTACAGGTTAGAAATGGATTAATCTCTAGCATCTCTAGCATGCCACAGCTAACCTCAACTGCTGTGCAGCCTATGTTAACTGGGTTTTGTGATACTTGTCGCAAAGTTAAAGAATGTAGTTTCCCTGAGCCTTCCACCCACCCGGGGAAAAATTCACACCCAGGTACGTTCAGTATACCACAGTCATCTAGCCAACAAGCTACCCCCATTCCTAGTATAGCCCCTGTAGATAATGCCAGCCCATCACACAAGTCCCAGAGTATGGACCTTGCCACCAGGAAAAAAATTTGCGGACCCGCTGATGCAAGAAAAGATGTTCAAGTTTACCACCTGAGGCCTGCCCTTATGTCTTGGTTCTAGCAGGGGTGCCCCATAGGGAAAAATCAGCCAGAGTCCTGGGATCAACCATGTAATAAGAGTGCTAATTGGCTGGCAAAGCATAAAGGATTCAGTGTGCTTAACATCAATGATATCTTGATGGTGTGCAGGGTTGGCTGGGTTGGTCCCTCAGACAAGACCATAGAAGGAGACTGCCTGGTCACCCATAACACACCATTCATTTCCCCATTCCGGCATCTAGATTGACTGCCTCTTATATCATTGCCCATCAAATCGGCCCCTATTACAATAGCACCTGTCCCCCTGGTAAGAGATGTTTCTGGGCCCCTTGATCACTATCTGCAGGTGCTAAGCTGGAACGTTGCTGGCTTAGCCTCTAAAGTAAATTACGAGGACTGGGTTAAGCTGGTAAATAAATTTGACATTTTAATGTTACAGGAGACCTGGGCCACAGGGGAGCTATATCTCGAGGGTTTTCAATGTTTTAATGTCTGTGCACCTGCCCCTATACATGGGCAACCTTCTGGCTGCCTTTCTATTTGGGTTAATATTCTGTCTGGTGGCAGTGCCAAAACTATTTCTACAAATAGCCCCAACTTCCAAGCTTTGATATATACACGGGGGCTTCTATTTGTTTTATTAATTTTTATAACAACGATTTTCTAAGTGTACCTAATATGATTGTCGCAAATATTTTTAATTTTGTGTCAGACATAAAAACTGCAACAGGGAATCCAATCTAGCTGGAATTTGTCTGGGCGGAGATTTTAATGTTAAGATTTCTGGGTAACAAGAGGCAGCTTCAGCGTAATGCGAGGCGTGAGGAGCGGAGAGTTAGCCCCCTCGAAGCCATTGTAATACCCGAAGGAGGTGTAAGTTCTCTACACTTCAGATACATTGAGACCATTAAGAAATACCAGGTTGATAATTTCCCTTTTCTCACACTTGTTTGCAATAGTACTGTAGACTTGCGCCACTCTCACTCACCACGATTGGTCCTGAAGAAAGCCCATAATTCCGAATTCCGGCAAATGGGGCTGAAACATGTCGGCCATTTTTATTATTCACTAAATGCCAGCGCGTTCTGAAATCCTAACCTTTTCAATAGAACGCACTATTTTTGGAGCATTCCCCTAGAGGGGCTACCCGAACCTAGAATTAATAAAGTTAAATATCTGGTTGTACGGGTATTTTTAATTGAACATGCGTGTATGAAGAGCAGAGAATCAAGATATACCGCTACCCACACTTCCCAACACGTGCATGAGGGTTTTTTATCGGAGACACTTTACCCTTCTCTTGCATACCCTGGTTCATGCAGGACAAGTGATCCTTCCCCATTGATTATTTGGATTGCAATTAGGAAACTGAAGGATCAGTATTTCCTCCTCCCTCCTTTGATTAGCAAATATATCAGACACTGTCCAAATACCATATGTAAATCTGTGTAAAAGGGGGACTTATTTAGTGGACTAATTGTCATATTATGAGTTATTAAATGTAATGGACATTGCAGTCACAAACCATAATGACAGTCACCCAACACCAATGTTCAGAGGTCGCGGCTGTGCCTCAATAATTGATTATGTTTTTATATCAGCCACGCAGGAAGATATTTTAGTTAGAGCGGCGGTTATGCCCATTGTATTTTGGGGACCGTAACCCAACCTCGTTTTTTAATAGGGTCACTTCTAAAGCCAATTTCATTGTAGAACCAGGAGCAAGTAATTTATCACCCTCACCTGACAACTTAAGAATTATCTGGAAAGGTATTGACAATAGTAATATGTTCTTGAATATGGTAACATCTTATCGAACCTTTGTCGATACCTGTTTGTCGCCTATGGACCCCAATCCTGAGGTAGTTGCTGCCTTTGCCCATTTATGCACAGGTATCAAACAGATTATCTCAAACCCCCGTCTATTAATAACTACAACACTAAGTGGTTTAATATTGATGGCTCATGGGCCAACAGAGAGCTTCTTGCTGCTTTGTCATCTACACCAAGGGATGCAAGCCTTGTTAGATCACTGAGGAATCAATGCAATAAAGCGGTTAAGCAGAGGAAAGATGAGATCCTAGGAGAACAATGGGATTATTTGGCCAGCGCTGCGAGTTTAAACAACACAAATGGCTTTTGGGCATCTGTAAAAAAATATGAGAACTATGGGCCAGGTTTTAACTCCTCTAAGCTGAAATATAACCAGTGAAGCTTGGGTAGCATATTTTTCAAAAATATACACAGCTCCTACTCAGAATGCTTGAATGCTTTTACTCATTGTTTTTAACAATTTACCAAATTCTCATATCCCCAGCACATGGTCAACTAGCATTATAGTCCCAATATTTAAAAAGGGGGACAGGTCCAACCCTAGCTGTTACAGACCGATCTCTTTGATCGACAATACACTCAAGACACTTGGGCGGGTATTATTTAATAAAATTAGGAGTTGGGCTGAGGATGAAAGTATTTTAGATAACTGTCAGTTAGGTTTTAAAAGCAAATTGGGAACTGTAGAGCAATGCCTTAATCTAAATTTGTCATTGGTAAATACACAATAGCTCGACAATTTACCTGGTCTTCATGGATCTCACCTTAGCATTTGATTTTGTAAATAAATTGCATCTTTGGCTATGTCTTTTAAATTACGGGCTGAACGTGGCCTTACTACACTTTTTGGCTTACTTACTTAGGGATCTGGGGGCTAAGGTGAAGATCAGTACGAACGGGGCAGTATCAGGGAACATTGTGATTGGCATAAGGGTCAGGCAGGGATGCGTACTGGTCCCTCTGCTCTTTATCCTATATATTAATGAGCTGAATAATGAGTTGTCTAAATTGACTAAGGATGTCCCAATGATCAATGGCATCAAGCTAACCGCCGTATTGTATGTGGACGATGCGGTCCTAATGGGCCGCACACCCAATGCATTGCGCATCCTAGTTGAGGGTTTTGTAGATTTTATGAATAAGCTGGACCTTTGCACAAAATTTAAAAAATCATTTTTAATGAGTTGCGGCCCCAAAAAATATTCTGTTAATGTAATCAACTTTGGTTCCGAAAAACTGTTATGAACACACACTTTTCCATATCTGGGTTTGGTATTCTCAGACAATGGCTCTTGGGCTGCCCATTTGGCACATAGCAGGAGTGCATTTTGAAAGGCTACCAACTCGATTCTGTGCCTCCCCCAACTGGAAAGAACTAACTGAGGTAGTGTTACCCCTATTGAAAATATACTAAACTCATTGTTTACCTACCGCAACATATGTAGCGGAAATCTGGGGCCATGCAAACTGCAACAGCATCCAGGTAGAAGAAAATAGATTCTGTAGGAGAGTTTTGGGGGCACTGATTGGTTCTTTGTCATTTGTTTGCCATCATGAGTTAAAATTACCCTTTATTGAGGACTACATCAGGACACGTCCAGTCATATTCTGGATAAAAATATGGCAAAATCCAGCATCCACGTTAACTAGAGGCATCATAGTTGATTGCTTTAATTGTGATAAGGGTAGCGATATACTATGGTTGGCGGCTGTCAAGGCTAGCCTGACCATCGTAAATCTGTCACACATTTTTACAGACCCAGGCAATATGGCAGGCATTAATAAAAAGATTATCCAGAGGGCCTTGTACGAATACTGTGGCGACTTGAGACGTAAGCAAGAAACTTTGAAATCCACAGTCACCCAGTATATAACTATGGTGGATGCCGATGGCCCCACCACAAAACTTCCAGCCAGCTATCTTTTAAAGGCGACTTACCGCTGGAACTGATGCTTGCTCTTTCGTCTCAGGGCTGGCACTCTAAAATATTTACTTTGCTTCCCCTTAGGCTTCAACACTAATCTTGAGCAAATGCCCTGCCCTTGTGGAAATCGAGGCAGCCAATCCATGCTACACTTTTTTTATCTGTAATTTTTATCAAATATATAGCAAGCAGCTGCTGATGCCTTTCTTTAAGGCTTCGGCCATCACTGATTTTAAGGTGGCATACAGGGATATTGTCATGCTCAATGAGGAAAATGTAACCCTCTGTGTTAGCACCTTCCTGAGACTGGCTGTTCGCTCCCGCGCCTCTATGAGCACAGTATGCCTGATATCTGACTTAACCTTTATGCGAGCTGCATACTTTTATTGTATGTATTTTATTGTATAATGCTACGTGTCAAAGTGTCAGCATTTTAATATTTTATGCTTTTATACTCTGAGTACTGTATTGTTACTATCTCTGAGTTAATGATCTAAATTATAGGCCCATGATGAATTAGTTGCAATGACCTTTTGCACTATGTATAAATGTTGGTGTATTTATAGCAACACGTTTATTTGTCTTATTGTTTTTAACTTCTTATTTATGTATGTACCGATTTAATGTTGTGCTGGTATTTTTATTTTGTACTTTCATGGATATTTTTGTATCGGAATAAAGAATGAATTGATTAATTGATTGATTGATTGATTGATTGATTGATTGGCTTGTTTAGTTTACTGTCAGACCCTAGTACAGTGCACTGCGTGTGGCCAGGGCTTGTAAATCAAATGCTGCTTGTAGGCTTGTAGCACTGGTTGTGCCACCCACCGGAGCAGCTTGTAAAGTGTGGCTCAGGCCTGCCATTGCAGAGCCTGTGTGCAGTCTGGTACTGCCATGTTGACTGGGCAAGTGCACCCACTTGCCAGTCCCTAAACCTTCTGTTTTATACCCAAGGGCAGGGTGCATTGTAGGTAAAAGGTAGGAAATGCCCTGATGTGCGTGGCATGTCCTAATAGTGAATTACAGCCATTTTAGTTTTTCAGTATTGCAAGGCTACCTGTTCCACATAGGCCAGAATGGTCAGTTTGATTATAACATCTTATAATCCTAACTGACTCAGGGAACTAGGTAGAAGTTCGAGTTTAGTATGCCTGAACTCAGAATGATAAAATACATCCTTTAGTGAACTTGGTTTTAAAATTCTGTGTTTGAAAATACCACTTTTAGAAAGTAGGTATTTTCTTGCCTAACTATCCAAGCCTGCCTCTGCTAGGTTGTGTATTCCTTGTCTGGAGTTTGAGTGACAGGGGCTGGGGCATTCCAGGAGACAGGGTGAGTCAGCACAGGCTGCATAGAGAGATCTGCATGCAGATGGGAGGGAGGAGTTGCACCTGGGACCTGAATAGGGCTGTGCCTTCCCTCCACAATTCTGGCTCCACCTCCTGTGGTGTGTCTGATGTCTGTGGCCTGCACTGTCAAAGGAAGAGAAGGAGTCCTGTAAACAAAGTGTTCCAGAACTGACCAGAACTGGTTTGGACTAGGCAAATGCATCTCTGCCTTCAGAGAACAAAAGGAAAATGAGTATAATATTGGGGCCCCGACCCAAGAACTTTAGATCACTTCTGGGAATCAAGACGCACCTTTGCTGAGAAGAAGAACCAGGAAGCTGAAGGAGGAGACTACCCATCTGTTGTGGGTTTGGGGGTTGGCCTGCAGTGGTTGCTTCATTGCCAAAGAAAGGAGAAAAGGACTGAGTGTGCTTTCTATCAACTTGAAGAAGAATCTCCAAGGGCTTGAACTGGAGCTTGCCACCTGCCTGAAGTCTCTGGGATACAAGACTTCCCCAACCAGCTTCCCCCTGAATTCCCTTGCTGGGAATTGAAGAGCCTGCTGTTGTGCTGGGCCTTCTGAGAGACTGCGTGTCGCTGGGAGCTGGAAGCTCAATGCAACGACGGGAAGCATGTCACCACCAAAGCAGCTGTCATTGCATCGCTGAAGAAGCGAGCCGCCGCTGTCATCATCGCATTGCCGAAGCGTGGCGCATCACCGGAGAAGCTGGCCACCGCCACAGAGGTCGTCGTAGCATCCCCAGAGAAGCGCGTCGCAGGGCCTGTTGCAGCTTCAAGGATCAATGAGTAGCAGTACGGCAGTTAGGCGTGCACGCATCGCACAAACGTTGTCGCACCGTAACCAAGACGCCATTTTGCCGCATTGCACCAGAGAAGAGTATCTCATCGAGGTGCCATCTTGTTGCATCGTACCGGAGATTAGTGAGAAACCGACACATCACCTCCCCACCCAATAAGAAAGCGAGCATCAACTCCTCTGCACAGCAGTAAGGAACTGACGCATCCTCTCCCCTGCGTGTAAGGGACCGACGCATCATCTTCCCTGCGACCCTTTTTGTTTTTTTGCGTTACGCATTCAAGGTACATTGAAAGTAAAGTGTTGCATTTACAACTTGAGAGAACTGAGCTATTTTTTAACATTTTAAAGTCTATTTTTGAGTACAGTATTGTGGATTTTTGTCATTTTGTCTTGTGTTAAGTCTATATAAAATACTTATTCTTATAATACAACCTGTGTGGTGTCCATTTGTAGTGTAGTGACTGTATTACTGTATGTGTTCACAAATGCTTTACACACTGCCTCTGAGATAAGCCTGCCTACTTGTGCCAAGCAACCAAGGGGGTGAGCAGGGGTTATTTTAGGAGTGTAGCCCCTTACCCTGACTAGACGCAAGGGTCCCTATTGGTCAAAGGTACCTACCTCTGCCAACTAGAGACCCCCAAATCTAACATTGGTGGAAGCAGTGGGATTTGGACTTACATTTGTGATTCATATACAGTGATTGGTGTACACTACTAGTGAGTGCAGACAACAACGAGACCACATACTTTGAGAGAATTTTTCCTTGGAACTTCTTTTCTATTTTTGGTTCTTGAGAACTGCCAGTCTTTTTGCTACCATGAGCAAGTCAACATCCATTGTATATGTAGACATCATATTGGAAGAAGAAAGAATTGATACTTACACTGTGCCTCATCTCAAAGCTTTGTGCAAGAAATTTAAAATCTCTGTCAAAGGCCTCACCAGGAAAGAGGAATACCAAAAGGCGCTGGCCTGGGTAGAATCTAGAAATGCCAGTGAGCATCCTGAGGAGCCAGTGATGGAGGCAGAGGATTTAAATGGGCAGCTTGATGGGCCAGTGGGCCAAACCGGGGTAAAGCACCTTCAGGGGCGGGCAGCAGTGTTTCTTCCACAGGATTGTCCCCGGGAGAGCTGGAGGACAGAGCAAAGGAGAGGATGCATAAGTTGGAGCTAGCTAGACTCAAAATGGATGGTCAGAAATATACTGAGAGCAGGAAAATAGAGCTTGGGATGGATTTAGAGATTATGAAGTTAGCCTTAGAGGAAAAGAGAATGCATTTGAGCATGAGAGACGATTGAGAGAATTGGAACTCAAGTCCAAAAGTTTAGAGGTTCCTCCCTCTGGTGGCAGCACATGTCCAGTGCCTGTAGAAGCAAGAGCCAACATTCCCAAACATGTAGTTAAAGATTTCCACAAAAATTAGGTTATTGGTCAATGGTTTAGGGCTTATGAAGCTGCAATGTTGGCCCACTTTGTTGGATTTACCTAAAGAGGAGCAGATGTTCTATACCCACATGAAGGGACCCCTAATGTCCAGATTTGGTTTGACCCCAGAGTTATACAGACAAAGGTTTAGGAATTGCAGAAAACTGGAGTCTGTGTGTATTTCTTTTGCAGAGCATTGGATGGTTGGGTGAAGGGTAGCAAAGTGGTTAATTTTGAGGCTCTCTATGATTTATTTACATGGGAGCACTTGCCAATTAACAGTTTTCCAGAGCTACGCCAGCATCTTATTGATAGCAAACTGACTAACCCTAGGAAGCTTGCTGAGGAGGCGGACCGCTGTGTGAGCACCCGGGTCCAGAAGGGTCATGTGGGAGACTTTGCAAAAGGTGGGTAGGGTCCCCAGCAGAAGAGTGGGAGGGACAAGGGTAAACAGAGGGAGTTCCCGAAAGGGCCTCAAAGTAATCCCCAAGGGAACCAAGGGAGAGGTCCCCAGCCTCCCCCTGAGAAGAAGGCAGTGGCCTGACAAATAAGCCTGTTCACAAGGGGCCCAAGACCTGTTTTTAGTGTGGTCTAGTAGGCCACTGTTCTTATGATGCTAGATGTCCCTTGTATGGGAAGAGAGCACCCACTGGTGCACCACCCCAGCAGTTGGCTAGTATAGCCCCGGGGGAGGAGGTGGGTGCCCAAAGTGGGTGGGGTCCAGCAGAGATGTCCCTTGTCTGATTAGGAGACTGTGATGTGGTCCCCAGGACCCAACTGCCTGATAAAACTAAAACGTTCAGGCAGTGGGTGACAATCAATGTCAAGAGGGTGGAAGCTCTTAGAGACATCAGCGCCAGTGTGACAGCTGTCAGTTGTCGGCTGGTGTCTGAAGAGCAGGTAGTCCAAAGTGCATTTTACCCAGTTGTTGCCACTGACAACACTGCAAGGTGGCTCAGGTTCCCTTTGAGTGGGGGGTCTCAGGGACTCTTCAAGTAGCTGTGAGGCGAGCCATGCCTGTTGATTGTCTGTTAGGTAACAATTTGGAGAGCTCCCCTTGGGCTAAGGTGGAGCGAAGAGCTCATTTAGAGAAGTTCGGTTTGCCTGAGTGTGCCTGCGTGACCACTGAGTCTATGGCAGCCAATAAGAGTGTTCAAGAGGACCTGGAGCCTGAGAAAATGGTCCAGGTGCCTGCCTTAAAGAGAAGAGGTAGGGGGCACAGGAAACCGGCCCCTGAGATTCCCACGGCCCAGGAGGAGGCAGACCTTGAGGGGATGCCCTGGAGCCTATTGGGGAAGAGATTGCTGAACTGGGAGACCTGCCTGAACTGACCCATTGGCAGCAGGAAGGAGGCCTCTCCAGGGAGGAGTTCTGTGAGGAGCAGAACAAGTGCCCTTCTCTTGTTGAGTTTGCGGCAGCAGGCTGCAAACCAGGCATCAGGTGATCAGTCTGGATCACATTGGATCTCCTGGGAGAATGGTCTCCTGTGTAGTGAGCCTAAGGTTGCTGAGTCAGGGTCAGCCCGTGTGCTGGTGGTACCCCAGCGCTTCAGAGCCTTCCTACTGGGGCTGTCTCATAATGTGCTTTAGCAGGTCATTTGGGCGAGGACAAGACATTTGAAAGGCTAGTCACACACGCAGGGGTTATTTTAGGATTGTAGCCCCTTACCCTGACTAGACGCAAGGGTCCCTATTTGGTCAAAGGTACCTACCTCTGCCAACTAAAGACCCCCAAATCTAACAGCATAGTTAGAAATTAGCATTTAAAAAAACATAGAAATTCACTGAAATAAACATACGCTTCAGGGACCTTATAGTTAGAAATTAGCATTTAAAAAATCTTTGCAAATCATTGAAAAAAACATAGGTTTCAGGGAGCTTATAGTTAGAAATTAGCATTTAAAAAAACCTTTGAAATTCACTGGGAAAAAAAACATAGGTTTCAGGGACATTATAGTTCGAAATTAGCATTTAAAAAATCATAGAAATTCACTGAAAAAAACACTGGTTTCAGAGATCCTATAGTTAGTTGGACATTTCACTTGTACAAAACCAGAGAAATTTGTCCGTTATAGTTAGTTGAGCTAACTACAACTCGTACCCCCGTAATGCACTGCTGATGACATCACATAATACATCACTCATGACATCTCAAATGCCATCTCTCATGACATCACTGATGACATCATCCAGTGACAAAGTGTTTCTAAATAGTTTAAGAATGTTATGTATATATACGCTAAGGCTGGGCGGTGAACTCCGCTCAGCTTGCCGTGTTTGTGGAGTTTCCCGCACTCTGCATTACAAGGAGCTCACGGAGTTCCAAAAAACTCTGCTTCGCACAAGGGAGCAGAGTTTTTTTCCTCGCTCTCATTCACCAATGTCAAATTGGCAAGCGTGACGAGGAAAATCAACCTACCAGTGAGATTTTTCCTCGTTCCCGATCGTCAACATCAAGGTGGCGAGCGCTAGCGTGGAAAATAAAAATCCCGGCGAGATTTCTCAATGCAGGGTGGTCAGGTTTCTCATTGCAAGTGGTCGGGTATGCTCGCGACCGCTCGTGATTAGAAACTGCTTGTTCACGTTCAGAAAGCTGCTGCTCGAGTCAAAATCTACTCGAGCAGAAGAAAAGAGAAAGAAGGGACCGTTTGCGCTCTGCAAGGTGCCGATCGCAATGATTGCACAGTGCGGACAAGCATCCGCACTGTGCACTCACCGTGAACAGCTTTGTTCTATGGAACTCCACCGCTTGCGGAGCTCTGGATAGTCGACTGAGGTTTTTTTTGCACTTTCCTTAGCTTAGCTCCGCCCAGGGTTAATATTGTGTACGCCAAGGTGTATTGAAGAATGAGTGGTGTATGAGTGTCTGAATGGATGATTTAGTAGGTGCGTGACTGACTGTTTAAGTGAGTGATTAAACATGTCTTAGTGAATGCATGGGAGAATGACTAATCTGTGTGAAGGTGTGTATCAGTCTGTCATTTGGTGTGGAAGTGGCAGCATGTGTGCTTAGTCTGCATGAGTGTCTATAAGGGTTAATGATTGGTTGTCTGAGTACCTGTATGGGTGTCTGGATGTGTGTGTGGGTGGGATGTGTGGCTCCCTGCAAGGATGTGTGAGTGGGTGTTTCAGTGAGTATATGGATTCATTATTACACATGTGAGGGGCTGTATGGGTTCATGAGTGCATCTGTGAGTGGCTGTATAGGTAAGTGAGTGTGCATATGGCTGTGTTGGTGAGTGAGTAGATGTCTTTGCAGGCGTTGTAGGCATGCAGCTGAGAAGAACACTGGGTCTTGAAGTCCTGGCCACGGCCCCCCTCCTGAGGACAAAAGAAACAATGTGAGCGGTCTCCCTATGTATTCTGTTAAGTGCCACATCATAAAATTGGAGATCATTGAAGGTAATTTCATGGGCACAGTGGTGGAAGACTGTGGGAACTTTACCTTTTTTTTAGTTACTATTGATTATTTCTCATAGTTGCCTGATGTGTAATTGCAAGGACAGTAGTGAAGTTGATAGACACAATTTTCTGAGAATCTTTGCACCATCTATGCTTGTGGAACGATTTTCTGAGAGTCTTTGCACCTGCCACGCTTGCGGAACGATTCTCCCCGCCATCCTGATGTTGCGGTGGGATATGGGAATTCAAATGGCAGAGGGACCGCCACCACGCGGCTGGCGGTGGCGGTCCCTCAGCCATCCTAATCGGCCCTAAGGGAGCAAGGATGGTGACTCCTGAACCGTAAAAGGCTGTTCTGATCTGTTGATATGTTAAATGCCCTAGTTCTCAGCTGCCCCTTTCCAAGGATATCAACAGGACTAGGAAGGGTAGTTGATCATCTGATATTTGTCCAGAGAATCTTAAGTGTGGATTGAGGGAATTAATCCGATTGATAATGACTTCAATATCTGTGGTGTCCCCTTTCCAGGTGATCAATGTATTGTCAATATAGCTTACCACAATTGGATCCTAGACATGAAGGAGTTGGTCTAGGTTAGTCGAGAGGTCTCTTCAAAATGGTACATGTACAGGAATCCCAGGCGCCGGGCACACATACTGCCCATCGAAGCCCTCCCCCTGCACTGTAGGAACAGGTTGTCCTAGAATTTAAAGAAATTCTCTATAAGTGCCAGGGAAGCACATGTCACCACAAAGTCAATAGGGGTGATACTGACTCAAGGTCCTGCTCGCATGATTTCTTAAATCACTTGTAAGGTAGCCTCTCAGGGAATGTTTGTATATACTGCATCAACATCAAGTGTGACCAAGAGGTCCACATCCCCAGTCATGTTAGTCTCCTTAATGAGGTTCAGAATATCTTTAGTATCCTTCAGATATGTGGGTGTCTTCTCAACCAAAGGATGAAGAAAATGGTCCCAGAAGCATGTGAGGGTATCCAATCCCCAAAGCAATAGGGTATCCTAGTGGAAAGCGTGCTTCCTTGTGGATTTTGGGATGGCATTAGAAAGATGGAAATCTGACTTGTGTTTGGAGATCCACCAATTAGTCTCCTCTTCATTCACAAGTGTCCTAATTCAGAATTGAAGTCTTGGGGTGGGATCCTGGTCAACGGGTTTGTAATGGTATTTTATAACAGGTGCCGACATTCCTTCCAGCGGTCTGGTGTATCCTGAATTACAATGGCCCATTTTTGTCAGCCAACTTGATAGTGATGTTTTTATCATTAACGAGGACCTTGATGGCTTCCCTCTCACCTTTACTTAGATTCTGAAAACCAGACGTGAGAGATATGTTTTGATGTCATTCATTACAGCCTTTTCAAAAGTTATCACCTCACCCGGAAGGGCATTGATCGGAGACTGAAAGTGAAGGGGTTGTGTAATCATGAGTCAGTGATTTTGGGGGGAAGTCTGCGTCTTTAAAGAAGATTTGTAGTCTTATCATCCTAGACAATTGCCCCTATTCACAATTCAGCTAAAATTGGTCCACTCTGGAGTGGGCATGAAACCCAAGCCTTTGTTAAGGGCAGCACGTTCAGTCTCACTCAAGGTACGGGAGGAGAGGTTGATAATTAGATTGTGTTCTCCTGGTTCTTCCCTCTGCTCCGTACACCATTTGGGGGTTCTCAGTTTGCCATTGAACCTGCTTGCCTCTGCTTCTCCCTCTGCCCCGCCCTATTCCTATAAAAGTCAGATGTATGGCATCAGCATCAGAGGTTGAAAGAACATATAGGGTGGTTGCCACATTGGTTGCTGTTGTTATGGAAAAGGGGGGCCTGTGAACTATGGTGGTCCTTGGTCTAGCCAAACTCTCATCGCCACTCCAACTCCATGATCCTGAGTTTCCTCTTCAATTCATATTTTTCCCATGGTAGGTGGTGCCTTCACCTGAAGATTTGGAATGAACATCCCAGTCATAGTCATCCTGTGAATAGGGAAAAACGTTCACTTGAATAAACTTGCCAATATGCTTTTTTAACATGGATATCTTCTGTTGTGTGAGATATTCTTTTGTTTCATTCATTTCAACATTGAACTGCAGGCCACACACACCCTTTTGGAGAAGACAATATGGAGGAACAGAAAGAGAAGCCTGCATACACTAGGACTAATCAGTCCCAATCACAGAGCTGCCACTGATGCGCATGGAGAGTGCAGAGCACCACAACAATGCAGCAATGCTACAGGGTCTGACATACAACCTTCTTCCTCATTGAGGAAGGAGGAAATGACCAGGGCCTCAGGACCCATGGATGCCAAAAATTGCCAGCACAGCTGCACCTTGTAAGGCAGCCAACACCATCTATACCATAGAGTTCGGCTTTGCTGCATCTGTGGGAACCATAGAGACTGGCAGCAGTGGCGCCGGTGGTAACAAATGTCAGTGTACTCTTCTGGCAATTTATTCATAAAATGGATTTGAAACTCACTTTTCTGACAGTTTGTTCATGCTCTGGGGAGGTGACTCATTTTGTGGGAAAGGGGTTTGCCTTGACTTTTCTAAAGTGGTTAATATTTCTATGCAACAGAATGAATATTAAGGTAGATTACGGGGGTAACTTGAACATTTTCATTTGTTTCCCTTGGTTTCATATATTTTCTGAACATTGTTAATTGTTTAATTGTTAGACTGTGGATAGAGATGCATGGTCCATGCCCACTTGACCTGATCAGTTATAGTTTATATGGCATACAAGTATTCTTAAATTAATTCTATCACTGGTGCCAATGTTATTTTCTACCTGTATTCTGTTGCCAACACACTCACCCTTTGTTACTCCATTTTCATTCCACCTGTCTCTCTTTAACATTCCCTCATTCCTCCCCCCTTTGTGAATCGTTTCCTTTTAAATCTTTAACTGACTTCTCATTCACATTTTATCTTGTTCTCTTATTCCCTTACCAAGTCAATTTGTCAATTCAATCTTTATTTCGTTGCATTGCAACATAAAAGATAACAATAAAATACAGTTCATAATAAAATATGCAACAATATAACATTCATTATAAGGGCTCCCTTCTACATTTCATCAATTTTAACACGTTAGCTAGTATTTCGTAGATAAAGCACATGATTTATACTTCAGTTTGACACAGTATCTTAATAAATATTTAAAATGTTTTAAAAAGAGTAGAAAAGTTAAAAAAAACATTAAACATTAGATTGAGTTTACAACCAGAATTAAGATACAATGCATTGGCTTAGTTCATGGTTCCGGGGAGTATAAGTAACAACTTTCTTATTTTAAAAAGAAAGAGATAATTTCCTTCTAACGAAATAAGTGGACAATAGAAATTTGCTAATGCCGAACACAATAACTTGACTGGTGTCCATGCTTAGGATTCTGCCAGCTTCCCTGTGGGAAGTAGAGCCAATGTTGCGGCACAAGGGGACTATCCACTTTTTCCTGGCTTTGTCATAACTAGGACAAAAAAACAATATGTGGAAAATGTCCTCCCTTTGGTTATTGGTGCACAGGGTACAATGTTCTTTATCAGTCTTCCCCCATCTTTTCTCAGTTACTTTTATTCTCAACGTTCCATACCTAAATTTTAGATATAAAGATTTTGCTAGTGGAGGTTGAATTTCATCTAGAAATTGTTCAAATAGAGCCTCATTTTTTGCCATAAGAAATTTTTCAGTAAGGGGGCCATGGGTTCTTGAATACACAGATTCATGATTCACAAATGACCAGAAGCTTAATTTAACAATTTTTTTGGAATTAAGGTTTAGAGATTCAGGCTCGTTCCAGAAGTGTAATAATCCGAGCTTGGTAAGCCAGTTTTTTACATGCTTGAACCAAAAGATCTTATTATCTCTATCCAGCTCTAATACTTCATTCATCCCATTTCTATAGTCAGATAGTTCCAAGGTTGTCCATAATCTGACCCACATCAGCAATGGTCTCAGTGCCGCGTGCTGATCCGTGTGTTTAATGTTAAGATCTAGGAATAGGGGTATCAGGGGAGTGTTGGTTGGAACTTTTAATAAACCCCTGACAAATTTGTTTTCCAGTACTTCAAAAGATTTTTTACATACTGGTCCCCAAATTTCTGCCCCATACAAGGAGGCAGATTGTACCTTGTATCTAAAGAGCTCTATCGCGGGAGTAACTGCTTTGTTCACACTTTTGTTATATCTCTGTGTTATAGGGAAGCAGTTTTGTTTAAACACCAATTTAGATTTTTCCAATTGTGGGCCCCATCCCATTGCAGAGTCCATCAAGACCCCCAGGTAGGTAAAACTGTGCTCGTAATCTAATCTTTGCCCATTTAACATTAAGTTCTTTTTAAAAGTTTTATGCGGGTTCAGTGCCATGTATTTTGTTTTTTTTATATTAATTTCTAATCCTTTATTGATACAGTACTGTTGGAACCTGTCTAATAGGATCTGTAGTCCACGTGGCGTTTGCGATATTAGGATTGTATCATCCGCGAAGAGGAGGGACGCAACTCGTTCCCCTCCCAGTCGAGGAGAATCATTATCGCAATTTTCCATGTAGGTTGCAATGTCGTTTACATAAAGGGAGAATAAAGTAGGGGCAAGGACACAGCCTTGTCGCACTCCCCTTTTTATCGGGATCGGGTCTGTGAGTTCCCCATTTGGGCCCCATCTAACCTTAGCGTAATTCTCCCGATGCAATCCTATTACAAGTTTTAATAAATCGCCTGGCAGCCCTTGCCTATTCAGGGTTTCCCAAAGTAGATCTCGTGGAATGAGATCAAATGCTGCTCGCAGGTCAACAAAGGTCACATACAAGTGACCTTTGCGAATGATGACATACTTCCAGTACAAGCAGCATAGCCTGAATACTTGATCAATAGTACTTGTTTTGCTTCGGAATCCCGCCTGGTATTTGGATAAAATTGACTCCTCCTCCAACCATGAATTTATTCTATTTAGAATGTGCCTAGCATATATTTTTTGCGTAATGTCTAAAAGGCTAATGGGGCGGTAATTTGCTGGATCACCACGATCCCCTTTTTTAAAAATGGTGATGATTTCTGCGCCATTCCAAGTATCCGGTATGTGCTCACTAGCCGCAACTATGTTAAATAAATGATTTAAATAGGGTGCCCAGACATCAATATTATACAAATATAGGTCACCGGGGATTCTATCAAGCCCTGGCACCTTCCCTTTCTTAATTGAGATAATTGCTGCCTCTGTTTCTTTTAAGGTAAACACTACCTGGTGAGTGTTAGCTGTTGGTATAAGCGGGGGTACATCATTTGCTGCCTCGGTCGAGGTTTTGGCTGCATACAATGACGAAAAGTGCTTAACCCAAGTGTCTTCATCTAAGTAGACCTCCCTGGAGCCTTTCTCTTGTTTGTTTTCCTTAGCTGCCAATTCCCAGAATTGTTTCTGGTCCTTGTTTCTAGTGGCTGTTAACATATTGAGCCACAATTCCTCATCCCATGAGGATTTAGCTCTTAATATTACTTTGTTATAAGCCTTTCTTTTCTCTCTGACTATTAACGGACTTTCCCCTTTAACAGCGTTAATCAGTGCAGTTTTGGCAAGGCGGCATTCCTTGTTATACCAAGGTTTGCCTGCAGATTTTGCACTAGTCCTACCTGCACCTCTTTTAGGTTTTTTTGTAAGAATTTCTAATAATTGGCTGAAAAGGGATTTATGTAAATCGAAAAATTCTTTAGGAGTGCAGCTAAGGGGGCAATATTGGTCCAGGGTATCTGCAAAGATGCAATAAATATTGGCTAGTAAATCCTCTTTTTCTAGGACAAATGCCCATTTAACCGCCCTACGATTGTTACTAAGGACAATATTATCAGCAATGGTTGAGGTTGCTATACTGTGACCTCCCTCCATGTTGTCATGCTCCATAACCATGCTTAATAGAAAACTCATTTCTAAGGGGTAGTGGTCACTTTCGTATCTTTCTTTGACCTTTAAGTCCACTGTAAAGGGCCAGAGGTCAAGGGAGACAATAACATAATCTATTTTACTCCCATAATTGCCTCTCTTAAATGTAGGGGCTTTAGGGCTGTCTGAGGGCATACGGCCATTACATGCTCTCAGACCATGTGAGGTCAGGAACCGTGTGATTTGTAGCGCCAATGCTGTACCAGCAACCGTACGATTCTCATTCAGGGCAGGTATTGCATTGGCGTTATCCTCCTCCTCAAACAATGTGGCTATCCCTGAGATTGGTTCAAAATTACAGTTCAAGTCTCCACATAGAATAACACCTGACTCTGATTTTAGTGAATCCATGAGCGACTCCAACTTCCCTATACACATGGATTCCTTGTGGGAAGATTGGGGGCTGTTGTAAACATTAAATAAATAGAACGCCCTATTATCCATTGTTGTTATTTCTAGACAAAGAATGTCTAAGGAGTCGGTGTTGATCATTTTGATAGCTAATTTAATGGAAACATTGACCCATACTAAGAGGCCTCCAGATGCACGACCTCTCAAGGAAGGGACAGCCTCTATTTGGTAGGTTTTATAGCCAACCCTGTGCAGTTGTACTGTAGCCCAAGTTTCCTGCAACACACAGATGTCAAATGTATTTATGTATGCATTCCAGTCGGGATCATTCAATTTTGCACGCACCCCCGCAGTGTTCCATGAGACGAGTGTAAATAGGGAGGATCCCTCCTTCGTGTCATGGGGTACGGCGGGTACAGCTGCTATTTGGCTCCTAATCACTTCATCTGGACCTATAGCGACTGAGCATGTATCCTCCCTAGATCTACTATCACCTTCTTTTTGGTGGTTAAGTCCCAAAGTACATGACACATTTTCAATCCCCCCAGCATCACTGCTTTTTTTGCTCAGGACAAATGGTAGCAAGAATAAGCCCTCATTTACCCCAGGAGACGCCACAGGAGATGCAACAGACAATCTATTTTTGGTTGTTTCATCACAAATAACGGCAGTGTATGGGCCTGGCTTCAAACAACTTAATCCATTTTCCTCAATACACTCCCATATACATGAAGCATTTGCAGTACCCCTATTCTCTTCCGTGCTCTTTAAACATCAATCGCACTCTTCCAAACCACCAAATGCCTCAAACCTATTTGTTAGTTCCAAGGGAGTAAATGGGATGAGATTAGACAAATTACCATTCCCTCTTAGGTTGTGACTAGTTGGTACAGTGTTCCACCCATAGATTAGAGGGGGTGGAACAGGATGATGTAAGTAAGCAGGGTTCCTAGCTACTTCCATATTTAAAGGTTGTGTATTAAAGGGAATGAAGCTAGTTACATGTTGAGGGGGGAATACAGTTGATCTTGGATAAAAGTAAGTTAATGGGCGTGGCACTATACAGTTATTTTCGTTGCCATAAGGCCAATTCAGAATATATTGGACCGCCTTCTTATCCCTGAAATTTACAACTACAATGTCACCCCCTATATCCTTTGTTCTGCCACCCAGCCATGACAGACGGCGCACATGAACTATTTCGCCATTTACATAGTTGGCTTTAGGTCTGTACAGTGACAACCAGTGCATGATCTTATTCTTTAACTGAAAGTAACCTTCCCGCTTTCCACTTGTCAACTCAGGAACCCCGGTAAGCACCACTACATATGGTAGTGCTTCCGGTGGGAGTTCTGTAGGTGGTGTCCTTCCCTGACCCCCTCTTACGTGACCAACCTCTTTCTCTTCAACTCTAAGCAGACTGTTTGGGAGAATGGTTGGTTTCCTAGGTTGGATGTTAACTAGGGTGTCCGTAGAATTTGGTGTTATAATAGATCTACTCTCAGTAGATTGTATTTGTTTTGGGTCAGTATTTTTGGGTGGTTTGCTAACAGAATGGGCACCTATTGTTGGGTGGCTAGGGGCAGCTGCATTAGCCACTGCTATGTTGCTATCAGTAGTAGGATTAGTAGTTTTAGCAGCTGCTCGTTCAGTAGAGGTAGTACACATTGCATGTGGAGCTTTTTGGGGCTGTGTTGCGTTCTGGGGGCTAGATGGCCTTCCCAATTGCCCAAGAGCTACCAAATCCAACTCAATCCTCCCCAACCTTGATTCCACTCCCTTTAGTCTATCAGATAAAGCTAACATATAGGTTCGCACAATCATTTCAATATTGTCCAGTAGGTTCTTCGGGAAGACTGTCTGCGAACCTTCTTCCATTGGAGAGTGGGTGATGTCAGGCAGTGTGGTTGATGGGGAAGGAGGTGTTGTGGATTTTGACGGAGTTGTAGCAGTTGCCGTTGTTTGTTTATTAACTGAGTTTCCCAAGGTCATGGTAGAGGTAAGACTAGGCTTCTTACCAAAATCCGAGTAGCTAAACTTGGACTTACTTGTGTCCATTTTTGTCCGTCTCTTTTTAGGGGGTGGGGGCCCATGTACTTTGTTAGCCAATGTCTTCTGATGTTTCCCTCTTACTACCTTTCCCGGCCTGATTGTGGGTGAAATCAAAATAGCAGCGGGGTTAGGTGTGCTAGGGAGATCTAGACCCTCATTTTGTGACTCGGCCAAAGATTGTGTTGGTGAAATGGCAGGTGCTAGACATTCTTTCAGCAGTAAGGGCACACTAGCAGTTGGAGATACATTATCAGTAGGGATACTATTTGTATCATTGTCCAAGGTGACAGAGTAGATGGGCTCAGACAGTGTCCTATTTTTAATGCGTTCAATAGAGCGACGCCTATCCGCCCGCTTCTCGGCAAGTGATAGTTCTTTGTTACCCTCTGGAGCAGCCTTGGGGAAATAATCATCCAAAGTTCTGTTTAATATGCTCCCAGATTTATCCGAGCCCGTAATGGCAGCAGTAACAGCAGCAGTAGCCATCAAACTGTTTGGGAATGATAATGATTGTAAGAGTGGTTGTACTTACACAGGACTTTGGACAGGACCTCGGGCCCAGCCCAGCCTCTTCCGGCCTCTGAGGGCCACAGAGGGCCCGCCCTTTGCCCGGGCTTAGCCCGGCGCTCCCCCTCGCTCCCGCTCGCTCCCGCGGAGCTGGTCTCAGTATTGTTTTAATACCCTCGTGGTAGCCGGTGGGCGTGGCCGAGCAAGCAACACCGTCCAGGTGTTGTAGTCTCGCACGGACTCCTGGACAACTGAGTCCCTGCGCCGGTCGCTCGCCCGCTCGCTCACCCTCCGCGGTCCCAGGCACTTGCACAGCCCAATCGGCAGCCGGAGAACACCTCCCGGTATCTTCTCTGTCGAAGCGGCACCCGCGTAGCGGGTGCTGCGAGGTATGGGCACAAATGTAACACAGAGCGACCTCCGTGTAAGCAGCCCCAAAACAGCGTCCTCTTCAATCAGGCAAGCCAAACAGTTCCCCTCAAGTCATTTGTATCATCTAATTTCCCATTTTCTTTTCTTGTATGATCTCACAAACACAGTTTGTATTCTTCTCTCTGTAATGTTCTTTTCTCTCATCTTTAATAACTGCCACTCCTCTTTTCTACCCCTCTTTCTTTATCTTGTTTGCTTTTTGTTTGCTTCCTCCATCTTACTTCAAATTATTCAGTATTTCTTTCTCTCTAACAATCTTTTTCTTTCAACCTGTTACTACTCCCTTTTTTTACCTTTATCTCTTGACTTCAGTTTTTTGTCTCTGTCAGTTTGGTTGTATGAAATATTATTGTCCACATTGGAAATATTGGAATAGAGATTTAGAAAATATCACCCAAAATTATTGTTAATAAAAATAGCATTTGTCTTCTGCTTTAATAAGAAAAACACACATATCGACTACAAAAATATTGGCATTAGTAATATCTAAAATATCATAATACTGATAAAAAACTAAAGAAATACAAACTATCACAATCATGTTTTATATATATGTCAAGCTTGATCAATTCACACTAACCTGTTTGTAATTGATCTTGTAGGAGTGATACTGAACCCCATATGCTTACTCCCAATTCCTCTCTAGAAAGAATGGCCACTCCATGGTTGTTCTCACATGGCAGGAACAAGGGCACAGGAAGGGAAAGGGGAATGGAACGAGAGGGAGAGAGAATATCGATAATATTGTGCCCTTCTTCCTGTGTCTTTCTCATTCTTTGCCATGGTTTAATTTAATGGCAACCCAATTCACTTGCCTTTGTAGTGTCTAGAAAAGAAGAGTGAATGATTATGTATCTTTCATGTAGCTTCTCTGTTACCTTCTACACTCACTTGTTCACTAAATGTGTTGTGTTTGGCACTTTCTCCCTTGAATAACTAGTTGGAATGTATTTTCTATTTCTCGGCCTCCTGTAAGCTTTCACTTTGTATAACCAGAGTATATAAAATTAGCAAACAGTTAGTTCCAGAAGCTGGACATATATTAGTTTTCTAGAAGGTATGAATGAAATACAGACAAAATGTCAGAAGGCTTTGGAAAATCTTCCTCATAATTACCCACACAATAAACAATATCTTTATATGATGTACTCTTGGAGGAAGTGTGTAAATTAAATCTTTGACAGTAATTTTCTAAGATTTGCATGTATGCATGACAGTTCCAAACAACACTGCTATAAAGATACATATAAATACAACAACAACAATGTCCTCGAACTGGCCAGTTCTCAAGTCTTTCAAAATGCTTTACTGGTTATGCTACCCCTCCCAAATACTGCTAAATCTTTCTTTACAGGAGGATGCAAGCGCTAACACCCTAGATTAATGTTCATGTACCCAAATGTCCAAGAAGGCTAGCGTGTTACCAACTTCATTGATTTAGAGTATAATTCCTTTTCCTTTTCTTTGAAGTCTGTGATGCAATAAAGTTCCAGGTAATCAGAGGACTTCCACCTGGATAAAACTGGATGCTGAAGGTTCTCTGGCACAAGCACGAAGATGATGATCCTAGGTGAGTTCAGGCACAGCACCTTGCCATTGCAGGGGAGCAGTTTAAATAGTAACTCCACCCTAGATTTCCACCACCTCTCATGAGACTTGAAAATCTCTCAAGAGTTTCAGTCCCAAAGATTTCCCAGCATCAGACGTGGCATCAGCCTCTGTTCCCACCTTACGTCCCTAACCGGGTGCTTGATCTCTACTTGGGGCCCTTGAGTGCCTCTCTCCCGCAGAAAGCCTAAAACACCCACTCATATCCCTATACAACCTTTCCTATACCTACCTTCATACAACCCTTCACACACCCATACCCAGACTCATACAAGTACTCACAGAACCAATCTATAAATTGCAGAGCCACTCGTACCACCACTCACTCATACTGCCACTAACACCCACTAACTTACCCATACAGTCACTCATACATCCACTACTCACCAAGACAGCCAATCACACATCCAGTTATAGAGACATATAGACACTTATATACCCACTGATAAACTCTTGCAGCCACTCACACAACCAGTCAATCATGCATAGAGAAACTCACACAGTCATTCACTCACCCATACAGGTACTCACACACCCACACACTCACCCTTGTAGGCACTGACACTGACACTCACTCACCAAAACAGCCACTGACACACCACTCATGTACCCATACACCCACTCAGTTAGCCAAGTAGCCACTGACACAGCTACTCTCTCACCCATACAACTACTCACATGCCCACTCACACACCCATAGAACCACTTACAAACCAATTTGCACATCTATACATCAACCCACTCACTCACCCTTACAGCTACTCACACAGACATTCACTTTCCAAAACAGCCACTCACACCCATTCCCTTACATACACATATACTCGGACAGCTGCTCACTCACCCATACAGCCACTCACACAACTGCTCAGTCAACCAGACAGCCACTAACACATCTACTCACACCCCTATGCAGCAACTCAAACAGCCACTAACTCATCCCTATATCCACTCACACAGACACTCACTCATATAGCTCCTCACTTACCCACTAACACATCCATGTAGCCACTCGCACACTCGCTCGCGCACATACATCCACACAGACATCTACGCACGCACTGATACAGTCACCCAGCCAATCAGATGAGATATGTTAGAACCAGTATGACCAATTACTAGTACAGAAAAAATAGTAATTTAACTCAAGCTAGAGTTTAGTATAGATCTTTAAGTCTCAGAAATGCTTACAAAACACTTAAAGTAATGGGATGATGTCATGAGTGATGTAATTTGAGATGTCATCAGTGATATCATCAGCGATGTCACTGACCTTGTCATGAGTGATGTAATATGTGAGTCATAGGCAGTGCATTGCGGGGGCATACGTTATAGTTAGCTCATGTAACTGTAACTTCTGAATTTCACTGCTTTTTTATGAGGAAAATCTGAGCCTAACTACGTCCCTGTAACCTTTGTTTTTTCTGTACATTTTTAAGGTTTTTCAAAATGTATTTCCTAACTGTGACGTCCATGTAACCTTTGTTTTTTAAGTTAATTTCGATGGTTTTTTAACTGGTAGTCACATGTACAGAGTGGTGAATAAACTGTGCGGGTCCTCCGACAAGCTCCAGGAATACTGCTGTAAGGGACTTACTGGAGGTAGTAGGAGGGCTTCTTGGCACCCAAGGTCCCTCAGCATCCAAAAGGACTTCATTCCCTAACTAGTATTGCACCAGGAGGCGTGTTTGCAGAGTGTTGAGATAGGGACCATGGCTTCCGCAGCCCTCACACCAATCGCGCTCTGTGGAACTTACTGGAGGTAACAGGAGGGGTAGTTGGCCCCCAAGGACCCTCTGGAGCCAAGAGGACTTCATCCCCCAACTAGCAGTGCGCCAGGAGGTGCGTTTGCACAGTGGTGGAGAAAGGGGCTTGGCCTCCAAAGTGCCAGCCCTTTCATTGCGACCTTAGTCTTAGGATGTAGTCTATACTGTTGTGCCAAGCTTTATGGACCATTTGCATCGAGTCAATGGGCCTGGCTGTAAAAGTGTCTGGACAGTCATGCACAAGTAGTTTACCCTTCAGAAGGTCACACTAGTGTGTTGTGTGTTATAGTACTTCACTTCACTGTACATGTAGGATGGCCATAGGCTACATGATGTTAGTGGGCTGACTCAGTCAGTGTACATCATGATCAAAATTGCAGATATTCTGCAAATTACTACAAAAGTGTGTATTCATGATTTCATAATGCTTATCATGTGATAATTACACATGTAGTGTGTTGACTATTGATTAATGCTTGTTCTAGGTGTATATAAAATGTACATCAACCAAACAGATATCCAAAAACTTAAAGTTACAATCTGTTTCTTCATCTACTGCATCCATACAGGTCAATGCTCATCAGAAATAAAGCCAATTGGAGAGCCATTGCCTGGAAGGTGTGGAATCGGAGGGACTATAACCGGTGCATCGCCATTGGAGGAAGAGGTGGGAGGACCTGAGGTACTGGACCAGGAAGATCATGGAGGTTCAGCTGGGGAAGTCACCCCTATGTGGATGGGGCGCACACCAGACCCTGACCCCCAATGGCCTGCATACTAGTGGTGGCCAACCCAAAGCTTGATGGGCAGTTGAGGGCCTGACAGACAGTTGTGGCCGGTGCAGGTAAGCACAGTGGTTTGGTGGAGTGGGGCTGGGCGGGGGGAAGTCGACAGATGACGGAATAGGTTCTATTTGTTTATTTAATTCTGTCATCTGTTGACTTCCCTGTCTCCCACCCAGCCCAGCCTCCTCCCCACCGCACTAACCTGTGCCAGCCACAGCTGCTGAAAGCAGCTATAAGGGGGTGAGTCCTGGCCAGAGTTATACATGTTACATTGCCAATGTGATATGGTACAGGCAGGCATTTCCCCCCATAAAGATCCGGGTGGCCCATGTGTGACGCACAAGAAGAGGTATTGTTTTTTTAGGTCTGGTAGTAGTTGCATGCTGATGTGCTGTGCCTATTGTCTTTATGGCAAGGAACACAGCAGAGTCTAGTCTACTACCAATTTGCTGTCTTGTCAGACTACTGAGTAAACTGATAATTCATCTCATGTTCTTTGATGTTCTGGGTGAAAATTGTACTAAACAGGCAACTTGTCTTCCTTGTGTAAGGAGTGATGTTCCCTTACTACTGTCTCTCCTGTGATGGTGGCCCTATTACATGTGGCATGGCAGACAGTGCACTTTTTATGCAGTGACTGCACAACACTTGAGATTCAGCGGTGACATGAGTGTGCAACTATCAGTGGTGCTATCAGCATTAGTGCCTACATGTTGCCCAGTGTATATTTCCATGTTGTCAGTTCATCTGCAATAGTGTTTAAAAAGTCCTTCACTGGCTGCTGACATGCATCAGGGAGTAAGATGTTGAACTGTAGAGATCATACATGAGTGTGTACACTCATCCGTACAAAGCAAAGCAAACCAAAGAGTGCTGTGATGTGCATTCTATTAGGACTATAGTAATCCCACATCCTCATGCCATAGAGATTAACTGAGACCCACCAACC
This sequence comes from Lissotriton vulgaris, assembly GCF_964263255.1. Classification (NCBI taxonomy): domain Eukaryota; kingdom Metazoa; phylum Chordata; class Amphibia; order Caudata; family Salamandridae; genus Lissotriton; species Lissotriton vulgaris. Next base: position 1,550,862,837 of record NC_141685.1, on the reverse strand, counting down.
TTCAAAGGAGTATTGGCTTGTAGGAATACAATCTATGAATGGCATTATCACCTGCACCAGGCAGATTTGGGAACATTCATATGGCTATATGAAGTCTTACGCTATGTGACTTTGGAGTATCTATCTTTCAAAACATTGGCCCTCAATGTTTCAAGGATACCTTTGCGTGCTACATGTGAAAGATAGCTTAACTATTTAAGTACAGCCTTCATTCAATTTTTCAGGTAGTGGACAAATGATAAAGCTTCAAGTCAAACGTGACATCAGTGTGCAATGAGCATTTGCATTTGGCATGATTACTGATAGTTGTCAAAAAAGGAGGGGTTTGGCCAAATGGATTAGAGGGTAGGTAGGGCCAGTTATACTACATAGGAAAAAAGTTACCTAAGCCTCTAGTGACTTCACAACACTTATTCATATGAAGTAAGATGAACAAAAACTAAAACGTTTACCTTAGCAGTAATTTCTGCCTTTTATTTCATTATTTTTTAAATTAATATCTTTGATCACAAAAAGAACACATAGTCAACTAAACGAAATACCACATTAGTACTTACACAGTGAAAATGAACAACGTGAAAATATGTTTTGACATACAATTACAAATTAACTTATAATAATCAAATATCAATATAAACAAATGAAATGTCACAAAGAACAATCAATATATACACAATACGAAATACAAAGTTGTCATCCACAATGATAAATTAGACAACTAGCACCCTTATATTTGGGATAAATCAAATCCTCTGAAATATCAGGGACATAAGGGGGTGTATTTGCAATATTTAACTAAGGAGTTGAGTTCCTTTGTCTGCTGACGCGTTTCAAGTGCCGATTAAAACAATTGCTGCACTCTCATCAGGGCTGGATTAGTCTTTCTCACGAACAGACTGTTTGTGACAAAAAGGGGGAGAGGGGTTTGAGTTTTTATTAAAAAAGGCGCTTCCCAAAGCATTAATTCTTTCTCTATCTGCACAAGTTAGTGGTCACATACCTGCATTATGCCGGTTAAATGTGACCATCAGCAATATGTAACAAGCAGTGGTTGCCAATCTGCAAAAAACATACATTATGAATGATTTAGCTCATGGGGCGTAATTCTTTTGTCTGATAGCTATGTCTGGGGGGAAGGGAGGAAACAAAGTTACCTGGTTTTCAATAATGTGTGGCCAAGACGATTTGTAAACAATAAACAGCAATTGCAGGTCTTTACTTCTGCAAGAGAAATAGTACATGCGATTTCACGGTGTCTGTTTATATAAGTTTGAACCGTGACAACTGAGCGCAAGTTATTTACTTACTCGGGGAGGGTGGCCCAAAGGTGTGGCCCCGCAGAGGAAGTGTTGTAACAATTAACGGTCCTTCACTCTCTTTTAAAATAGTTCGTGGCTGCGGGGGCAAAAATGTAAAGGATTTGTAAAAATCGTTTTTGGCTGAAAGCACTTGGATTCAAGTGCAAAATGTGTTTTGCTCACCTAATAAAGCTTCAGGCTCAAGGTTTCAAGCGGGGATCTGCCTCCATTGTTGCTAGCAGCTCGCTGAGCCGACTCACATGTCATGTGATGGTGCATCAGTGTCACGTGATGCGTTTCTGACCAATCACAGGAGGGGACGATCGAATTGCATTCCCAATGACTTCTGGGAGATTTAGTTCATTGAAGTCATGTATTTCAATTTGTTTGCCCAAAGTAAACATTTCAATATCACAGGTCGTTGTGTTTTCCCAACATGTCGATATTGATCCCATTTATATTTTATTAGAGAGACACAAGTCCTGAAGCTGACAGCAGCACCATATATTTGATAACAGCTCATGAGACTTCTAAGATCTATTTAGCTCGCTCATGCAGTTGAGGCCCTGGTTGATGCTATCGACTTTCATAATTAAATATGCCTCTTTCCGCAGTAGAGCGGTCTCAATACATGTAGATTTTGGGTCAATCCATGCAAGAACTGTCCAACGCAGTTCATTTTCGCTGTGCTCAACAGCTAAATAGTGTTCTACCATAGGCGCTGTCAGCACTTTTCTCCTAATTCGAGATTTGTGCTGTGTGGTTCTCACATTAACCTGTTGGCTTGTCTTTCCGATATATATTTTATTGCAAGGGCATACCACTGCATAAATGACGTTCTTAGTCTTACAATTTGTGAAACTTTCATGTCTCCATTTCACTCCATTATGTTCAAATGAACTTCCTTCTATAGTAGCAGGGCAGGCCACGCAGTTCCCACACTTGTGGTGCCCACAAATGGGTTTTAAATTCCACTTGGTGATCAAGTCGCTCTTTGGTTTAGGGATGTAGCTGTCTGCTCTTATTATCTGCTGGCCAATGCTGGGAGTCTTGCGCATGGCGAAAATGGGTTTAGCTAAGGGGTGTTCCAAATTTTCAAGCAAATGCCAATTCCTTAAGATAATTTGCCTGCATTTATTGGTATGTGCCCCATATGTTGTGACACATACGAGTTTGTCCATTTCTGTCTTTTCCGTTTTCTGTAACAAATTTTCCCTAGGTGTAAACCTTGCTTTTTTTTTGGAATGTTTAAGGAGTTTCTTGGGGTAACCCCTCTTTTCCATTTCCTTACAGAATGACATTGTGTGGTCCTCAGAGTTAGCTAAACCCATTATTCAGTGGTATGCCCTTGCAATAAAATATAAATCGGAAAGACAAGCCAACAGGTTAACGTGAGAATCACACAGCACAAACCTCGAATTAGGAGAAAAGTCCTGACAGCGCCTATGGTAGAACACTTTTTAGCTGTTGAGCACAGCGAAAATGAACTGCGTTGGACAGTTCTTGCATGGATTGACCCAAAATCTACATGTATTGAGACCGCTCTACTGCGGAAAGAGGCATATTTAATTATGAAATTCGATAGCATCAACCAGGGCCTCAACTGCATGAGTGAGCTGAATAGAGCTTAGAAGTCTCATGAGCTGTAATCAAATATAAGGCGCTGCTGTCAGCTTCAGGACTTGTGTCTCTCTAATAAAGTATAAATGGGATCAATATCGACATGTTGGGAAAACACAATTAACCTGTGATATTGAAATGTTTACTTTGGGCAAACGAATTGAAATACATGACTTCGATGAACTACATCTCCCAGAAGTCATTGGGAATGCAATTCGATCGTCCCCTCCTGTGATTGGTCAGAAACGCATCATGTGACACTGATGCACCATCACATGACGTGTGAGTCGGCTCGGCGAGCTGCTAGCAACAATGGAGGCAGATCCCCACTTGAAACCTTGAGCCTGAAGCTTTATTAGGTGAGCAAAACACATTTTGCACTTGAATCCAAATACTTTCAGCCAAAAACGATTTTTACAAATCCTTTACATTTTTGCCCCCGCAGCCACGAACTATTTTAAAAGAGAGTGAAGGACCCTTAATTGTTACAACACTTCCTCTGCGAGGCCACGCCTTTGGGCCCCCCTCCCCGAGTAAGTAAATAACTTGCGCTCAGTTGTCACGGTTCAAACTTATATAAACAGACACCGCGAAATCGCATGTACTATTTCTCTTGCAGAAGTAAAGACCTGCAATTGCTGTTTATTGTTTACAAATCGTCTTAGCCACACATTATTGAAAACCAGGTAACTTTGTTTCCTCCCTTCCCCCCAGACATAGCTATCAGACAAAAGAATTACGCCCCATGAGCTAAATCATTCATAATGTATTTTTTTGCAGATTGGCAACCACTGCTTGTTACATATTGCTGATGGTCACAATTAACCGGCATAATGCAGGTATGTGACCACTAACTTGTGCAGATAGAGAAAGAATTAGGGCTTTGGGAAGTGCCTTTTTTAATAAAAAACTCAAACCCCTCTCCCCCTTATTGTCACAAACAGTCTGTTCGTGAGAAAGACTAATCCAGCCCTGATGAGAGTGCGGCAATTGATTTAACCGGCACTTGAATCACGTCAGCAGACAAAGGAACTCAACTCCTTGGTTAAATATTGCAAATACACCCACTTGTGTCCCTGATATTTCAGAGGATTTGATTTATCCCAAATATAAGGGTGCTGGTTGTCTAATTTATCATTGTTGAGGACAACTTTGTATTTCGTATTGTGTATATATTGATTGTTCTTTGTGACAGTTCATTTTATTTGTATTGATATTTGATTATTATGAGTTTATTTGTAATTGTATGTCAAAACACATTTTCACGTTGTTCATTTTCACTGTGTAAGTACTAATGTGGTATTTCGTTTAGTTGACTATGTGTTCTTTTTGTGATCAAAGATATTAATTTAAAAAATAATGAAATAAAAGGCAGAAATTACTGCTAAGGTAAACGTATTAGTTTTCGTTCATCTTACTTCATATGAATAAGTGTTGTGAAGTCACTAAAGGCTTAGGTAATTTTTTTCTTATGTATGATTAAGCATGGGCGAATTCGCAATCCGCGAATTTGCGGATTTGCAAATTCGCGATCCGCGAATTTGCGGATTTTTGTTTTTTTGCGTGTTCGCTGGGTTTTTTGCGTGTTTGCAGGGTTTTTTGCGTGTTCGCGGGGCTTTTTGCGTCTTTGCGAGCCGCTTGCATAGCGAAGTTACCCATGAAGTCGTTTATGGGAGAGGGAGAGAGAGATAGATAGATAGATAGATAGATAGATAGATAGATAGATAGATAGATAGATAGATAGATAGATAGATAGAAAGAGAGAGAAAGAGAGGGAAAGAGAGAGGGAGAGAGAGAACAAGAGAACATTCCTGTTCGGAATTCTTTTACACAGGTCAGCCCACCCATTCTGCATAAATGTTTACTACTGAATACTAGATCCCTACCCGGCCACGCTCTAGACATTTGGAATATGTTACAGGATTCTAAGATATCCTGTCTGTTCCTTACGGAAACTTGGCTGTCCGAATCTTCCTCTCCCGATTTGGCAAATGCCGTACCTTCCGCCTATAACATTTATAGGAAAGATAGGTCATCTGGTAGAGGTGGTGGAGTGGCTATTATAGTTAATAAGAATATTGTATGCCATACGTTCTCAGTAGATAATATACAGGGCTGCGAAGCATTAGGCTTTACTCTCCAGCTCTCATCTTCCCAGGCCTGTACTGGTATCCTGGTCTACAGATCACCAGGTTCGGTGGGGCTGTTTTTGGAAGAACTACAGGCAGCCCTATCAATACCATGCCTTAGGTCCAATCATTTCTTTTTATTAGGTGACTTAAATATCCATATGGATAATAGCTCGGATCCGGACACTCTAAAACTGTTAGATATTACTTCCGTGTTTGGCCTATCTCCTTATGTGGCAGGACCGTCTCATAATAAAGGCCACACGCTCGACCAGATTTTTTCTACTTTTCCTATCTGTGTTGACCCTCCCATGCCAGTTTTGTGGTCAGATCATTTTCTCATCACTTTTTCCATCTCTGTCATGGTTCCATCACGGTCTAAACCAGTAGGGTCGCTAAAGCATCTCTCTAAATCTTTCCATCTTCTTACTACAGAGATGCTATCAAATGTTCTAACTAACTTCCCGTGTCCCACCTCTGACAATGTAGAGGAGTACATCGATCTCTTCCATAATTGGTTCACAGACCGTCTAGAGAGCTTGGTTCCGGCCAAGAAACAAAATTCTGCAGATAAGAGAACATCTGCCCCTTGGTTTACCCCTCATCTAAAAAAAGCACGACAAGATCTTAAGAAAGCAGAAAGAGCATGGAGGCGATCCTATGATCTTTCTGAGAGGCAAAAATTTAAGACGCTGACTCGAGCCTACCATAAATTAATTTGGGATGGTAAAAAATCCTATCTGGAATCTAGAATAAATGAAGCGGAGCATTCTTGCAAGGAAATTTTCAGGGTGGTTAAAGATTTCACCTCCCCCTCTGCTTATACTCCGACCCATGCTCACTCCGAAATTTGGTTGAAGGAATTAGCTGTCTATTTTGTACAGAAAATTACCTCTATTCAATCATCTCTCCAGGCCACTTTCCAGCAGCATACGACAAGTCTGGGGTGTCCCTTGCCAGATCATGGCCCCTTTCTGTCCAATTTTCCCCCATTAGATCATGAGAGTTCTCTTGCTATTCTGACAAGTCTCCACAGGATCCTTGCCCTGCTAAGTGTCTAGCAAATATGGCACCTGTTCTTAATGATTTGATTAATCCCATTTTGAATCTGTCACTCTCTTCCGGGGTAGTTCCCAAAGCTTGGAAGAGTGCCATGATCTTGCCACTTATTAAAAAACCTGCTCTCGACCCTGCAGTCCATGCAAATTACAGACCCATCTCCTTACTCCCTGCTCTGGCGAAAGTGACTGAAAGGTTTGCTCACAGATCTATTTCCAATTTTATTGAGGAAAGGGGTCTGTTGCATAATACTCAATCTGGCTTCCGTGCAAATTTCAGCACGGAGACCGCGCTCCTTGAAGTCACAGATGCCATCAGGGAGGAGTTGGATGTTGGTAAAAAAGTGGTACTGATTATGCTGGATCTGTCGGCGGCGTTCGACACCGTTCCCCACGCACTTCTTCTCTCCAGACTCTGGGACTTTGGTCTGCGGGGAACGGTGTGGAATTGGCTTAAATCCTTCTTAGCCGACCGCCGGCAGACAATCTGGGCGCCACCCTTCTCTGCTGAAATGTCACCACTTGAAGTGGGGGTCCCTCAAGGTTCCATCTTGAGCCCCCTCCTGTTCAACATCTTTATGGCCCCCCTGGCGGTGACAGCGGAGTCTTTTGGCGCCTGGATTGTCAGCTATGCTGACGACACCCAGCTCCTCTTTGTAAGTAACAGGGATGGTCAGTTTGATGGTGTCCAGGTCAACGGATGTTTGAGTGCTGTTTTTGAGTGGTTTGGACGCCATGGGCTGAAGTGCAACGCCGACAAGTCGGAGCTGCTCTTCTTTGGCTGTACATCTGAACCCGATTGGAAAACCTGGTGGCCGAAAGATATGTCTCCTCCCACTAGCTCGTCTGTGAAAGCCAAAAATTTGGGAGTGGTGATTGACAACAAGCTATCTTTCGGACCACATATTTCATCTCTCACTGGGAAATGTTTCGGCATCCTGCGGATGCTTCGCAAATTTCTCCCCCTAGTCTCTATCCAGCACAGAAAAATTATTGTCCAGGCACTGATCTGCTCCAGGCTGGATTATGCAAACATTCTGTTTCTGGGACTTCCCAAATATCTGGTCAGGCGTCTGCAAATCGCCCAAAATTCTGCAGCCCGAGCCATTTTTGGTCTTCCAAGGAAAGCCAGAGCCACGGATCTTCTCGCCACATTGCATTGGCTCCCAGTTGCAAAAAGGATTCTATTTAAAACTTTGACCACGACTTTCAAGGCCTTGCATGGCATAGGCCCCAAATATATCTCCAAACGACTGTCTTGGTATACCCCTCCCAGATCTCTTAGATCCTCGTCCTTATCAAAGATGAGTGTTCCCACTATCAAACGGGCAAGAGCAGGAGGACGGTCTTTTCGTTACTTAGCCCCTCATGCCTGGAATGATCTTCCAATCTCTCTAAGACAGACTTCTAGTCTTCTGTCTTTCCGCAAGGCCCTTAAGACTTGGCTCTTCCCGTAATCTTGATGCTGTTTCTGTGTTTGTATGCCCTTTTGGTGTTATGTTTTTCCCCATCTTCGGTTGGGAGTCTTCGTTAAAGCGCTGGGATACTCCAGTGGAGTGGCCGTGCGCTATAGAAGTGTACAAATAACATAACATAACATAACATAACAGAAAGAAAGAGAGGCCGGATCTCTGAAGGGCCAGATTCCGGAGTTGCCCCTACAGAACATACAGCTTTTTATTTTTAGCAAAATGCATATGAAAATTGTGCTGTAAAGGTCTCTTTTAGTTTAACCCCTCCTGACAACTCAAAATGGGTGTATTTGCCATCCTCTCCCTTCTTCCTGTTTTTTATATCTGTAAGTGCTTCCTGATGAGGTTTAATTCCTTGGACAGGTGCCTCGTTGCCTACTTGTAATTATTCTCTGACCCAGCTTCAAGGGTCAGAGCAGGGTCAGAGAATAGTTGCAAGTAGGCAACGAGGCGCCAGGAAGCAATTAGCAGCAGGTGTCTAAGTTGAAGTTAATTTGTTTGTAACCCTTTTGCAAAAGGTTACAAAGAAATTAGGTTCAACTTTTGCACCTGCTGCTGTAACCCTTGTTTGGCTGAAAATTCGTCCCCGCTGATTCGCGGATTTTACCGCGATTTCGCGAGATTCGCGGATCGCGAAATCGCAGAAAATCCGCAAATTCGCCCGCGAAACGGATTTTACGCCCACCCTTATGTATGATTACTGATTGAGCACATATTGATGGCAAATTGACCTTTAATTTGATCTTCATGCCATTTTGATGTATTTAAAGGAAAATGAATATTTGTTCAAATCTGGGCCTTATGTGAACATTGTGTAAATGTAAAAATTGTATCCTTCCTAGTTGCTAACATAATTTTACTATGGTATACTACAAGTTCCAAAGTATACAAGGTGATCCACTATCCTAGTTTGGACATAAGGATGGAGTGTAGACAAGTCCATCGATGCATTTCGAACTGCCTGAAATTATGACGTAAGTGGAACCAACTGTTTGCAGGTTCTGTAGCATACAAGCATGAGCTCATGCTAATTTTGAAGCCTATATAGTGAACAATGAAGCTGGTGTGATATGTGCACTTGATAAATGTTTTCTGTTGATATAAAATTATCAATTCAGAATCCTTTTCTACATGTAATTCCAGATTCATCCAGGGCAAGCAAAAGAGAAGGGGACAACGTCGTCGGGGACACAGCTGGCCACAGTGGTTCTGGATGTGACAGCACAGACACGGAGGCACCCAGTGTCTAAGAGAGTTTGGGGAATGCCACAGAGGACATGAACTTGAGTTCTTCATCATCTGATCCGGTGGACCTTCCTGAGTGATGGCGGACCCCACAGGATTAGTTCCACCTTCATCTTTGTCTACCACCCCTAATTCCATTGACACACTCCTTGTTGTTCCACAAACAGGTAGCAAGGCCCACTTCCCTAAGTGGGGAGCCATCTCCTTCACTCTAGGCACCTCAGTCTCTACTCCTGTTACCCCCACTGCCCTGAGTGAGGCAGCTATGGAACTCCTGAGGAACATCTCTGTGGTTCAGACTGTCATGAATGCCATCCAGGCACAAGGCAGCTAGCTGGCACAGATGGCAGCCTACCTGGAAGGCACCCGCCATGCTATGTCTGGCCTACAGAGATCTTTTCAGACTCTGGCATCCTTATTCACGGCAGCCTACCTCCCATCCTAACCTTCCACCCAACCTCCAGCCCATTCTCAATCCAATTTCCCAATTCCCATTCCTGTCGCAAGCACACTCACATACACACGCAAACACTTCATCAGACCCAAGCACCACACACAAATTAAAACAGCAGAAAAGATTCAGACACTACACCCACATACCCACAGTCTGAGCCCCAACCACCAGCACCCCTGCAGACATCATACCAACACCCACAGACCTATCCTCGACCACCAGCATTCCTGAAGACACCACACCAACACCAAAAGACCCATCCCGAATTACCAGCATTCCCACATAAACCACACCAAAACACACATTCCCCCACAAGACCTAGCATGCCCAGCATGTTCACATCACACATACCCAAAAATGCAAATGGTCAAAGTCGACCACACAACAGACACCTACAACACACACAGAATACAACACACACACCTCTCTCTTCAACTCCCTCTCCCTCCCAGACCTGACTCCTTCCCAGACAACTACCCATTTTCCCTGTGAAAATGCTGTATTTGCCCTTGTCCTTAACCCTGTGGAATCCTACGCCACCCGGTAAAAAAAACAACTCTCCCAAACCCCAACCTATCCCTTCCACATCCAAATCTACCCCTGAAAAACCGAATCCGCATCCACTAAACCCAATCATACCCCTAAGAAGTCCACAAAAACACCTCCCAAAACCAAACTCACCCCTCCCTAAGTTGACCTCCCTCTCAAGTACCATCGTTGAAATGTTTGTCTTGCCCAATGGATGCCCCTTTGTGAGGAGGTTCACTTATAGTGTCAGAAAGGGCAAATTTAGTAACACGGCAGTGTGCCATGGCACAGATTGTACAAAAGGACTGATCATTGGCCTTTGTTTTACCTGCTGTTTTGTCAGAAAATAGTTAAAGGTTTGCTTAGTTTGGAAGACATTAGCCCTGTCATTACTTTTCTAATTATTTGATGTTATTGAATAGTTAGTGATGTGCGACTTCAGTTGTCTTTGTATTATTCCTTATTGCTGATCCAGTTGAAGTGGTTAGTATGATCTGACCGTGGGACCAGTGCTGGAGTTACACAATACAAGGGGAAATGTTGAATGGATGGATATGTGGGATGAAATCCAGCTGGAGCTGACATTGACTGAGTATTATATATTGCATGTAGGGGTGGGTGGTGAACTTCACCCTACTGGTGGAATTGGCATATATTTGCCCAGTCTACAATCCACGTAAAGCGCAGAGTTCTGAAAAATCCACAAAGTGAAGCGGCGGTTTTCCTCTTGCGCAGCTCGCCAATGTTAAGCTAGCGAGCGAGAAAAATCATACACTAGACCACCTCCGGGTGGGATTTCTCATAACGCCGGTCACCGCCGGTCCCTACTGCTCGTGTTGAGAAACCTGCTGTTTGCGTTGTTGCTTGAGTAGAACATCTACTCGAGCAGCAGGTAGAAGTAGCACCCTCTTGTGCTGCACATGGTGCCATTTTCACTGATTTTACAGCATAGGACATACTCCTGGTAAAAAATCAGCACGAGCAGAGAGACTTATCGCACTCCTCTGCTTGCAGAACTCGCTGAGCGCATCAGAGTTTTTTTTGCCACTTCACAGACCCATGGGGTCCCTGGGCCAAACAAATGTTGTTGGCCCATGTTCAGAATTGAAGCAGAACTCAGCAAACTCCACCCAGACCTATGGTGTCATCTTTGGACATAATCAAGCAGGTACATCAGAGGGAGGACATGTACAATCAGTGAGTGCAAGGGAGCTTTGGCCTTATATACCTCCCTTCCCACCAGCTCAGATTTGGTGGTTGGACCGTCACATTCAGATTGGCTATAATGCACCTTTTAACTGGGCTGGTGGTTAGACTAGTGGTCCATCCTCTGACAAACGCATTGGCCTATGCTACTGCAGTCAAGATTTCGTGTCTGCAGTGGTGGTAGTATGGCGGTCTTTCATCTATGTGACTGCTTACATCTTAATTCAGCGGTCGGACTGCAAGCAGTGCAGCTGTGAATCTGAAGCTGCTGCTACGGTGGTACCAAGACCGCCGAACTCGTAATTCGGTCCTTAATTAATATATAACTGTAAAACTCACAGATGTAAGTGCGGAAGGAGCCACTTACATCACATCTCAGAAAGGAATACTGTTACTGTCTCACATGGAATATAGTTATACAATGCAAGTATGCACAAAGTATTTTCAATGCATGATATGGGAGGGCAATGACTAAACAAGATGTAGAACTAAACGTTAGAGAATACATTCACCCACCAGACGTGAAAGCAAAAGAATTTAGAAGAGTTTTACAAGACCTGAACAAAACAACCACTGGTTATCAAAAACCTGCAGGAATAGGAATATCACACCAAAATGTCCTGACTGCACTTCAATGCAACTCCCAGGTATCCCAAACCAAAGAAATGTATCAAATATTACAGTGAAAAATACAAACATTTGTTAATAAGTAAGGCAAATCCATACTTAGAATCTATAGTAAGACTTCTATGCTAAAAATCCTAATATTCCAACTCAACCTAAAATAAAATAACAACTAACAAAAATGTACCTTCCTAATTTATTTATATATAATATTTTAATAAGTTGTACTATTCGGTCAAAATAGATGCTTAAAGAAAATGAAACAGTCAGAAATATGTGTAAAAATAAATAAAATAAATATTTGCTAAATAAATTATTATACATTAACCCACAAACACAACACTGCTTCCAAAACACAGCAGCTACAACCAAGTAGCAATATACATACAGCGCTTAAAAAAGCAAATGACCATTTCCCATCCATTATTAATAAATAAATATAACTTACAGTTTTGGCAGTGATTTCCAAGATCTAGAATGAATCCACTAAACATATATCCCAAAATCTTGTGATAAAATCCCAAAAGAAAATGCTGAAATTCAGCAGATAAAAAGCACACCCACAAGGAAAAAAATCACAATCCTTGGAACCCTTTAAAACACAAAACAGTGAATTTTAAAAACTACTCCATGAATATCAAAAAATAAAGGAGATAAAAATAAAGTGAGTTAAATTATAGCCAATCTTTTTTTCCTATGAAAAAAAGATTAACATATCCAAAATAGGGAAAGTCCTCCAGCCTGATGAAAAAAACTAGGCAAAATCATGAAATACCCACCAACATAAAACAAATACCCGATAAACATTAAAAAATAAAATAACTTTAACTATAAATATACCTATGTTACAAAACATTACATTAAGCCACATATAAAAGACCAAGGGCCTGCTGTGCTAAACCACAAAACATTTAACCAGAAACCCACAATGTAAACACCAAAGATATTTTAAAATGAAGTACATTTAGGTGTGCCCAGTTAGTGCTACTGTTTAACTAGGGTAAATGATTTTCGGTTATGTTCTGAAAACTCCTTCACTGGATGTTTCTGACAATCCAGTGTGCTTCAGCAATCTGAGATTCGGTTCATTTGGGGAGTATTATGTTCCATTTTGTAATGATCGCTACAAGATGGTTACTACAATTTTACATTAAACATGAAGAAATGGCATTTAGGAATATGCTGTTATTTCATATTTTCAAGGTATTTCTATATGGATATAAGGATCACAAAATGGAGGCACTCTAACTGGAACTTTTAGCACTACATTAATCATACATTGAATTAAACTTAGTCTAGACAGTGTATTTGTAAATGACGATTCTCTATAGTAAATGTGCAAGACCTCTGCGACTCACTCGCCTCGTTCTTTCACCGCAAGATCGCCGACATACACAACAGTTTCGGCGCACAGACCACACACCTAACCACCGAACCATCGCCCCCCACCACCGCCCTCTGCAACTGGACCCCAATCAGCACCGAAGACACCACCCGCACGATGAATACCATCCACTCCGGCTCCCCCACCGACCCCTGTCCGCACCATATCTTCAACAAAGCCGACTCCATCATTGCACCCCAATCCGGGACATCATTAACAGCTCCTTCGCATCCGCCACCTTCCCGGAGAGCTGGAAACATGCCAAGCTCAGTGCCCTCTTGAAAAAAACCACAGCGGACCCCACGGACCTCAAGAACTTGCGCCCCATCTCGCACCTCCCTTTTCCTGTCAAAGTCATCAAGAAGACCGTCAACAAACAACTCTTCGCCTTCCCCGAGACAAACGGATCCCTCGACCCCTCGCAGTCCGGTTTCCGAGCAAACCATAGCACCGAGACTGCCCTAATCGCAGCTACTGACGACATCAGGTCCCTGCTCGACAACTGGGAAACAGCTGCACTCATCCTCCAGGACCTCTCAGCAGCCTTCGACACCGTATGTCACCGCACCCTGATACAACGCCTCAGCAACACCGGAATCCAAGGAACGGCCTTGGGGTGGATCGTCTCATTCCTTCGCCGGAAGAACCCAGAGAGTCCGCCTCCCCCCGTTCCGATCCGCGGCCACCAAAGTCATCTGCGGCGTTCCGCAAGGATCCTTGCTTTGCCCCACCCTCTTCAACGTCTACATGAGCCCCCTGGCAGCCATCGCACGCCAACACAATCTGAACATCATCTCCTATGCTGACGACACCCAGCTGATCCTCTCCCTCACCAACAAACCCTCCACCGCCAGAGCCAGCCTCCAGGAAGGAATGAGGGACATCGCAGAATGGATGAAGCTCAGCCGTCTGAAACTGAACTCAGACAAGATGGAAGTCCTCATCCTGGGACCATCTCCCTCTGCCTGGGACAACTCCTGGTGGCCCCCTGCCCTGGACACCGCCCCCAAGCCAACGGACCATGCTCGCAACCTGGGCTTCATCCTGGACTCCTCCCTCACGATGCCCAAGCAAGTCAACGCCGTCTCGTCATCCTGCTTCAACACCCTGCGCATGCTCCGAAAGATCTTCTGGTGGATCCCCACCGAAACCAGGAAGACGGTCACCCAGGCCCTCGTCACCAGCTGACTAGACTACAGGAACACCCTCTACGCTGGAACCACAGCCAAACTCCAGAAAAGACTCCAGCGCATACAGAACGCCTCTGCGAGACTCATCCTGGACATCCCTCATCACAGCCACCTCTCTGCCCATCTGAGAGACCTGCACTGGCTCCCCGTCAACAAGAGGATCACGTTCAGACTCCTCACCCATGCACACAAGGCTCTCCATGACATGGGCCCAAAATACCTCAACAGCTGCCTCGCATTCTACACATCCACTCGCCAGCTTCGATCCGCCAGCCTCGCCCTTGCCACCGTCCCACGAATTCGCAGATCCACCGCTGGAGGAAGATCCTTCACCTACCTGGCGGCCAAGACATGAAACTCCCTCCCCACCCACCTACTGCTGACCCAGGATCATCTCTCCTTCAGGAAACAACTCAAGACCTGGCTGTTCGAGCAGTAGCGAATCCCCCTCCCCCCAGCGCCTTGAGACCCTAGCAGGTGAGTAGCACGCTCTACAAATTTGCTGATTGATTCATTGATTGATTAACAAGCTTAAAATGTCTGCTAGTTGATTAGATCTTTCTCCTGTAAAAATACCCACAGGTGAGCACTTCAAGGTCAGTCATTTCTTGTATGGCACATTTCCACTTGCAAAATGTTCCCTTGTTTAATGTCTAGGCATTTGCTTGTGCATGGGTTACTTTCTTCATGCCCACCCAATTCCTACTGCTGGTCTGTTAAATTTTCATTCCTCCCAGGAGGCCACTGTAGTTGATGGGAAGAGACAACAGTTTATGATACTGTGGGGTTGAATGGCCATTGACCAATCTTCCAACCCCACAGTTCATTTAATTATAGCACAAGGGGAACCTTTCTCACATTAGACATCCATCTATAAAGTGCACTGCAAATACTGGCTATTTGCATGAATTCAGATTGAATTTTCCAATGATGTTATAATTATATGGAAAGTAAAACAGGCAGGAAAGGGTGTAAACGCTTCTGAGGGTGTTTCTGTTTTCAAAAATTTTAGACCACCTAGTTTACTGGAAACGCTTTTAAGAAGATTGAGGCACTTTGTCCCGTTCCCTTCACAGATCTCAGCTATCCCTTGAGGTTTTTTTTATAAGCCTCAATGATATTCCCCAAGCTTCAGACCTTAAAACATGCTCTTCCCTCCCAATCAAATACAGGAACAATTTAATATCCCCACTTTGAATCACTTTTTTTTTCTTTTGAAGAGCCTTCGACTGCACAGAATGAGTCCAGGGCTGCGACCCAGAGTGTAAAGTTAATCTGGATCTTGAGTTGGGGCCTGAACAGGGGTCTTGACCTGTTAGAGATCTGCTGGTCACACCCTTTACAGTACTGGAGGAGAAAGCAGCAGTGCTCAGGGATAACTCTGCTGAGCTTGTATGCTCTCATGTTACATCTTTGGCGCTTTGTTTACCAGGCGTTAGCCAGCTAAATCTCAAGAGGACATGGACTCAATTCAAACATTCTGTCACAAACATGAATTTAGTATATTGGTATGTGGTGGGTATCAGAAGTAAATTAAATAACAAAGATTGATCAAACTCTATATGAGAGTTTCAGAACCTTTGTTTTCACGAAACTTGAGCTATCAATAGTGCACACATGAATAGCTCTACCACTTTTCACCTGTCTGCTATCTGCTCTCACCCTGGCATAGTTAAAGGTGGTCTGGTGACCCATTTGACCACTCTGGTTCATGGGCGAGTGATAAAGTTTATTTTACACATTCCCTTTTATTAAATGATGTGTTTAAATAGTATGAGGGATGTTTGTCTGAGGTGTTACACATGCTGGATAAGGATCTATAAGACCCGTGTTTCAAGAGTGCCTGCCCAAGAATCTTATCTCATCTGGGAAGGGGGTGTTAACATGCATCTTTGCCCTTTATCAGCTAAAGAAGTGTGTGGTGTTCATGACTCAGATGAAAATAGTCAGTCCCATTTTATGCATGACAGATACAGAGGTTTGATTAATCATTTAATCTCTGAACACAACTTTGGGGTCCACCGCGGTGGTGGCGGGGCAGAAAAACAGCTTTTTCCGCCCGTGAGCAGCGGAACGCACGTCCGCCACATTAGGATAGGTAAACATTGGTCATTTCCTGTCCGCCGTGGAGCGACGCGCACCGTCATCAAAGTGCGCCCGCCACCGCAGCTTCGGGAGCCAATCAAGACTCTCCGCTGTGCCGAATGAATTCCGCCCCGCTCGACAAATTAGGATGGCTCAAACAAGCAGACGCACCCCAGCGGAGACACCGCCCAGCCTGAGCAGGCGGAAACTCGACAGCGTAGCAAGATAACCGATACCCGGTCCTGACCTCCGTGAATCCAGCCCTCCATATGCATCCGGTGATGTTCCTCCTACAATATTATCGTCAGATGGGCCATCGCGGACGCCGTCGCAGGTACGCCAATACACATATGCAACACACAACACACAGGCCGACATAGGGTCCAATCACCGCACAGACACCCTGCTGGGGGAAACAACACATCCACAAGGGCACCCTTACATCACCCACCTGACAACAAGGCACCCCTCAGCATCCGGAACACACAATGACCGCGAGCCAGCAGCAACGTCCCGGTCCAGGTCACGTCACCGCCGCGGTCAACACATGCACACTATGCAGTAGGCAGGCCAATCCAAGGCATGGGCAGGGCACAAACACCACAGGGACACACATCCCCCAACCACACAGCAACACACCCAATCAACCCACAGGCCAGGTGCCCATCCCGTGCACTCCCATGCACACCAACAAGCACTGCAACAACAAGCACAATACACACTCCCTGCACCACACAACCAGGGAGACAGCCACTGCAGGAGTGGCAGACAAGGAACATACAACACCACTGCCACACACACTCAAGGCTCACAATCCTTGCCAGCACACACACACACACAAACAAACACACACCCTGGGTGTAGCCACAAACACAACACACACATAGGGATGCCTCCACCGATGCCTGCACAAGAACAACACACAAACAATACAGAAACACATACTGAACTCCAACAGAAACACACATACCCTGTCAGTCAAACTGGGGACAATCAATGGCAGAACACACAACAGGAGTACACAACAACATCACTCAGGAACAAAACACACACACACCATAACACAAATCACACAAGAAGTGCATCTGGTCCAACACACACAGCCACATCAAACCCATCACAGATGCACATGAAACCTCAATCAACAAAGACCACAAGACATCAGGGGATTCACATCAGGCAATGCCAAGGCCACATACGCACAGCATCGCATGCACGACAAGCATTGTCTGCAGAACAGGCATGATTGACACAACTGCACCACACACCACAAATCAGCACTGCACAAATGCAACACCACACCCAGGAACTGAAGAAATACCACACCCTACATCCACACATCCAACACAACAACTACACATGCACCACTCTGGGATACAAGAGCACAGCCACCTCCACAAGAGCACTGGCCAGCACACACAGCTGAAGTGCACATGACCACTACAGAATGACCAATAGCACAAGGACATCACACAGAAACCATTGGGGCAATGTCCAGAGTAGAACAACACTTATGGCCCAAGAACTGCACCACAAAGTACAAGCCCACACATGAAGTGATGGGTAGGCACACACACATGGAAACCAAGGGGAAAGCAGGCATCTAAGTCAAACAGCCTGCATGTCAGTAGCAGACATGTAAGGGGTGTACCACACCCAACTAGAGGGACGTAACACACACAATGGGCAGGCACAAGTACACACATAGGGGATGGCCTAAAACCACACACACCATGCCATACAGGAGTGCCAAAACCACCATGTGCCTGCAATGCATGACGAACACAAACACAATGCCAGTGTGGAGCAGCAGGGCCACACAGTTCACACAATAGCACTCAAGACACATTGAGGATCAATCAAACACAACAATGATGTGCAACTCACATACTTTGTACACTCCAAAATGACAAACACAGCAAGGAGGAGTCACACACAACACCATGGACACGCCAACACACAGAACAGTGCACTACAAACAGCTCACACAAGTGCATACAATCCTCTACCCAGGGCAAGACAAAACAAACAACAGGCATACAACTCCTGGGTGACACATGTGTGTCTCACACAACAGGGGCACACACATACCCACTACAAACTCACACCCTTCACACTGCACACCTCTGCTACACCCAACACCACGCATCTCATGTAGGCCATGGCACCAGGACCAAGGCCCAACACAAGATGACCATACACATACAAGCTGAGCACACAGAAAGCAATCCACACAGATACTTCGTTCATTATCCCAGCCAGCTTGGATACATTTGCACAGCATCACACCCTGTGCTGGCAGTGTCCCACAACCAGACATGTGAACAGTGTAGGCAACAACTGCAAATCACTAACAAGATGACTGCATGCCAGGTAAAATAGCCATCACAGATCACACAAGTTGCAGGCTCAGAATGGACTTAAGACCCAGTCACCCCTGCTCAAAATTATGATGGCTGCAAAGAGCCTTGCAATGTTGAAGTGATACATGGAGCATGGTGCACAGGCTATCATATGCGAACAGAAACAGAACTGAAATCAGCAAGGACACTGACAAAACACACACCAGAAGTAAATGTATTTATTCACATATTGCACAGATGGAGCGGTACAACAATAGTAGACAGCAGCAAGGCTCAAAATGATGCAAAAATGCTATATTCCATGCACAGCTGAAACATAAACAGGAAGCCCAGTGTCCATAGCACAGGTGAGAGCACGACACAGCAGAGCAACAGGGCCAGTGTCCATGGCAGGGGAGAGGCCAACACTGCAGAGCAACAGGGCCAGTGTCCATGGCAGGGGTGAGGCCAACACAGCCGAGCAACAGGGCCAGTGTCCATAGCACAGACGAGAGCACGGCACAGCAGAGCAACAGGGCCAGTGTCCATGGCAGGGGAGAGGCCAACACAGCAGAGCAACAGGGCCAGTGTCCAAGGCACAGGTGAGAGTGATGGAGCAAGGATTTGCACGTTACGCGACTTGCTTGAATTCAAGAACCTCGCATAATCAATAACGTTAATAATCAACCCGTTTTTGTCATTAATATTGCACTTTCACACTACACGCGGGTGTCCCAGAGACGCTTGCCTATGTGTTTTCTAATCCTAACAACGCTTGCATACTTACTGATCGCTGCTTTGCAGGATTCTAGATTGCGCATGCGTCGGTTATACTCATGTGATGTGACGCACTCGCAGTTCTGGAGGGAATATTTCACATTTGTGCATTAGTGCTAAAATGGCCGCTTTGTTTTTAACATGCATCTTGCTTGCCGCCGCTGCTTTTGCACAAATGTTTCTTTCTGCCTAACTTCTAATGCTATAGTCATTATAAAGTAAGGGATGTAGTATAGCCAATCACGGTATACAGTGTATTCATTTTTTCCTGTGTTTCTATTTTGTTTTCGCTTACTTTTTATGTACCGCGTATCTATGGGCCTGGGAGTGGGGAGCCTCTCCATCTTAGAAGTCTGTATGGAACTGACCACGTGATAAGAGAACCAAGTCTTGCAACAGTGGAACTCAGCCAGCTGGCTGCCGAAGCTGAGATGCTCCTGGGAACCTGCACCCTGACCCAGCGAGAAGAAGCTGAACTACACCTGAAATTGATACAAAATTGATATTCCACTGTGTGTCCTATTGTTCTCTTTAACTCATATGCCATGGGAACTGAAATGTAAGGGGTGGGTACGAAAAATAAATATTAATTGTGGGAACACCAAATTCTAGGTGGTGACAAATGACCTAACCACCTCTCTTGTCCAATCCAAAGTTGGGGATCCTGTCATTTGCAACATTTGTGGGTGGTCCACTGACCCGAAAACAGTATAACTAGCCTAGGCTTAGCTAGGGAAATTGTCTGACTTGTCCGAGTAGCTGACCTGTCACCGACCCTACAAACTCTACAGGTGATTGATACAGAGAGCTGCGGAGCACTCTGTCCGTAATTTCCACAAACTTACTGGGGTGGAATAGTCTTAAGTTCTGGCGAAGCACTTTGCTGGGAGATTCGCCAATCCAATCAGGGTTATTGGCAGATTCCGTGCAGAGAGGGAGTAGCGCAGGCGTTGCATCCGAAGCTGCAGGTGTTGGTCGTACCCTTTGATGAGCCCAGTCCTGATCAAAATCCTGAGGGGTATCCTGTCCTGACTGTCCATGAGCTGTACCTGCTCGCCTACTGGCATCCGAAGTCCCTGAGGGTCCTTTTCCTCACCTTTCCCAACTGACTCGTGGCCAGGGTTAGTCCTTATTTCCGTCCTAGGTAAATATATATCCGTGGGTATTTGTCTATCTATACTCTTCTCTTTTATTTCCCTTTTAATAAAGCATCATTGCCTATGTTATTTTCTCTGTCCCTCTCTCCAACGATTTTACATGCAAACTGTTTTAATTAGTTATGTTCCACTTTTACCTTTACCTTTAGGAATATATTGAATCCTTTGCTTACTCAGTATGTTCCATTCATACCTTTACCTTTAGAATCTAAGCCTTCGAATTTAGTAGATAGCATAAGTTCAATCTCTTATAAATCACTGATGAATTTCAGAGCTCTGCTTTAATAGTATGTTCCGTTCTTTTACCTGCCTTAGTATCTAAGAAGAAACTGAATAGCATGTTCCTTGTTACCCTGTTCCTTTAGTTTCGAAGTACTCAAATGGTTTTCACCCTCATTCATAGCTATATCATCGTCTTATCTTAGTTATAGATGTTTTAAATCTGTGTAACTTTCATTCTCATGGCATATGTATCATAACTTTTATGACTAGATAAAGTCTTGAAAACCCTTCAGGTGTCTGTGGTTATTACAAAAGTATAAAATGGTTATTCAAATGTACAAGGTATTTTGCTTAGTATTATCCCCCTACACTTGCTAGCTCCTGATCTGTCGCGATCACAGGTACCTGAGACGAGGTAAGTCAGGTACTCTGGAAATAGTAGTAAGGAACAAAGAATTACTGATAGTGATGTGTAAGCTCACCCGATTCATAAAATTATAGTGATAAAACATGTTATGGGCCCAAGTGAGTACATTTTGGTAAAATAAAGAGTCGGGCGACCTGCGCGCTCTATCAGTAATTTTCTGGTAGCACATCTATGGTTAGGACTAGTTAAGATAGGTAGATAAGATAGTTTCTGATGTACCGTGAAAAATAAAATGTGCTGCTAGAAATAACATTTTTCTTTACAGTTATCGATCGATTTTAATGCAAACGTTTTGAAATGTTATAAAATGTATTTTTTTATGAAATGCTGCTATCGTATTGAATTTGATTAACCAATTGTTAGTAATTGTTCTATGTTGTCTGGAATCCCTGGGGAAATAGAATAGCGGGTGGTGAGTAGAATCCACTCGGCTGCGAGGTCACTTGCTGCGAGGGAAATTAGTGCATGGTTAGATAGAACTGGAAGCGCTAATTAGGATTTCTGTATGAATAATTGAATAAATGAAAGCAAGGCGTTCGCTAATGAAACTTCATTTGTGATATTACCTAGTAAGGGTCACACAAGGAAGGAGTAATAGGCTCATCGGAGCTTGAGTGATAGCAAAGGAGTACGCTAGTGAAACTTTAGACTTAGTACATATCCCGGAAAGAGTGGATAAAGTCAAAGAAGTAGCGGGTTCTCTAGTGCTTGTGTGAAGGGTAGGCAGAAAGGTCTATCCGTAGTGTGTGAAAAGTAGACCGAAGAGGTTTACTTGCAGTGAAACAAATCTCTCTCTCTTTAGACACTCGAGTACAGTGGCGAACGTTATACATTGTAAACTAAATAGAGCACTTGCTCTTTAAGAAAATAATTCAAAGTTTCCGTTACCTTGTGAAGGAGGGAGTCAGTTGCGGAGCTGCGCTGACGTCACTCCGTGCCGCACTGGTATTGGTTGAGGCGGCGGGTGTGTCACGGAGCTAGTATTGTAAAGGTGGGGTAAGTGCCGGAGCGTGAGACCGCGTCTCGCAAAAAGGCCGCGCACCCATTGGTCGAAAATATTTGCAACCTTGGTGTTGATTGGTTGTTGAAAATTGAAAGACGCGCTAGCATTGGAAACGTGTTTATAAACAAAAATTTCGCAATCTGAGTTAGAGGATAGCTTGGAGAGGTGTATGTGGTATCCCGAATTCTTACCTGATCCGAAAAATCTAGGGTTTCATAAGGAGCAGATGCTCAGAGGTAGACCATACAATATGTACGGAAGCAAAAGGAAAATGTCATTTGCTGAAAAGATCAAGAATTATTTCAAGAAAGACAAGCCCGTCAGAACCAGGGAGGGTGTAATCATTCCACCACCTAATACTCCCGCATCCTTTATGATGTTTGACAAAGGGTATCATACCTGCGTATGGTTGGAAAATTGGGCAAAGTATACTGAGGATGATGGAATCTTAGCCTTTCCCTTAGATGGTTCATTCAATGGTAGAATTTTGTTTAATTTGAGGACCTGAATGAATGACTTACATCCCAGAGGAAAGGTTGACTCAATATGAGACAGGCTAGTATGAGAACTCCAGTCATTTCTCCTGCAGTAGCACAGCCCAGGAAGGAGCATCTCATAGTTGATGATCAGGCAAGTGAATGTGAATCTGTGATTTCCCTAATGGATCTGCCCATAAGGGAACCGGAAGGCAGTATACCCCGGACGAGACCTCAGACTAGGGCATAGGAAGTTTTGATTGAAACAGCTTCAAGTACCCGGAAAGCTACAGTCGTGACTCCAGAGGAGCTAGATCGATGGACCCGAGAATTAGAAAAGGAAAATCCTCAGCCCAAACCGTTAGATATTTAGAAACTAAGAATAGAGATGGAGGAACTAATAGCTGGGAATGTGGGATTAGACAGGCTGAATACCCTTGATGAGGATGAACTTTTGTTCATCTGCAAAAGCCTGGCCAAAAATACCAGAGTGTTTCATGAGAAACTAATGGACACAGCTGCTAATATGGGAGTAGACATCAGTAAATCCAAGGTGTTACAGAAGCCCTACAGAGCAGAATTTTCAGACAAAGACCTAGACACATGAATGTGACTGGGAGGAAGGTACAGATAAGGGTGTTGTTAAATCTGTTACAGAAATGGGGAGATTTAGACATATGGAAAGCTAGGTGGGCAAAGAAAAAGGAAGACAGTAGATCCAAGTAAGCATCCTCTGAGTATGCCCTAAGGGAAGTGGATAAGGCAGAACCTTTGTCCCTATGAGGGAAGTGCCAGGAGGGAAATATGTACATGTTCCATGGTCCCGACAAGACATAGTATCCTTCACAAATGATTTCCCAAAATTAAGAGAAAAACCAGTTGAATGGTACAGACAGGTCAAGAGGTTTGTTAAAGTCCAAAAATGCCTCCTGAAAGACCTGGATGGGTTCTTTGACATTGTAGTTCCTGTAGATCTGTGGACAGACTGTAAAATTGCTGTTGATTGGCCAAGTGAAGAATATCCCAGAGACCCCAGAACGGGAGCACCATCACCCGATGTAATGAGACAGTATGAAAAAGTAATATTGCGTTTGAAAGGGAAAATGCCAGCTAAAGAAACTGATTGGACACGTATAGATAGAACTACCCAAAATCGTGATGAGACTGTACATTCCTATTATGAAAGACTGTTGCAGGTGTTCAAGACCTACAGTGGAATCGATAACATTGAAATGAAGGATATGACTCATTTCATTTACCGATTCGTGTTGGGATTGAGGCCCGAAATCTCACAGTGGATTAGAGACAATAAAATCTGTTGGCAAGGAAAACCCATAGATGAGGTCCCAAAGTATGCAAAATATTGCGAGGATGAGATGAGAATAAAAGAAAAGCACTGAAAGAAAAGGTAATGTGGGCACAGGTAAAATTGGCAGAACAACAGGAGAAGCAGTTAGGTAAACTAAATAATACTTCCCAAAATGCAGGCACTGGGGGTGGAGGCAAACCCCGAGTAAAAATGAGTCGAGAAGAAGCCAGAAAGAAGTTTCCGTGCCACGGGTGTGGTCAGATAGGGCACTGGAGAGACGAATGTCCAATCTTGCAGCATGGTAACATGAAAAATAATGATTTAAATCCACAGGTGCAGAATGAGGGGCCACGAAAAACCCAGCAACAGGTAAAACAGAATCAGTTGCCTCGTGCACCTAGGCAGAATTTTAAGCACAAGGCTCAGCAGAATGAGGAAGTTGAGGTATGGGAAGGAAGGGAGGATAGAAGTGCAGCAACCTCGCAATTCCTGTTGAATGATACATTCCTCTATGATGAACCATACTGACGGGGCCTGGGGGGGGAGGACGAGGAGTGCGTGCTTGGCGCCTCCTTGCCGGTAGACCACAGGACCATACATTGAAGGAAAGGTTGAAGGAAATGACGTCACCTTTCTGTTGGACACTGGTGCTACCCGTTCTACTGTAAGAACAGCAGACATTCCAAACCTACCCCACTCGGGAGAAACTGTCCAAGTAGTGGGCATGTCAAACCAGATAAACAAAACTCCTGTAACTGAACCAATGGAGATTTCTATAGGGAATTTTAAAGAGATGCACAGATTTGTCGTCTGTGACTCAAGTCCTGTGAATTTGCTGGGACGTGATTTGCTGTGCAAAATGAACTGTACTATCTTTTGCAAACCAAATGGCGTTGAAATTCAGACCCCAGATGAAGATGGACTGTACAAATTGATGTTACTAAGGCCTGACTCAGAAATTAAGAAACTGACAATACAGGACTTACCTGAAGAGCTACAACAGAGAGTGATACCAGAGGTGTGGGATTTCACTGGGAGAGATGTGGGGTTAATGGCAAATGTAGACCCAGTTCAAATAGCCATCAAACCAAATGCAGTTTACCCAAATATAAAACAGTATAAAATGAATGCGGAAGTGAAAGCTGGAGTTGCCATAGAAGTAAAAAGATTGCTAGAAGCAAACATCATACAGGAAGTAATGAGCAGTCCTTGTAATTCACCCATTATTGGAATTAAAAAGCCTAGTGGAAAGTACAGGGTAGTGCAGGACCTGCGAAAGGTAAACCAGATTGTTGTACCTTGCTGTCCTATTGTACCAAACCCTGCAGTGATCTTGTACCAAATTCAATGGAATGCGGAATGGTTTACCGTCATTGACTTATGTCACGCATTCTTTTCCATCCCATTGCATCCAGACAGCAAATTTATTTTCTCATTTGAATTCAACAGTCATGTCTATGTCTGGAATCGTGTTCCTCAGGGGTACACAGAGAGTCCTTCGATTTTCAACCAGATTTTAAAAAGATGCCTGGAATCACTAATCTTGCCTAGGGAATCAGTTTTGGTCCAGTACATAGGCGACCTCCTAGTGGCATCTAAAAGTCGGAACGACTGTGTTACTGATACCATTACATTGTTGAATCATTTAGGCAAAGGAGGACATAAAGTATCACCTGACAAATTGCAGTTTTGTAAAAACTCAGTGAAATATCTGGGGCACCAGATAGAAAAAGGTATCCGGAAAGTCACTACAGAAAGGATTAGAATAATTCGAGAAATGGAGTTACCACGAACTCAAAAAGAAGTCAGGATGTTCTTGGGAGTGGTAGGATACTGTAGACAGTGGATTGTGGGATTTGCTGTTCTAGCAAAACCATTAAAAAAAATGACCAAGAAAGGAGTAAAAGATCCAGTTGAATGGGATGATGAAAGTATGACATCCTGGATAAAGTTACAAAACTGTCTGTGTTCAGCTCCTGCATTAGGAATGCCTGACTATTCTAAAAAGTTTGACCTGTTTTGTGACACACGAGACAATTGTGCACTCTCAGTCCTAACACAAGTTCATGGTCTGACCAGACGTCCGGTGGCATATTTTTCTGCTACCTTAGATCCAGTGGCTGCTGGATTGCCTGGATGCCTAAAAGCAGTAGCTGCAACTTACACCAGTCTAGAACAAAGTGAATGCATTGTCATGGGACATCCAGTAACTGTATATGTCCCACATGCAGTTGTAATCCTACTGACCAGAACCAAGACTCAGTATCTCACACCAAGTCGGCTGACTAAGTATGAGAGAATTCTTCTAGGTGCAGAAAATGTGATAATTTCCCGATGTAACATACTAAATCCAGCAACCTTGTTACCAAATACCCAAGGTGCAGAAGTTGAGGGAGAAATAGAACATGATTGCATTGACCTGACTGAATTTAGCACTAAACCACGTCCTGATATAAAGGAAACAGCCCTACCAGTAGAAGATCTTGAAATGTTTGTAGATGGCTCCTGTTTAAGACATGTGGATGGAGGTCTGAGTGCTGCCTATGCTGTAGTCACTCTAGAAAAGGCACTAGAAGCATCCTACTTAAGTGAAATAAAATCTGCACAAGTAGCTGAATTGATTGCATTGGCAAGAGCTTGTAAAGAAGGGAAAAACAAAAGAGTAACCATATACACTGATAGCCAATATGGTTACGGGATGTTGCATGACTTCGGCCAGTTGTGGCTGCAAAGAGAATTCATGACTTCCTCAGATACCCCTATCAGAAATGGAAAAGTGGTACAGAACCTACTGGATGCAATCCAGTTACCCAAAGAATTGGCGGTGGTCAAGTGTGCTACTCACAAATCTGGCAACGACGATGTGACAGCTGGAAATAGATATGCTGACCAAGTAGCCCAATATTGTGCACAACACAAAATGTCACTAAATATCAAATTGTGGGGAGGCGGAAACAGCTGCCAACTTATGGTGTTTGAGAATGTATCTACTTGGGAGGAACTGAAAGGGTTGCAACTGGCAGCAGAACAAGAAGAAAAAGACAGATGGGAGAAAGATGGTTGTCAAAGAGGGAGAGAGATGGTATCATTGTCTGTGATAAGGGTATGCCTGTGTTGCCAGACAGTATGGTTGCTCCCATGGCCAGACCGATACACGGAGACTCACACATAGGCAGGGATGCGATGGTCCGTGTTTTCAAACAAATGGGGTACAATTCGAAGTTCAGGAACATTGCAGAGGTACTTTGCCAGAGGTGTTTAACTTGTCAGCAATTCAACCCTGGGAAGAAAACAGTAGTGTTACAAAGTACAATTGGAAAGGCAGAGGGTCCTTTTATCAGACTGCAGGCTGACTTTATTCAGTTACCCATGTGTAAAGGATATAAGTACGTTTTGGTTATAGTCTGCCTGTTCTCAAGATGTGTGGAGGCTTACCCAGCAAAGAAAAATGATGCTATTACTGTAGCCAAATTGTTACTAAGGGAAGTGATACCTAGGTACGGTTTCCCAGTCACAATTGAATCGGACAGAGGTGTGCATTTTGCCAATGACATATTAACTGAACTCTATGAAGCATTCAAAATTACCCAAAAACTGCACTGTGCATATCATCCAGAGGCTTCTGGAGTAGTCGAACAGGTGAATGGCACTATAAAGTCAAGATTGGGAAAAATGTGTGATTCTACTGGATTGAATTGGATAGACGCTTTACCTCTTGTCCTGATGGGATTGAGGAGCATTCCAGACCAAAAGACTGTCCTGAGTCCCCATGAGATAATAATGGGAAGAGTGATGCGACAGGCATGGGTACCAGGACACAAACTGCTAAGTATTTCTGATGATGTGGTACTAGAATACTGCAAGCAGCTGGGTGACCAAGTGTGTTCTATCTCTCACCAGATTGGGGAGGACACCGTCGCCTGGCCAACAACTCCAGTCCATAATCTGAAACCCGGTGATTGGTTTGTGTTAAAGAAACACACCCGAAAGAGTTGCCTTGCACCGAGGTGGGGAAAACCCCGACAAGTGATTCTTGTCACCACAACTGCAGTGAAGTGTGCAGGGGTGCCAAAGTGGATCCATGCCAGTCATACCAAGAGGGCAACAGAAGAAGAAACGACTGAGGCTGAAGGTTGTGCAGCTGAGGGGTCTCCAGATGAGGGTCCGGAACTAGCTGATGACGAACAACCGAGCACCAGTCAAGACGAGTGGTTTCCAGCAGACGATCTGATTCTTGATCCAATAAGAACCAGAAAATACTCTTACCTAGATAGAGAATGGGATAGTGAGGACGAGACAGGAATAGACGGAAATAATCAGGTTATCGAAATCCATGTCAATCCTGATGAAAAGAGGGATCAGATAGGGACAGGACAAGTCATCGACACTCCTCCAAAAACTCCAGAAACTGAAAAGGGACAGATAGTAATAGTGGGCTGAAGTTCATGCAGAAGAAGATCAAGGGTTCGAAGTGCATGAACAGGAACAGATAGAAGTAGACGAACGTGTTCAGGAGACAGAGTCTGAAACAGTCGAAAGTCAAAGTCAAAATCAGCATACAGCTGAACAAGGCCAGCTTAGAAACCAGGCGGAAGAATCAAATGTAAGACCTGGAACTAGTCAGACAGGAAGGGATGAAGATATTGTTGAAACAAATGTGCCACAACTGAATGAAAATGAAAGAGCACGTGAAGAAAGCCAGATCACAGTGCCAGTTAAAGACTAAAAAGGAAGAACAGTGTACCCAGGTACATAAAAAGACTGAAACTAAGATTGAAAACTGTAGAGGAAAAACTAGAAGATCGGAAAAAGGCTGCCAGTGAAAGAGAAGGAGCTGGAGCCCAGCCTAAAAGAAGAAGTAGCAGGATAAAAAGACAAAACAAAAATTATCGAAGTCCTGCATGGACCTACCTGGTGCTAGAGGAATTTGAACATCTCGAGATAAGTGACGAAAGTGAGGGAGATCTGATTGCTGACCAAGTTTCCAAAGAAGAAGACCCAACCTGAAAGTGAAACTGTGTAAGCCTCTTGTGTAAAGTTACAAAGAGGGGTTGGAAAGCTTCTTTTGAGCCAAAATGTCTGATTCAAATGTGAATGGAACACCTAGAGGAAACTGTTGTAAAACATGCTGCAAAGTATGTTTGTGTAGTGTAGCCATAGTACTGATATTGTGGATAGGAATAACAATTGCTATCCCGTTCATGTTAAGCAAAGATTCTAACCTGTACCCTACTAAACCAGTGACAGAAGACTCAGACATTCAACCAACAGAAGAAACACCATGAAGTGTAGAAAGACATGAGAAAACATTTAGCCTTTAATAGACTAAAACGGACGTAGATGCATCAGATGAGGGAGGACTACATTTTCACAGGATCAAAAACAGAACACACTTAAATGTATTTGCAACCCTGCTAGTAAAATATGTAGAAGCTATGGAAATAGAGGACTGTTATGTCTGCATGAAGCTACCCACTTATGTGGCTGAAGGTGTGACCTATAACCATCTACCCCTAACATATGGAATTTCCTGTAGTATATTAGCAAGCTTATTTTACAGAAGCACCTTACAGTATTACTATTCAAACTCTGACGTAATTGTTTCTGAACTTCCTATTCGGGGAAACTGAATATTGTACATATAAAAAGCGATGTGACCCGTTATATGGGAGAATACTTTCTAACAATAGGTGAAATAGATTTAGGTGAAGCACACAGAGATAATTTAACCCGTTCTTACACGAAGAAGAGAAAATGTTTTTAAACATGGCAGAGAAAAGAAGGGAAAGTTACCAAAGAAAAGCCAATGACAAGAGACCGAAAACTCCTAAGTGGGCAGAAAGGATGTAAAGCACCTCAAATGGTGAAGCTAATCCTACACTGTTGTTGGACTTCGAAAGAAAAGGAAAACTTTGCCTTCATAGAGAAAAGACTAGTTATTATAACAATGTATTCATCGGTTCCAGTGAATGCGAACACAATTATAAGGTAATTGGTGGTTGGGGATTCAAAAATGGGTCAGAACCTGTGTTTCCTGGAATTTATTATATATGTGGAAACAGGGCTTATTTCAAATTGCCGGATCACTGGTATGGAACCTGCTATTTTGGCATTGTCTTCCCGAAAATATACCATGTGAACAACGCCGCTGGAAGCAATGAAAATACTAATGGTTTAGTGCGTAGAAGAAGAGAAAGTGTAGGAGAAATAATAGGTGATATATTTAGTGCATTGATACCTGGAGTGGGAGTGGTTCTGAATACACATCGAATTTGCAAATTATCTACAGTAGTGGATCGGTTATCAACTGACACTGCTGCTGGATTCCTGCTGGTCAATACCGAATTGGTTGCAATCAGATCAATGGTTTTACAAAATCGCCTCGCTCTTGATACCTTATTGTCTAAAGAGGGCGGAGTCTGTAGAATGTTGAAAGCGCAACATTGTTGCACTTACATTCCTGATAAAAGTGTTCAAATTAAGAAATATGTGAAAAACATAACAAATTTGGAAAAAGAGCTCATACCACTGGAGGTTGACAGTGCCTGGAAGAGACTAACTGATGGTCTCTCCTCTGTAGGTAATTGGTTTTCTAACATAGGTAAAAGTCTTGTGAGTAAAATACTGATGCCAATAGCTGGAATAAGTTTAATTGTGCTGATAATAATAATCTGCTGCAAATGTCAAAAATGCAGAAAGAATTATGCTGTGAATAAGAGAGGAGTGAAAAGGAATGTTGATGAACTTGAATTAGAAGAGCTGAGGAATCAAATTTATAAAAAAGCCAAAAATTCCATCCTAATAAGGATGCAGAGAAGAGGCTCAACAACAAGTTTGTCGAAATCGAGATGAATGAGATGTGAAAGAGAAAGTTGGCATCTGGTTCCATTAATAGTGATGATAGTAAATATCATCAAAGAGGGGATTAATGGAGCAAGGATTTGCACGTTACGCGACTTGCTTGAATTCAAGAACCTCGCATAATCAATAACGTTAATAATCAACCCGATTTTGTCATTAATATTGCACTTTCACACTAAACGCGGGTGTCCCAGAGACGCTTGCCTATGTGTTTTCTAATCCTAACAACCCTTGCATACTGACTGATCGCTGCTTTGCAGGATTCTAGTTTGCGCATGCGCCAGTTATACTCATGTGATGTGACGCACTCGCAGTTCTGGAGGGAATATTTCGCATTTGCGCATTAGTGCTAAAATCGCTGCTTTGTTTTTAACATGCATCTTGCTTGCCGCCGCTGCTTTTGCACAAATGTTTCTTTCTGCCTAACTCCTAATGCTATAGTCATTATAAAGTAAGGGATGTAGTATAGCCAATCACGGTATACAGTGTATTCATTTTTTCCTGTGTTTCTAATTTGTTTTCCCTTACTTTTCATGTGACGCGTATCTATGGGCCTGGGAGTGGGGAGCCTCTCCATCTTAGAAGTCTGTATGGAACTGACCACGTGATAAGAGAACCAAGTCTTGCAACAGTGGAACTCAGCCAGCTGGCTGCCGAAGCTGAGATGCTCCTGGGAACCTGCACCCTGACCCAGCAAAAAGAAGCTGAACTACACCTGAATTCGATACAAAATTGATATTCCACTGTGTGTCCTATTGTTCTCTTTAACTCACATGCCATGGGAACTGGAATGTAAGGGGTGGGTACGAAAAATAAATATTAATTGTGGGAACACCAAATTCTAGGTGGTGACAAATGACCTAACCACCTCTCTTGTCCAATCCAAAGTTGGGGATCCTGTCATTTGCAACATTTGTGGGTGGTCCACTGACAAGAAAACAGTATAACTAGTCTAGGCTTCGCTAGGGAAATTGTCTGACTTGTCTGAGTAGCTGACCTGTCACCGACCCTACAAACTCTATAGGTGATTGATACAGAGAGCTGCGGGGCACTCTGTCTGTAATTTCCACAAACTCACTGGGGTGGAATAGTCTTAAGTGCTGGTGAAGCACTTTGCTGGGAGATTTGACAACCCAATCGGGGTTATTGGCAGATTCCGTGCAGAGAGGGAGTAGCACAGGCGTTGCATCCGAAGCTGCAGGTGTTGGTCGTACCCTTTGATGAGCCCAGTCCTGATCCAAATCCTGTGGGGTATCCTGTCCTGACTGTCCATGAGCTGTACCTGCTCGCCTACTGGCATCCTAAGTCCCTGAGGGTCCTCTTCCTCACCTTTCCCAACTGACCCGTGGCCAGGGTTGGTCCTCATTTCCGTCCTAGGTAAATATATATCCGTGGGTATTTGTCTATCTATACTCTTCTCTTTTATTTCCCTTTTAATAAAGCATCATTGCCTATGTTATTTTCTCTGTCCCTCTCTCCAACGATTTTACATGCAAACTGTTTTAATTAGTTATGTTCCACTTTTACTCTTACCTTTAGGAATATATTGAATCGTTTGCTTACTCAGTATGTTCCATTCTTATCTTTACCTTTAGAATCTAAGCCTTCGAATTTAGTAGATAGCATAAGTTCAATCTCTTATAAATCACTGATGAATTTCAGAGCTCTGCTTTAATAGTATGTTTCGTTCTTTTACCTGCCTTAGTATCTAAAGAAGAAACTGAATAGCATGTTCCTTGTTACCCTGTTCCTTTAGTTTCGAAGTACTCAAATGGTTTTCACCCTCATTCATATCTATATCATCGTCTTATCTTAGTTATAGATGTTTTAAATCTGTGTAACTTTCATTCTCATGGCATATGTAGCATAACTTTTATGACTAGATAAAGTCTTGAAAACCCTTCAGGTGTCTGTGGTTATTACAAAATTATAAAATCGTTATTCAAATGTACAAGGTATTTTGCTTAGTATTATCCTCCTACACTTGCTAGCTCCTGATCTGTCGTGATCACAGGTACCTGAGACGAGGATTGGTAAGTCAGGTACTCTGGAAATAGTAGTAAGGAACAAAGAATTACTGATAGTGATGTGTAAGCTCACCCGATTTATGAAATTACAGTGATAAAACACGGTATGGGCCCAAGTGAGTACATTTTGGTAAAATAAAGAGTCGGGCGACCTGCGCGCTCTATCAAGAGCACAACACAGCAGAGCAACAGGGTCAGTGTCCATGGCAGGGGAGAGGCCAACACAGCAGAGCATCAGGGCCAGTGTCCATAGCACATGTGAGAGCACGACACAGCAGAGCAACAGGGACAGTGTCCATGGCAGAGGAGAGGCCAACACAGCCGAGCAACAGGGCCAGTGTCCAAGGCACAGGCAAGTGCACGACACAGCAGAGCAACAGGGCCAGTGTCCATGGCAGGGGAGAGGCCAACACAGCAGAGCCACAGGGCCAGTGTCCAAGGCACAGGTGAGAGGCCAACACAGCAGAGCAATGGGCCAGTGTCCATGGCAGGTGAGAGGCCAACACAGCAGAGCAACAGGGCCAGTGTCCATGCTAGTGAACAATGGTCAGGACTAGCACTCCTGTATGAGGCACAGGCGCATGAGGGGGATGTCAACTCACTCCTGGAAGTCATGCAGACTTGGACCTGGCTGTGTGTCTGTGACAGGAGGCCCACTTAACTGGGGTGACAGAGCCCCAGGTGATGTTGGGCTAACAGTGGATTGGCAAGCTGGAGGGCTGTGTGGACCAGGTGGCATAGTGGCACGTGGAGGTGGAGTCATGCAGACTTCTGACACAGTGTGGGTGCTAGAGGTTGGAGGGGTGCCCTTCCACTTTTTGGGAATATGAATTAGCTTCCCTGTCTTGGGGTTGATGGGAAGTGTTGAAGACCCAACAGGCACACACACCAAGTGTCCCACATCAGGTGCAGACACTGGCACTACCTCTGGTGATGTGCTGGATCCTGCGGAACGCTTGGTCTGGCTACGCCTCAGGACCTCCTTCCCCTCTTTGCCTGGTGTAACCCCTACAGTACCCTGCTTTGCTTTGTGCCAGGGGTGGTGTCGACAGTTGCATGCTTTGCGTTTGTGCCAGGGGTGGTGTCGACAGTGGCATGCTTTGCCTTTGTGCCAGGGTGGTGTCGACAGTGGCCTGCTTTGCCTTTGTGCCAGGGGTGGTGTCGACAGTGGCCTGCTTAGCCTTTGTGCCAGGGGTGGTGTCTACAGTTCCCTGCTTTGCCTTTTTGCCAGGGGTGGTGACTACAGTGCCCTGCTTTGCCTTTTTGCCAAGCGTGGTGTCTACAGTGCCCTGCTTAGCCTTTTTGCCAGGGGTGGTGTCTACAGTGCCCTCGTCCACCTGCTTCAATGGACTCGGAATTGGGGTAGATGTGGTGGGTGGATGTGTCCCTGTGCTCTTCCTAGGTGTACCCCTGATATGCAACACCTCCTCAATAGACACAGACACTGCATGTGTAGGTATGTATGAAGTTTCAGTGACAGGAGAGTCTTTTGCCGGTGATGCCTCTGCGGCATGTGAGCCTGATGCCTGCCTCATTGATCGCCTGGCCTTGATCTTCCCTGACTGGCTCTTGTCTGTGTATTGTGGGGTGGCCCTGCTCTTCAGTGGGGATGGTGTCTCTGGACGGGAGTGCGTGGGTTGTGTCTGTTGTGTGCTCCTTGTGCTGTATCTTTTTGGTGACGCAGGCGAACCGTGGTCACTGTCACCTGATGTGGCCACTGACTGGGGGGTGGACAAAGGCACCAGAGCTGCAATGGGTGCATGTGCCTGTTGAAGGGCTGACGTCACTGTGGATGACAACGCCTGGACTGTACGGTGTAGCCCACCCACGTCAGAGTTTATGCCCTCCATGTATGCAAACACCTGGCCTAATTTCTGTCATGGTCACTGAAGGCATTGAGCAGGGCGGTCTGGCCCACACAAAGATGGCGCAGGAGCTCTACACACTCTGCAGTGAGGGCAGCAGGGGGGACAGGTGCAGGGTCAGCGGTGCCAGGTGTGAATGTGACCTTTCCCCTCTTAGTGACACGGATACGGGCAGCACCAGAAGAAGTGGATGGAAGGCTGGGCACTGGCCGCTGGGTGGTAGATGATGATGCAGACTCCCCATCCCCTGTGCCTGTCAGCATGGATGCATCCCCGCTGGCATCCGATGAAGTGCTACTCTGTGTCTCAGCCACGGGTTCCTCCTGCATACTTCTGTCTCTCTCAGATGCACTGGTGGGCTCTGTTTCACTGGCCTCCGCTGCAGCCGTAGTGCTACTCTCAGCACCACAGGGTTCGGGCTCATGTTCCCCCGTGGTCTCTTGCGAATCTGCATGAAAGAGATACAGGGTTGTGTAAGTGTCATCGTCTGGTCACACGAATTCAAGACAATGCACTACAGTAGAGGCCCAAATCTACATGTTAACCACCCCCCCTGCAATCACTGTGCAGCAACACACAACATAGACCACAAGAGTGCCTGCAACGCTGAATAGTTGCCATGAGTGAGCCATGTTGATGCCACACAGCACTACTCCCTGCCCGTAGATAAAGTGTACCAGACACACAACTTGGCCTGCCCACACATTGGGACATGATGAGGTTACAACACTTGTTACCACTAACAGACCTTCTGGGAACAGGAGGGGACAACACACACACCTATTAGGACATCACAGTCCCCAATGCCACTTAGGCTATAGCAAGCCCCATGTGGTAATCTTAGGCACATGATTTGCAGATGTTGGGGTGCCAACTATCATGGTGCAGGCAAAGTTGGCATACATAAATTCACACTCAGCAAGTGGACACTGCTGGTCACCCCATAACAGATCACCCACACCACCCCAACGCTGAATGACCATGTGAATCCCAACACATCTAGCAATGGGAAAGTACAGCAGGGAGGATCTGCTCAGTAAGGCCAGGGTGGCACAGTACCTGGTACAAGCACACTTCACAGCAGCCACTCACATGACACATCACAGCACAGCACAGCAGCACATGCACATTGCTTGGCTCAACGCTGCCACAGGCCCTGTACACATGCATCCACTCCAAGCCTAAGTCACGCTCCCCAGATACTCACCAGCTCTGCCTTGCTGCCATGCTCCTTCAGACGTGCATCCAGGTCTGGATGAGTCACTGCCAAGATGCGTGCCATCACTGGAGTCATACTGCGCCGTGCCAAACGCCCTCTGCGTGGTAGCATCCCCAATGTCATCTCAGCCACGGTTTTTGCAAGCCGACTGATGTCGTCCCACCTCTTGTGGCAGTGGGTGCGTCGGCGTTTGGATACCCCCAGGGCTCGCACCTTTGCCGCAATGGCCCTCCACATGGCCTTACGCTGGTTGACCTTGAGCTGCATGTATGAGAGAAAAGAAGTGTCAATCACCAGTTCCACAATGTCAGGTACCAACATAAATCAATACACTACCAAGACCCAGACTCAGGTCCTATTGTAACCTCCCTCCCTCCCAAACTGGGGCACCCCTCCCAAGGGCACTTAGCATGGCCCACACAGATGTGATTGCATGCACACATTGGGGCGTAGAGGGTCCAGCATAATCTCACAAATGCAAGATGCATAAACATGATATGCATCGACAGAAGTGTGTAAGTCTGCAATTACACAGGGCACAGATGTGGCATATGTAATATTCTGTGGGGAGGAACTGGTGCAAGGAACATGTAAGTCTGGTGGTGTTTTTCTAATGTGTGGGCAGCCACTGGTCCTACTCTCTGGGTCACACTGAGTCAGACAACAGGGGCACACAGAAATACTCACACAAGAAATTACTGTCCTGGCACCTACATGGCAAACATGCTGTGGCTCTGTATAGATGACAATGTTACACTCCCCACTCACACATACAGGAGCAGGCATGTCAAACAGTGACATTGTGACACACACACTCCCTCGCCCTGGAGACAACTTGTCTGTCAGTGTTTGACACAACCCCACACCCTCAGGCATATACTGCAGCAGCACAACTACACGTCTGACACCCCCCTGCCCGACAGCTACCTTCATGGTGACTTACCACGACATTGGGACCACCAAACAGCCTTGGGTACTGTGCCAGCACCTCGTCCTCAAGGACCTCTGGCTCCTCGCTGGTGAATGGACTGGCACAGATCTTCTCTGTCCTTGCCATCCCTGTGGACATGGAACATCTGTGGCAGAAGTGAGTGGTGAGGGGTCCCAGGCAGCAGGCTCAGGAGGCAGCAGCAGGAGAGGGTCCCAGGCAGCAGGCTCAGGAGGCAGCAGCAGGAGATGGTCCCAGGCAGCAGGCTCAGGAGGCAGCAGCAGGAGAGGGTCCCAGGCAGCAGGCTCTGGAGGTAGCAGCAGGAGAGGGTCCCAGCCAGCAGGCTCTGTGAGCAGTGGAAATGTGAGGCTCACTCCCACACACTTATAGCCCCCTTGGCTCATCTGTAAGGTGCAAAGAAGCACCAATTGGTTGTCAAGGTCTGCCTCTTTCAAAATCATCCAATGACCGCCTACGCGCTGGCGGAGCACACCTTCCGCGTTTTTCAAATGTGCATCATGCCACCGCGATCATCGCTCCCATTGGCTGTGGGCAATGCTTCATGGCGGTGATGCACCGCGGGTGTCCGGGGTGCGCTACCGCGATGGTGCATCATTCAAAATCATCCAATGACCGCCTACGCGCTGGCGGAGCATGCCCACCGCCATGTACACATGTCCATATGCCAATGGCTTCTGCACTTGTGAAGGGGGTGGTGCTGGTGTCACTCCGCCGGGGACAGGCGGTAGGTACCGCGATTCATGCGGCGGAGCATGCCCACCGTCAGGTACACATGTCCATATGCCAATGGCTTCCACACTTGTGAAGGGGGTGGTACTGGTGTTACTCCGCCGGGGACGGGCGGTAGGTACCACGATTCATGCAGCGGAGCATGCCCACCGCCATGTACACATGTCCATATGCCAATGGCTTCCGCACGTGTGAAGGGGTGGTGCTGGTGTAACTCCGCCGGGGACAGGCGGTAGGTTCCGCGATTTTCATGACCATGATTGGCTATGTCAATCCTAAACACTGTATCAGTACACAGCAGCAACATGGTGAAGGGCACATCATTGTACACACAATGCCATACTTCCATGTCATCCAAAGGTGGACGCACGTTCAGTGTGACACACTTTGGTCTGTGGTCCCTGCCATTTTACTTATGCATGTCATGGCTGATGATGCTTGACACTCTTGAGGTGGTGTTCATGATGTGGTACAAATCCATTTGTTGTGGGTCAGTGATGACCTTGACAAGGCTTGTGTCACTGCATTGTATCGTATCTCTGTGAGAGGCTAGGTAGATCCGACCTGTTTAAAGATCCAGCGATGCTAACCTGGGTTAACAAGGTAGAACTCACGTTTTTTGTGCCCAGAGCTGTTCAAAGAAGAAAGATATAAAACAGCCTGTAACGAAGTTAGTGTTATTTCATCTGCTAATTTATTAAGGTATACAACTGTGCCTGGCCTACACCATAAACAGTCAACATAGGTTCATACTCACCAGATTCATTTGAACATGGTGCACCAAATTGTGACATTGCCACATCACAATGATTGTTTAAAATAGCTTGTACACTGTCCTTCAGATGCACTTTCTATTTTTCTGCTCATCTTTTGATGTCCCCAATCAATATACATAAAACCTTTATTGTGGAAATGCCATTTTAGATATTGGAGACCAGCCTTAACATTTTTGCCAAAATCACAGTCAGCAGAGGTCTATTTTGCAGTCTCTACTTTTTATTCAGCCCTATATGGGTACTTGTAAGAGTTTTCGAGGCTGGTAGTTATTCCCCAAAACATCTGCAGGGAGTAGAAATTGTGGGGGTTTTAAATTGCTTTACCTCTTTAGGATTTGTTTCAGTTATTTCTTATTTTATTTATCAGCTTAATTATGTGTTTTAGGGATGTTCTAGTGTATGCCATACATACCAGGCTTTTAAAACAATTCTAGCTAAGGAGGATGGAGATGAGCCAAACAAAGTGGAAATAGCCCCCGGGGCCGATGCCTTGTGGGGAGGTCTCTATGGATTGTAGCCAGAGGGATGGAGTTTTCTCTTTGTGACTTTTATAGGTCTTCATCCGGATTTATAAGGCTCAGTCTTATTAATCATTCATATTGTCACCGGGGGTTTCAGCAGATTTAGCTCACTCCGGAGTCTGTCCAGTGGCGGCTACTCCGCAATGGCAGAGGATCGTCACCCCACTGCCTGTCTCAGAGTCAGCAAAGGTCAAATAAAACAATGTTCTTGCATTCATTGTTTTATTTTACATTTGCTGGCTCTTAGCTTGCTGTGTTGGGAGGGGAAGGGCAGAGGCTTGGAAGGGGGGATGAGGAGTGCTTGGTCACTTCACTCCCTTAGTGCTCGTGTGTGTTTGGCCTGCCGTCTCAGGCTGAACAAAACACACATACACACTGATCGGAGCAGGGCGTCGTTCCTTCCTGCTCAGACCAATCCCTGCATTGTAAAGCAGCACAGGGATTGGACAGGGAGTCTGTCCCAGGGGCTGCTGGGACCAAGCAGGAAGAGGAGAGGTGGGGGGACGAGACGCAATGCTGGAGACGGGCAGTGGCAAAAGGTACGTTTTTCTCCCTAATATTGTGTTTCTACCCCCTGCCCCTCTTCGAAACGCCTCTTGCGTGACCCCACCCTTTGTTTACGGCGGCCGCCGCTGAGTCTTTCATGAGGGAAACAAGAATATCACAGGGGCATAACACACGATCATGCAGCCCTTGTTGTGCAGGGGGCCACACGCCTTCATGTCCCCATTGACATTTCAGGGGGCCCCCTTCAGCCCAAAGTTAATGTATATCTGTAAGATATGGGAGACTCAGATGCCCCTCCATATATTCTTTTTTCCATAGTGTTAATGAGTGCTTTACATGAGCACCAGTTATGTTACACAAGAAGGACACATTCATTTTTGTTAGGCACGGGGGGATTAAGTGATTTGCCGAGGATCACAGGATGTTGAGCGTCATTGCGGAGACTCAAACCCGGTTCCCCAAATTTGAGATCGACCGCCCTAGCCGTTAAGCTACATATTCTCTGCAGGGAGGGGTCACAAAATTGTGTGTTACGCCATTGTCAAGATAGATCTTAAAAGGGCACTGTGATGGGGAACTGTCTCCTTTGAAACCGAGACATCAATCAGGTGCCTTTGGTTTTTTTTCCACACAGCTCAACCAGTCACCCAATTGCTCTTGAACTGTTTTGTCTGATCTCTTCAAGTAGATATGTAACCTTCTCTCCAGGCATAACATTCCCTTACAGGCTCCAGTGTCCTATCACTCACTCATTTTAGGTTATTCGCTCTTGCACAGTAACATATAACGTGATAACAGCACTGTTCTGGGCATCAATCTCAACACCAAAACTGCCCAAATAAGCCACCCTACAAAACCACACCCTTCCAACCAAGTGCAATTTATAGAGTGCTGAGCTACCCATCCCTCATATCACTTGGGCAACTACAATAAAACAATACAATACTAAAGACAAAAGAACTCAAACATACACATTATAAGGCTGAACCAGCACACCAGTTGAGTAGGCCAAAATAAAGTCAATCTGTCCAGCTGAGCTACACCATTTCTCATTAAAGCTCATTGCTCACACCAACTAGCTAACACCCTTGAAGCTTCAAGGGGACCTTCAAGTCTATGGTGATTTATATATTTATATCAAAACTGTAAAACTTCCCTAAAGGTGGAAAAAGCAGAGCTTATAGCTTTTCACAATAAATATGAAACCTTTCAAGAAGTAAATGTTCAGGCCGTCTAAAGAGCGTGTAATGCTGTCTAAAAAATACGTATGCATACAGAATGAAAATCAAAAGCGATTTCATTGAAAGCAGCCACTAAACTAAGCCCCAAGGCTTGCAAAATGGAAACGATAAACTCCAAGAAAATGCTGCCAGAACAGATTTGAAGCAAACATTGAAAGCCCTCTTGACTGAAAATGGTTATCTGATATATGCGCCACAGAAACTGTTAAAATTTGACTCTTTACTCAGAAAGTTTGGAATCCGGTCCAGTCCATGCTCGGGCTGTCTGAAAAAAGCTAAGAACGTCACAGGAAAGAAGGAAAAGGACAGATAAAAAGACTGGAGTCTGAGAACTGACCGTCCATAGGAGAGGAATAGGGGGCAAAAAAGAACTAACAGTACCTGATGCTATTTACATCACTGAGGTGTTCTAGTCTAGATTGAGGTGCGCAAGGAACACACTCACGCAGGTGTAGGAATTTTCAGCATCATTGCCTTGGGGCGCTGGGCAGACTGCTTTTCATTCCAAAACGCACGACACAGTGGCGTAGCTGGAGCTTCTGGCGCCCCGGGCTATCCCTCAGATTGCCACCCATGGCTGATAGCGGGAGGGGGCTGCGGAAAAAAGGAAGTATTTTCTCCGGAGCCCCCAATGAAGTCAACCATGTATCTTGGCTTTGTCGCACCAAAAACCTCCAGCTTTGTATTGATATATAGAAGTTCATTTCACACAAGGCCTAGTGACTTAGAAAAATCGCACACTGCTTTTGTGTTCCTACATTCTTGGCATGCTTTACATCATAACGTTAGACATACTACATTATTCCATCCCATTATCATGTATTTTTAACCTTATTCCTCATCACCACATTCAGTACCTTCCAGCCTGGGTTGTGACCCCCTAGCTATGTGCGTGCCCATCCATTTCTGGTGCTTTCCTGCCATTTTAAGATCTTCGTATAGTTTCTTGTTGTTCAAATGGGTGTAATTCATAATATTTATATGTTTCCCTCATCTTTGTTGCTTGATTTTGCTCGTGCGAAATTGTCACTCATAGTTGTTGGAGTCTGGCCCTAACGCTACATCCTCTCACTGGGACACCATGATCGGGTCTCTGCTTTTTATGCCACAACTTATTGAATGCTGGGAGTCGCAGTCGTGATTCACTTCCATTGAGCCTACTGGACTAGAGTACAAAATGGCAATGATTTCTACAAGGAAAGCTCAGGACTGAACCAAGATGTTTCTGGTAGCACGGGCTCCTCTGATAAACCACAGACCTCTCAGGTTCCCCATTTCCAAGCTTGAGTAGCTCATCCCGTCCATATGTTTTCATTGCACTCAGGGGTTTCCAGTCCTATTAATCCCATCATAAACCCAACACTACAAGTTCCAGAATGCAAAGGAAAAAAAT
Organism: Lissotriton vulgaris; assembly: GCF_964263255.1. NCBI lineage: Eukaryota > Metazoa > Chordata > Amphibia > Caudata > Salamandridae > Lissotriton > Lissotriton vulgaris. Next base: position 1,550,820,743 of record NC_141685.1, on the reverse strand, counting down.
GCACTGAGTGAGCTCCTCACGCTTGGATCTGGAAAACTTGAGAGAAACCTACATCTACAACAGTGCAAAGAATCTTTTTCCAGCAGCTGCCCTCCCAACCCACTCACATACACACTACTCTGACAGGCATTATGGATCAAGACACTTAAAGAGAAGAAGACATTAAATTAATGTTTTAAGTCACCTCGAAGCAGGCTAAACTGCCTGTGATTGGTACGCTGTATGCAGTAGAAACACAAAAAATATTAATTCAAACAAAACATAGGTTTTAAATATGAAAGTAGGCCCAATGACTTCCTCTTGTCCAACTCCACATATCCCCCCACTATTCCTTTTCAGTCCAAATAATATTCTAACATGTCCAAGCTCAAATTACTTTCATATTTCATTACACCAAATCAACTAATCGTGTTTAACTTCCAGAGTAGCGTGCTACTCACCGAAAGCGCTTTGATACCTCTTCAGGGGAAGTAAGCGCTATATAAATGCAATTACAATGCAATACGTGCCATTAAGAAAATTGAGAAAAGGCAAAATGAAAGTCATCGAAATTATTCAAATCTGGCCGAGCCAGTGGCGTAACAAAGGCCCCCACAACACCAACAAATGCCAATGTTTTTCAATAAAGCCGAATCAAACCGGCTGCACGTCATTTGGGACATGTTCATTGCTACCACAAAGCATTTATTTTATTGTAAATAACAAACTCACTCAATGTCAACCCTGCTTCGTCGCTTGAATACACGTTCCGCCCTCTGCCACCATGACCTCCCTGACATCATCAAGCCGGCCTCAATAATCATACACCACACACAGACCACCCAGAGACAACTAATGACAGGTGTTCAGCAGGAACAAAAAACGCACTGGCTCCAATGTGCTTAAAACACGCTTTTAACAACTTCATTTGGGTTCTTAAAAACAAGTTGAGCAAGCTGCTGCAAATCTCCCTGCACTCTCCAGACTCGAGAGCGCACGCGCACGTCACTGCAGCGCTTTCAGCCCGGAGGGGGGGGGGGGGGGGGCTGGCCAAAAATTATTTGCGTGCTACCAATGATGGCTCTGGGACCCACATACGCGGCGGTCGCCGGACACGCAGCACTGATGGCCCATGCGGCGGCCTTTATAATTTATTTGGGGACACTGTCAGTGTCCGCAAATAAATTATAAAGGCCGCCGCCATGGGCCATCAGTGCTGCGCGCCGCCCAGAAAATAGTGCCGCCTGGGGCGAACCGCTCCCACCGCCCCCCTAGCTACGCCACTGTCCCATCATAAACATTAATCAAAATAGTCGCGAAGGGTATGAAACCATTCATCTTGGGGTCGCCCATGAACAAAACCACAACAATCACAGTATTATGACAAGCACGCTGGCATATTCATCATTACATTGGCACATGGAACAGAACCCCTGGTTCATTAACACTAATTGCATTGTATTTATAAATGATGTAGTTCCTTCTGGCTCAAATTTAATGATGACCATGTTGTCTTCTGGAACACAGTATAACGGGCAATAGAATTTCTTCCAGGTCATAAACATTCTTTTGTTCTGGCCCATTGTTTCCAATGGCCCCATAGCCTGTGAAAGTATTTGCTCCTACTGAGGAATAACACTTGGTTCTATGGCAGACATTGGGGTGTGCGATCATTTCACAAGCTTCCCTTAGAATTGGCTAAAAAAGAACGCTATACAGTTAATTTATCTGGGATGCCGTCAATAAAATCCACTTTTTGGTATTTTATATAAATTGATGCCAAGTGCAAGATGCTTTAGAACCAGAAATCCTCCTTTAAATATATATTTATACCCAGGTTCCCTTCCTCTGCTTTGGGCACTGTTTGCAACCCATAATTTGAATGATGATGTAATGACAGTGGTCAACACTCTCAGACATGACCTCTTGCAGGGTTAAATTGATACCCAGGAAAGGAGGTATTTGCCACAATTATTTTCTACACTCACATACATCTAGGAACAATAAGAAGGCTCAAGGTAGGATGGTTTCACCTTTGTGCACATCAAGTGGTTTAACACCATCCTGGAGGGGTGTGGCTTGAATGCTGAAACAGATGGCCACATACCTGAGGAGCTCCATGCTGCAGTCCAGATGTTGGGCACCTCGCAGCCAGGAAGCTGAAATCTTTGACATGGAAGAGTGCCGTAACGTACACTCCTCTTGTTCCTCCATCGCCAGATAAACTTCAACACTTGGAAATGGTCATTTCCTCAACTCCCTCAGCAATCGTGGCTGCCATTTTGAAATTTGGTGCACCGAGAATCTACTGCTACGAAGCAGAAAGAATGCTTGTTTCTTCAAAGAATTGATTATTTCCTCATGATCTACTAATTCTCAACCTGCCTTTGAAGCATTCTGCAGCCTTTTATGTCCTCCACCCTTATACAGCTTTTGTGGCCACCATTTTGTCTTCAATTCCGAAGTACCAACACCTCTTCATGACATTATGTATTAAGGTACTTATAGTTAGCTCTCCCGGTTTTATGGTATTTATCTTTTTGATAGTCCGTCTGTATTTATCCATATTTTTTTTTTTTCAATGTTATCTGTATTTACCTATATTAATTTGGAGTTTTGTGAAAAATGAGGTTGAAATTAGTATATTTCTCCAATTATTTTACACAAAAATGTGCATTCATGCTTTAAAACCTGATAGCTTTCAATGATATAAATGCCCTCAGATATAATAAATCAATGCACTTATACAAAAACATTTTAGTATCAAGGTTGTACATATCTACTGCTATTTAAGCCTATTTACTAAAATATCTTTCTGCTTTTTAACCTCTTATATGTCAATGCCCACAGGTATTGGCCTGGCAGACATGAATGATAGCATTTAGAATCACTCAAAAATAATCTAATTTCTGTTTTTATCCACATTTAAAAACAAATACAGACAGGAAAATAAATGTTTTTCTGTCTTTCTTCATCTGTAAGAATCAGTTAAAATGGAAAACGGGGAACCTTACTCATATTTCACTTCTATTCCTCATATCTGATATATAGGTTAATGACTGAGAGCCTTTATTTACAGATAGGATTTGTTGTATTGCTTTGTTATATCCAGACCACGTGTTTTGCGCTTTGCTTTCCTAGCTGAGGTATCGGTTTTCACATAAACACTACTCACATACCAGTTTATAGGGAGGTTACGCCAATGGAAACCTGTGCAGGCAAAAGTCTTTTCGTTTTCATATGCACCTGTATACCGCAAAATATAACCAGCTGACAGCCTTGGAGGCAGAGGCTCCAGTCCCCAAAGAGGATGCTCCTAATGTGGTAATTACAAAATCCTAGCTATCAGTGAAAAACATCCTATTATCCTCTCATAAAATATTGATACAAGATCCTCCTTCTCCAGTTAAGTCTTGTGTGCCTATCTCAATGGATTTACTTCAATATGGAAAAAATAAGACCATTAAAACCATTGATGAAAGACACTACTAAATCTCTACATAATCTAGAAGCTAAATGATAAATTATGAATAAGTGAGTGTGAGAATTAAAGCAAAGAGTCAGTGATGAACAGGATAAAACAACCTAAAAAAGGCAAAATGCAATAGGGAATAAATGAGTTGAGCAGGCACATAGACTATTTGGAAAACACAAATCATAGAAATAGCCTGCGCATTTATGGTCTACCAGAATACGTTATAGGACCTGATCCACTTCAATTTTTCATGAGTTTATTCCAAAGGTCTTGGAGCTCCCCTTTTCCCCAGCCTTAAATATTCAACCTGCATATACAATGGGTCTGAGATCTGTATCTAGGACCAGAGACGTGACTCTTATTTTTGGAGCATACTGACTTACTCAAAGTTTTAAATTCTGTTAAGTTAAAGAAGCAAATTGTATGGTCTTCCCATAAACTGTATGTTTCTCAAGATGTGGTAAAAGTTACAGCAGATATAGGGAAACAATTTTTAGATCTGCATCCTTAGCTGAGGACTATCAATGCAAGATTCAGCTTCTTTCATCATTGCAGGTTCAATGTATCATACAAGGACAAAACCATGATAAATGATGGCCCTGCAATTCTCAAAAGCTTTCTTCACAAGAGCAGAAAAGAAACAATGGAGTTAACTAGGTCATGATTGTTAATATATGAGATATAATGTGATGTTAGTGAGCTATACACTTCATGGTTTATGCAGAAATTAATTGTCTTCTCTTTACTTGTAGCTTCCCTTTCAGCTTCGACATATATTTCTGATGTCTTCACCATCCGGAGTTTCCACAGTGTTAGTCTTTGACTACACATTCCCTAACCCCTGTTTGTTTGAAGATCTTCCTAATCAGGTATGTCTTACAGTTGACATGTATTTGACTTGTACTATCTATTTTTGCATGTTTTATGTTCTTTCTATTTTTCTCTTATTCTCTCCTTTCCTTGATTATCTATCATCTTTTCTCTGCCTCACTCACTTTACTCTTGTACTTTTCAACTATTTCTTTTTTGTCAATAAAATGTCAATTTTATAAGCCATGACATTTTGTTCTTTATTGTAAGCATTTGTTACTTTTATTTCTTAGGTTGTTTTACAATTAAGAGTAATCTAATGGAATGTTTAGGGTTTAGGTAATCCAATTGAAAAACAGAGAGTTCTCTCACATCTTGTTAATCTTCATACTGACATTGCACTTTTGCAGAAAACGCATTTGGTTGAATCACAAGTACCAAAACTTAATATATGTTGGGTAGCACAGGTTTTTGTTTTTTTCTGCAATGCAGAAAAAGATTGGAACTCTCATTCTTGTTAATAAGTGATTTAATGTTACGCTTGTGGCACAATCTGTTGATTTATTAATAGATATAATTTCTCTTACAATGTTTAATATCTATATAAAGGTAATAATAATTTTTGGTATGATAAGACTAAGTAAATATTGAACTTTATTAGAAAATATTTTATTTTTAGTGGCGATGTCACCTAAATGCATGACCCTGTCCTAGATAGAAATTCTAAAGTTAGGTTTACAGTCAGTAGAATGCACAAATCATTTTGCTCTGCCATTTCCTGACAATCCCTTATTGACACATGGCATTCTGCCAATCCCACATTACATGATGAGAATATATATCTTACCCTCTAACACATGATACTCAATCGCAAAATTATTACATCTTTGCAAATAAGTTATTAGCTCAACATCTTTTACTTTCTGAGATATGTTCTATATTAATTTCTGATCATGCACTTCTTGTTTCCAATTATGATCACATACCATTTCAACCTCGCCCATGAAGATGGAGATTTAGGGCCTGCTTATGAGTTTGGCTCTCCAAGGACCACCAGACTCATGGGGGCGCAGCAGTGGCAGTCCAGCCACTGGTGACTCAACCGCCCGATTACAACTTTGGTGGTTGGACTGCGATTGCACTACCGCAACTGCCAAGGAACCACAATCCCTGGTGGTACTGCGGCGGTCTGAGGGCCGCAATATGCTCAGTGGTGCTCTGAGGCACCTCCACGCATATTACAACTTTCCTCACCACCAACAAATACATGGAGGTTCTTCCTCCATGTAACTGCTTACCCTGGAGGAAGAAAGGATGCCCTACAGGGCACCCCTTTTCCCCTGTGCTCAGGGGTGCATGGAGGATACCATATGTTGTGCCCCCTATAGTTTTGCACCCCCAGTTCCTCGTGGGAAGGAATGCATGACATGGTGCATTCCTTCTCATACAGAAACGTGCTCTGGCGGTCCTGCAGTGGTTTTGTTTAAGTCTCACAATGAATCTTTACACAGCACTGCTATGGGACTCCCATGCTGACAGCCTGCCAGAGCTCAAAATTACTTGCAATCTGGCAGGTGTGCAGCAGCGACTCTTGGCAGTGCTGGAGTGTTGAGGCGGCATGTAGTCCACTGCCGCAAAGCCAAAAGCTGTAATCAGGCCCTTAATAATTCCCATCTTTTAGGCCACGTCTAAACAGAATCTTTACTTTTTGATACTATGCAGGACACTACTCTCCCAATAATATGGGGTAATTTAAAGCATCAGTTCGAGAGTACTATTCTAGAATATATACAAGATAAAAAGAAACACTTTGATAAATTGGCTTCCTCTTTGCAACAAGATATTGCAAAATTAGAATATAAGTACTACCACTTACAGTCCCGAACTCTTCTAATGACCTTATCAAAGCGAAAATTTATTTAACCATTATTTCTATGGTTCTGCCCTTGTCTTCCTTAGTCCACCAAAATGCACAATATTATGTTAGTGAAATTAATTTATGTAAACTCTTAGTGAACTACCTACAAATTAGGAAAGAAGGGAAGAAAATAAATACTATTTTAACATTGAATAATGAAGTGGTTTCTAAGGATGAAAATATTTAAACTAATTTGTTACTTTCTATAAATCCCTTTATACACCTGAACAAGTTCCCCTAATCTTTCATGTTACTGAATACATAAAATTCACTCTATATCCTAAAGTGGACTATGTTGACTTTTCCCAATTAGAAAAAGATATATCTCTAAAACAACTTGCATATACAGTCCCTAAGTTAAAATCTGGAAAGACACCAGTTCCGGATTGACTTTCTTCCGAATGTTATTCCCATTTCTCAAGTTTTTATTTACTTGGCTTCTTAAACACTTTGCTACTTCCCATAATTCAACTGGGACTTTCAAAAAGGCAATTATGTGTCCCATGCATAAAGATAACTGGGATTTACAACAGTGTAGTAACTATAAAACTTATATCATTGGTTAATGTTGACTATCAAAGTTTCACTAAAATTCTAGCCTTGCGCATTGATACTCTTGTACCCTGGGAGATCAGTTTTGGGACCATAGAATGGGCCAATCGGCAAATGTGATGGCCTGTTCTCAGCTAGTGGGCAGGAGTGGGACTGGAGGCTAACAGAAAGTTGTTGTAAGCTTGTAAAAATACAAGCATTGACACTGAGAAAAGATGTGCAATGGGCGCACCTTTTGAGCACTGACGCTTGTAATTTTCTCCTTCAGATACGAGCAATGTATGGAGGTAAATAAATACAGCGTGGTTACCTTAAGTCACCAGTTTTGGGACATGTAAGGTCTCAAAAGACAATTTAAACAAATCCTGCTCTATTAATGGGGAGATGTAGGTTTATTCGGTCATTCCTGCTCTCTACATCACAGCTATTAGAAGTATTGGTTTTGACAAACTTCAAGAAATATAAAAACAAATCTCTACTTCCTGACAAATATAAATTATTATGGTAACTGCATGGCTACTACAATATAAAGATACAAATTATTGTTAAGTTAATGTGTTCAATACCAAAAATTTCCCAAAAGGTCACTTTGGAGTACTGTGTTAACTGACCACAGTAAAAGAAAGTAATTTTTCCACATCAATGTTTCACCCTCGTTGCAAACCCAGAATTAGTGTATTTTTATATTTAAATTATGTTACTAATTTTTAATGACAAGTAATGCATTGACAATTTGTGATTATTCATACATGGTTAATTCTCGAATGCTTGTACAGCTTACTAGGTGCTCCTTTGTTTCCGGGTTAAAATCTCTTGATAACGTGCCTCAGACTAGGGGAATGTGCCATTTGTAGGATATCACTCAGAAACATTGTTTACATTGCATGAAATAGATTTAAAAAATGGCATCTGGAGATAAGCAAAATATTATGCTTGTCATGCAGAACAGGGCCCAGTTGGAAGCAGGTGGAATGAGCAAGGAAGTTTCACCTATGATGATGTGATTTTATCGACTTCAAAGAAACTTTAATTTGTCTGTGTCAGAAGGTAATTGGTAGTACATTGGGAGGGTGATTTACAAGATTTTCATGCTGAATTTTTAAGCTTATGATAAATAAGATGTCCCTTGTCTGTCATAAACCATTAGGTCAACAAACCTAAACCTTTTATGCAGCCCTGTGCACAGTAATTAGCATGAGAATGTTAATGGCCACTTATTTCACAGGGCAGAGACATCAGACACACCACAGGGGGTGGAGCCAGCACTGTGCGAGCGGGCACAGTCCTATTCAGGTCCCAGGTGCAACTCCTCCCTCCCATCTAGATGCAGATCTCTCTATTCACCACTGGGTTGACTCATTCTGTCTCCTGGAATCCCCCAGCCCTGTCATTCCAACTCCAGATAAGGAATACACAACCTAGCAGAGGCAGGCTTTGGATAGTTAGACAAGAAAATACCTACTTTCTAAAAGTGGTATTTTCAAGCACAGAATGTTAAAACCAACTTCACTAAAAGATGCATTTTATCATTCTGAGTTCAGGCATACTAAACTCGAATTTCTACCATGTTCCCTGAGTCAGTTAGGATTATAACTGCCCATTCTGGCCTACAGGGAACAGGTAGCCTTGCAATTGTGAAAAACAAAAATGGCTGTAATTCACTATTAGGACATGCCACACACATCAGGCTTGTCCTATCTTATACTTACAATGCGCCCTGCCCTTGGGCCTTCCATAGGGGTGTCTGATATGAAGAAATTGGAAGGTTTAGGGACTGGCAGGTAGGTGCACTTGCCCAGTCAGCATGGCAGTACCAGACTGCACACAGGCTCTGCAATGGCAGGCCTTACACACATTTTACAAGGCTGCTTCTGTGGGTGGCACAAACAGTGCTGCAAGCCCACCGGCAGCATTTGGTTTTACAAGCCCTGGGCACAGTCAGTGCACGCTACTAGGGTATGACAAGTAAGCCAAACAAGACAATCATGGAATCCCTAATCCATACATCGATTTACAATAAGGAGAGCATATGCACTTTAGCACTGATCAGCAGTGGCAAAGTGCCCAGAGTCATAAAACAGCCAACAACAGGTCAGAAAAAATAGAGGAGGAAGGCAAAAAGTTCAGGGATGACCCTGCAAAAAGGGCCAAGTCCAACAGCCATGGTAATGGCCACCAAAAAAACACCTTCATCGTCACAAACTTGATGTGCACCTCAGTCAAAGGCTCAAAGAGAGAAGCCACCAAAGCACACAACACCAGGAGAAGGTCTCAAAAAGGAAACAATGGCCACACCACAGGTGAGCCAAAACAAAACTCTGCAGCAACCAAGAGACCAGGTCATCAACATCCGACAAATTCCCCCAAGGGGAACAAAACACCTGAGCTTGCAAAGTGGAAACAGACAACCTCTTTTCAAACACCTCCTAGATAAATTGCAGCACACCAGGCAGAGAGCAATCCAAGGGGGACAACTCCAGAGCAAGACACCACCACTGGAAAATCCCCCAGTGTCGCCCAGAGGACCAGAAAGTAGAAGGTTTCTGAGACTGCTGTAGACCCAAGGCTAAATGCTTGGAGAAATCCTGACTCCGCCACCCCTGCCTCTCGAACTCCAAACCGACAACCATAGCTGTGGGAGGGACAACATCAGGGATGACTGCAGGGCAGATGGAAAGCAGGGGAGCAACCTAGGACCTCAAACAGCCCACAGCCACAGAGTGGGATATCAAGATCGGCGAGGCCGAAATGGAAGCACCACGTGAGCCAAAAACAGGGTGATCAGTGCAAGGGATGGGAAGGCTTACAAGAGGTGTGACAGCCAATGAAAGGTTTGAGCATCTAACCCCCCCTACCCGCCCTCCTGATGGATGCAGGAGCAGAAGCGAGGCAGCTGAGTGTTGTCCGGAAAGCGAATTGGTCAAGAAAGGGAGGCCAAAAAGTCTCCAGAGTCAGAGACAACTCCTGGGAGGTGGGGAATTAACTATTGAGGGCATCTGCCACCCCATTGTCCACTCCCCAGATATGAACAGCCGTCAGAGACAAAAGATGCCCCTCAGCCCAACAAAACAAGGGAATCACCACTGCATTTAGAGATTTGGTTCTGGTCCCTCATTGATGATTCCGGTAGGACACCGTCACCAGGTTGTCAGAACGCACCACGACATTGCGTCCTAACAACCAACTGAGGAATTTCATGACAGCAGAGACACTGCCGTCAACTCCTGCCAATTCGATGAATGCATCCCTTAAGCGGGCCAGAGTCTAATGTTGCCCCCACCCGAAAGCACTGGCATCTGTCATCAGGACTGCTGGAGGAGAGGGCTGCAACTTCAGACCCCTGGAAAGATTGGCTGACACTGTCCACCAACACAAGGCAGGGAGGATGGAAGGAGACACCAGAACCATAAGGGTCAGATTGCAAGACAAAGGATCCCAATGGGCCAACAGATGTACTTCTATTGGCCAGGGATGAAACCATGCCCAAGGCACCGTAAATACTGCTGCTTCCATGAGACCCAGAAGCCTCAACCAGAGATGAGCCAGGAGGGAGAACCCCCTCAAGAACTCCTGAGCAAGAGAACCCTAGGTCACTGTCTGAGAGACAGGCAGGAACACCCTGTTTAGATCGGTGCGAAAGCAAGCCCCAATGAAAATCAAGTCCTGATAGGAGTCAAGGGGAAACAACCGTTACAACACAACTGTTAAAACGGACTACTTTTACAACGCAACTACTACAACGCAGGATCCTTTACAAAGCATGCCTTTACAACGCATGACATTACATAGCAGATGCTATTACAACGCATGCCATTACAATGTAAGTATAGGTAAGTTTATCTTTTTTAAAACATTTATTTAATTTGGGTTATGGGGTGCAGGGGTATTTTTAGGGTTCAGGGCTAGGTTTGGGTTATGGGGTACAGGGGTATTTTAAGGGTTCAGGGCTAGGTTTGGGTTATGGGGTACAGGGGTATTTTTAGGGTTCAGGGCTAGGTTTGGGTTATGGGGTACAGGGGTATTTTTAGGATTCAGGGCTAGGTTTGGGTTTTGGGGTACAGGGGTATTTTTAGGGTTCAGGGCTAGGTTTGGGTTCTGGGGTACAGGGGTATTTTTAGGGTTCAGGGCTAGGTTTTGGTTTTGGGGTACAGGGGTATTTTTAGGGTTCAGGGCTAGGTTTGGGTTTTGGGGTACAGGGGTATTTTTAGGGTTCAGGGCTAGGTTTGGGTTATGGGGTACAGGGGTATTTTTAGGGTTCAGGGCTAGGTTTGGATTTTGGGGTACAGAGGTAGCTTTAGGGATTAGGGATAGGTTTTGGGTATAGGGGTACAGGGTATTTTAAGGGTTCAGTTTTAAAAAAACTACTTTAAATAAATTAAATTAATTAAATTAAATTAATTAAATATTTATTAATTACAATTTTTTTAAAAAGATATACTTACCTATACTTATGTTGTAATGGCATGCGTTGTAATAGCATCTGCTATGTAATGACATGCGTTGTAAAGGCATGCGTTGTTAAGGATCCTGCGTTGTAAAAATTGCGTTGTAATGGTATGCGATGTAAAAGTATGCCTTTTAACGTCATACATCCGGAGTCAAGTTGACACTTGGGAAGGTTAAGCCTTGAGCCTGCAATGCAGAACCAACCAACTCCCGATCTTTCAACAACTGATCCCGAGATGGATCTTGGATCAGCCAATCATCGAGGTATGAGTAGATAAGGACACCATGAAGATGGAATGAGGCCACCAACGGCACCACCACTTTGTTGAACACCCTCGGGGCAGACCCAAGGTCAAAGGGTAAGACTGGAAAGCTGAAAAAGATGGCCCGAAGACAAAACCTCAGGAACCAGTAAGAGCAGGAGTGAACCGGATCTTGATAGTATTACCAAAACCGTGGGCGGAGAACTCCGCTCCGCCTGCAGAGTGTGCAGAGTTTTGCCTACTCCGTGTTTTTCGAAGAACGCAGAGTAGGCAAAACTCTGCACACTCTGCGGCAGAGCAGAGTTGGCCCGCAGCCTGCCTCCATCCCCATATCAAAAATGTATTAAAGTACAGTAAAGAGTAAAGTAAAAAGACTTACCTTCACTGCTGCGTCCCCGGGCTGTCGTCCTCCTCTTCCTTGCGTCTCAGGGTGATCTGCATGCGCATTCCTTGTGAGAAATGCACATGCGTGGGAGCGCGCACATGCGCTGATCACCCTGAGATGTGAGGAAGAGGAGGACGGCAGCCCGGGGACACTGCAGTGAACGTAAGTCTGTTAATACTTTACTGCTTATTGTATTTTTATTAACTTTTTAATATGGGGGGTGATGGTGGGTGGCGGGTGGCTCCGTCCAGGGTTAATTACGACCTGCAGATCTAGGGTGCCAAAGAGATGGTCTGGGAGAACCAACGGAATCACCCTATGAAGAGTCTCCATTTTGAAGGGGGGCAGGTGAACCACAAATTTGTTCAGGGCCTTTAAGTCCAGCTGAAGACGGAATTCCCCTGTCACTTAGGGCACAAGAAAAATCAGGGAGTAAAATCCACTCCCCATCTCCATAACTCCTGAATCGCTCCGTTCCCCAAGAGGGACATGACCCCCAGAGAAAGCACAGCCCTCTTTGTTCGATAGGATGGACAAGGAGTCAGACGAATCCCTAAGTTCGTAGGAGGCTCTGAAAACTCAAAGCGATACCACAGAAGAACATTGACCTGCACTCACACATTGAAAGATGACTGTAAACAGGTCAGAAGACAGAACTGAAGCTGACCTCCAACCAACAATCCGGAATCAGTTGCCATATAGTCAGGAACAAGGTTTTAGTGTGGGGATTTAGCTTTCCTGTCCTGACCCCTGCCTGAAGAAAACCTCCCCTAACCGCTAGAAAACTGCCTCTGAGAGGGCGGATGAAAAGGGGTTTTTAGGCTTCAGAGAAACAGCCATGGAGGAGGACTGCTTAAAAGAAGAAGGGTGCTTTTTCTCCTTAAAAAGTTTGTGCCACTCTTCCCCAAACATCATATTCCCCATAAAAGGCAAGCGTATGGCAGAAGCTTTCTGAGTGAAATCAGTCTTCCAGTTCTTTAAAACTAAATTGCGGCGAGCCACCGCACCAGCCCTCCCATAAAGGGCTGAGGGCCAAACCTCATCGAAGGACACGTCAGAAAAGAATTCCTCTTGTGCTCAATATGCTCTATAAGCCCAAAACAGTTGGACGTATCATCCAGTGACTGATACATAGTCTTGCAGGGCCAAATGGGAACCTGAGTAAACCTTCCGAAGGGAAGCATCTGCCTGGATGTAGAGATGGACCGGCAAATCCACTGCCGCTGAACTCCAAAATTGGCGTAGAAATGAACCACCAGATGTTCTGGGAGTTTCGTCGCTAGGAAAACCCATGTTGGACTTGACATGCCTCTCAAGCCTGGCAACATGTCCTTATCAATGTATTTATCTTTTTGCTCCTCACAGCCCATCCAATCATCTTCAGAATTGAAAGAATGAGAGGGTTGACCTGGAAAAGAGCCTTTGGTACGGGGATCCTCGCCCATTCCCCATCATCTGCAATGTTTCCTTAATCATTCTCTGGATTCTGGCATCATCAATCTCCCTACAGTGTTTAGACCACGCTGGAGAAGGAGCGGAAGAAGTCTCCGAAGAGGAGGAGTGCTCCACATGTCAGCGCTACCTGGAATGTTTGCCCATTCCTGCCTGCCAACACCAATTCCTCATCATTAGCTCAAACTTGAAATAGGAACAGTAACAGGGGCACACCAGGAACCAGCCACTGCTCCCAAAGTCTACAGCACTCTTAATAACCAGCAGTTTTCAAAACAGGAATTAGCCAAGCGCAATCCTGCGTAACTGCAAAGGACAGGCAAGAACAGGAGCAATCAAGGCAATCTATAGCACCTGTTTCCCTGGAGGCATCATCCCGGCCCGATTCTGAGGAACATCAGAAATCGGATAATACCAGGTGTTTTCAAGGTAGCAAGGCAGTAGCACCACAAGAGCAATGAAACCACTATGCGATACTCCCCTAGTGCAGCCACAAATGAGGACGCCAAAAACATCGTATTCAAGCGCCTGACTTCCTGGACTGCACCCTCGCCAGAAATCAGGCAACATATTCCGGATTGGAACCTCCTCCAGGGAGCAACACCCGCACAGGACACTGTCCGAGGAATGGCAGCTGCAAGGAGGAGACGCATCACCTCCCGAAGTGCCCGGCAAACCAGGAGGCGTAACCAGGACCCCACCTGCAGTAACACTGTACCAACCAGGAAGATCCCAGCGTGTCTCCCTCCAAGCCCGACAGTGAGGGAGACAAAAACACCAGCAACATCTCCATCGCCAGGCAGCAGAGATGCGAGCACACCAGGAGCCCACGAGCTCCTGACTCATCCCATTCTGTCGGCAGACAGAAAAAAAGAACAGAGAGAATGCCGGGTAAGGTACGTTTATGTACTCCTGGTGGGAGGGGATGGGCTAGGGCCAGCATTCCTTCCTTCTTTTTTTCTGTTGGTGAGATAGGATTATCTCACTTGTTCGTGGATGGGACGAGGACAGGTGGGACCAGGAGGTAATATAAAGAACAGAAGGTCATCTGATTAAGAAGATAGTTTGCTTTCTACATCACCACAAATCATTTTAGATATGCCTTACTAACTTTCCAAATAGACCTGGGGGAGGGGTATTGTGTTTCCAAAAGGTGTTCTAATTGTGGGAACTGTGCCTTGCTGCTGTTAGGATGCGTGTTTCTTTTAAGCCCTGTCTGTAACCATCAGCCTAGGAGTCTTAGCATGGTGGGTGTCACATGGGTAATTTCTTTCACTACCCTATACTTATTTATGCTCATGGCATTAGGTTTACAAAACAGTAGTTTTCAGAAAATAGAACCGATTATCTTTAAAAAGAATTAAACAGGATTCTTTTTACACTAAGCAAGAAGACCCTGTAGCTTGAAAATATAATGTAGGCTACGAAAAACCTTGGGGTTTAGCAACGATATACTCCATCCTCAAAGTAATGGCTATTTTTGTAGCACATATAATGAGTTTTTTAACAGTTAGGCACTGGCTGTGCATTCCCCCCACCGTTGGCTATGGATTATGTGCACTTTCTGCACATTCTGGCAAGACAATTGAAAGCATAAAGTCCAGAACAATTGCTTTATTCATTAATTTCACAATATTCACAAAAGGTTAGTCGCACTAGTAGGGCAACTATGTAAAGATCAACAAATAATCACATTCAGCATTTTCTGAACTGTTTCATTGTAAAATGAGGAGGAAAGCGGTTATACTTTTTATAATTTTTATTTGTAGTAATGCCGCACCAATTTGATTAATTATACTATGAACAACTGTCAAATTTTATTGTATGAAAAACGCATTGCTGTGCTAGTGCAAACACACTGACGTGGGTACTTATAGGAATTTATTGTCATCATATTACCTGCAAAGGACCCTTATAATTAAGGCTTCCTGTTTTCGATTTTTACTGATTTTTACAGATAAATACAGACAGAAAACATTATTTTCTTGTCTGTATTTATTTTTAAATGTGGATAAATACGGAAATTGGGTTGCTTTTTGAGTAATTCTAAACACTGTCTGCCATGACTGGCGGGACAATAGATGTGTGGGTTGATAAGGGGGTTAAAAAAGGAAGGAATTTTAGTAAAGAGGCTTTAAAAGCAGTAGATATTTACAAGGTTGATACTGAAATGTGCATATTTTCATGTAAATGCACTGACTTATATTCTGTGGGTCTTCACAGTGCTGAAACTTGGCAGGCATTCAAGTATGAGTGCATATTTATCGGTTTAAATGTGGGAATATACTAATTACAGCTTAATTTTTCCACAAACCCCAAAGTAAAAATTGATAAATACAGATAAAATTAGCAAAAAATAAATATGGATAAATACAGATGGAAATGGCTAAAAGATAAATACCATAAAACCAGGAGCCCTACTTATAATCCGATTACCTAGTATTAAGTACTAATTTTTCAGTAATTCTACTCATGGTACACATATGTATAGAACGTTGTTTTTATAATAGAAGTGCCCTATGCATGTTTGAAGTTGTGCCTTTGTTCACATACAGTTCACGATCTAGTTGCTGCCACCCATAGAATAACTAATTCTCCTGTGTTACCTGAGCCAGGATAAACCTCCAATACCTGATGCATTGTAAGTTGAGCATTTGGAGGAGTATACTGGGAAGTACATAACTGAGTCAGTAAGTAGCCTCATGCTCACATCAGCTAATTCAAAGCAAAGCCCAATCCCCATTATAAGTCATTCTTCAATACAACCTGTAAAATTAAATGGAACTTCATAAATATATATATATATCCCTAATATTATGGTGGGATAGCATTACATACCCAATTTTATGATGGGAAGTGAGGCCTAAAGACCTTCAAACAGCAGAGACTTTTTTTCATTTATTGATAACCCCAAAGTACATGAGCAATGTGAAAAGTCAATGGGGTGGGAGCAAGAAATGCATAACATAAGATCACTTAGTGAATGGTCCGCTCACTTAGTTATAACGCATTTTAAAATCATAATCTGAGCCTGTGGAAAAAAGCAGAAGGGCCAGAACACAAGCCAAAACCCCTGGGTGCTCTAGAAAGCTAAGATCTGTTGGATGCAGCAAAAAGTGATTTGTAGACTATATTGGCCGCAGAAAAAAATACAAAAGTCAGAACTATTAGACTCAGTTTGTTTTTAGGAATGCATGCTGGAAGTTGGTACTTGTGAAACATTTGTTTCTATCATGTCCTAAAGTCTCTACTTTCTGTTATAAATCTTATATTTGGAGGTACAAGTAAATTATTGAGTCTGACAGATAATGTAATGATGCAGGTGCTAAGGGCAGTGATATGTTCGGAGCAAACTTGTTTGGCATTGGATGTTCATTATCAATCGTCAATAGAAACATAGTCTGTGGCCATACTGCATTTGATATGCTTAGAAAAAGATTCTTACACAGGTCAACAAAGGCTGGAGTGGAGACATTTGAGATTACATGATGTACATTTCTAGAAATAAACTTCCAACTCGACTATTAGGATTTAAGAAAGCAATTTTATTGAATGGTTGACTTCCTCTGTCCCCTACCTTTCTTCCTTGTCTTTTGGCTTTGTTTTCAAATATAGCTATTCTATATAGTTTTAACAGTCTGTCTTGTGCAGAACTACCAAAGCAAAGGACAAAATATTATCTCCCTAGTTAAATATACACCTGTGCAGACTGAGGCACACTCATCAACTTCACAACTGTCCCTTGTAGGGCTCCTTGAAAGGGTACCTATCAGTTTTATCTAGTCCCCCCCCCCCCCTTTAAGATCAATTCCAGAGACCATGCCTGATGTGTCTCCACTGTTGGATGTTTTAGCAATGTGGCTATTTTGACATGCCTGCCATCCCCCTGAATCAGAGTATTTTATTGGTGGTTCATCTGTGGTTCAAGAGATGAATTCAGGAAATGGGATTTACTATGCACACAACTATGGTTACAAAGTGACAGATGGTGGAATAGACCATTTATATGGGAAATCTGTGACAGAGCCACTTGTTCCTTTCTGTAATCACAACATAATATTTAATTCAAGAAATGAACAAAGGGGACTGCTGCAATGGAGGCCCGTTAGGTAGGTGTAGCCCCACCTGAGGAGTGTGAACTCCAAACGGCCTGTGCAATTGTTTGGGTTTGAATCTTGAGTTTGATGGGAACTGTGTATGTGAGACAAAAGCCCAAAAATAAGGCTCCTTCTGAAGTGGCTGGTGGGGACTGGAGAGTCGTTGGCTTAAGCTGGTTAGGGCAGAGTGATGCCATATTGTTGTCCTTGTTGTTATTTTTGTTTGGACCAAACTATGCCTGAACATTTTGCTGTCCCGTAGTAGTCTCTCCAAGAGCCTCTTCTTCGCTGGGTGGTCTTGATGGTGACAGACAGAGCAAATATGATAGGAAGGTCCACCTTTCCTGTTGGTGACAGGGCCTGGCTGCACTGTTGCAGATGGTCCGAGGGCAGAGTATTTTTTCAAGGAGAGGAAAGGCAATTGGCTAGCAATGGCCAGTGGTGGCTGATTTCTCCATCCTTTTTAGTTTTAGAAGCAGTAGTTTGGCAGGGTTTCGGGGGCCGGGATACAATGTTTTCGGAGTGCAAAAGTAGCTGCAGGACTTTAACCAAGCAGCAGCACTCATTATACTTAACCTCTGGGGCACTGTTTGTGCTTCTCCTGTTCTATTCTATTTTCACCCTGGTGGTAATTTGGAACTGTGTAGCGGTGGTGCTCTGGAGCATTTTATCACTGGTGCTCAATACGCTAAACATAGTTTGCAGCGTTATTTGCTTTATTCTTGAACTTTTTGTCAATTCTGAACATGTTTTTGGGGTGAATATAAAAAAGGATGCAGGACGTACCTCTGTAGCATGTTTTCAGTCTGTTTATCACTGCCCTGCCATTTCGTTGAGTCTACCTACACTATCCGGGGGAAACGTTTATGTGCAGGTGCCCTAAATTAGCTGCGGTAGGATGGCTCCAAAGCAATTTAAGAGAAAGACAGGGAGAGGGATGTAGATATGATGCTGGCAACGGGGCATTCGGACTCCACTGGGGAGCTACTGGCATTATTGCATCCGCTCTGGGGACTGGGGCTTAACACAGGCAGGTTGTCCAGTCCACAACAGGACCCTCAACCAGCCTCTGAGCCAACTTCTTTGGATAAGGATGGGGGAGCATCCAAGAAGGACATTCCCTCTAGTACTAAAGTACACAGGTAAAAGAACACCCTATGGGTAAGGGGGAAGACAGGAACGATTTATGCAGCTGCACCCCAGATCACTGGTCTACGGAAGCTGCAGTTTTGCCCTAGCACTGTAAATTCAGTGGAGGAACACGAGGCAGGGCTTATGCAAAGCCAACAAAACAGACGGGTACCAACAACACTAGTGTGCTGGTGTCCAGCCTTGTATGTGTTTTGCCCTAGCTCTCAAAATTGGCAGCAGGGAGGGCTGGCCTAGAATCAAAGGGGATGCCCTATAATCAGCACCGAGGCTGGTTGAAATGCCCTGCAATAAGAAGTAACAGAATCTCACTGCTCACAGGATAGGACCACCAGGCGGGTAGTTAGCCCTGCAGCCTCAGATTGTTTCTTCTTTCCAAGCTCGGAATTCACCCTCTTCCCTGGCTGCTACACCTATGACAGCCCCTTTTTCCATGGCCTCCTCTACTGCTATAGGGACTAAGGGTAGCAAAGGTGAGGAAATGTGTCCCTCTAGCAAATTGCATGATTAGGTAATGGCTCTGAGGCATCAGTTGGGTTTGCACTTGACCATGGAGTTGTAGGACACAATCTAGAAAGAGTTAATGTGGATCTATTTTATCTCACTATAGAAAACACAGTAGAGAAGGATTCACAAGAGTCTAAAGGTTGCATCCATAAACAGAAACAGCCTAGGGCCGGACAGTCATGCAGTTATACTAGAAAAATGGCATGAACTAGTATGGCAGATGGCATTTCACCAGAACATATATGGGTGAATATGAGGAAAAGCAGGGTAACTTGTTAGAAGGAATATGACAAAGCTCTTAGGTTAAAGAAAGCATCTAACCCAAATATGTTCTGAGACCAAACTGACATTAATTATTGGTTGCACTACATGATGCTCAAAAAGAGTAAGGGTATGACGTAGTCGTTTGGACCACACTTGTGAGAGGTGATAAAAAAAAGTGGCATGTTGGGAATTTAATTTAAAAAAGCTTGCACGCGGCATTCAGGCACCTTTAAGTTCAAACACGATTGCTCCTTCTGCAGGACTTCATGACACCCTGTGTTCAAGTGCTTTATAAAATCTAAAGAAAAAGAGGGCAGACGTCAGCTGGTGAATGTCTCAGCTTTTAAAGCTGCCTCTCATGTATTTCTTCAGGCTTTGACCCTTTGGCTAAACTTTTGCCCAAAATCCAATTTAGCTCACAACAGCTTCCACCACAGTTCTAAAACACTGGTTGTAGAGGTTCAGGGTCACATGTTCTGCAAAAAACAGCAATCCCTAGGCCTTAAGAGGCAGTGGCTCAGAAAAAGAGAGAAAGTCCCTGCTGAAGGCAGACCCTTTTGGCAACCATCCCCATTGGCGACTTAATTTGTTCACTTGTAAGAAAGGTAGTTCCCAAGAAAGACGTAGGCTACTTCAGATTCATACACAACCGTACTGCCCAGGGGGCAGGTCAGTCAATGATGCAACTGACCCTGTGCTTTGTTCTGCAAGATAGTCCTCTCTGGATAAGACCCTTATCAAGTTGAGAAAGTTGAGACTTGGTCCAGCAAGGTAAAAGAGGACATAGAATCAGCATGTCCCCTTCTTCAAGTCAACCCTGATTACTTCAATCTGCTGGTTATTCAATTTGTGGGTAGCTTCTTTTATGACAAATGCACATTTATGTGGTGCTCAGTACATTGCACCTACTTTCAACAAACAGTTCACCTCCTTTCTGGAATGGGTCTCCACTCAGGTGTTTGGAACTGACTTGGTCATTTATCACATGGATTATTTCCTATTCTTGGGGTCCTGAGGCTGTAGGGGGTTTAACTAGTTGCTGTCTTCTTTCATTAGGTTCATGAACAAGGTTTGGTGTACTGCTGGCAGAGGACAAAACCTTTGGCCTAGATACTTCCCTGATATTTCTGGGGATTGAGATTGACTATGAGGGGGGGCATGGCTTGGCGCCTGTGGGTGATGGCGGCGCCTGAGTGAGGCTCTGCTACGGGTCCGGGTGATTCGTCCTTCAGACTCCTTGGTTTCTATACTGGAGACCGCAGTTAGTCGTCGGAACGTTCCCGCAATGCCGCGAAACTCCTGAGACACTTCTACTCCCAACGGAGACGGTAAATGCTGCATTTCTCTTCCGGAGGACGCTTTGCTGTTTGCGGCCGCCATTTTGCGCGACCTGACGCGGTGCGCTCCTCCTGTGAGGACGACTGCGTTTTTGTCTATCTTTCTTTGCCGGTGGCTGCATGGTGCTGAGTCGACCTCCGCCGCTCCTGGGATGATTGAAACCCGCTGCAGCTTTAAAGTTAAGACACCTAAGTGAGTGCTCTGATTTTAGCATATTCCGGTACAACGCGACCGCCATTTTGTTCAACTCGGCGCAGTTTGTTTCTATGCCGGTATGCTTCCTGCAACTCTTCATATTGCCTCACAAAAGGTTCTATTCTACGAGAATTAATTATGCATCATCATTGTTTTGAAGTACTGTGAAGCCGGCAAACTGCTTGTCATCTTTTTATTTAAATGCGCATTTTCCTGACAGTGGCTTCAGTTTTCCAAGGACCTTCTTCCTTACCTGGCATATTTAATGGATTGCCTCTCATCTGGATGGCTCCTGTGTTTACCATTTGATCACAGGCTTGACCTCCTCGAGGATCCTCTCTGCTCCTGCTGGTTTCTTTACCGCCTTTCATGATTGTGCAGTGCATTTACCCCAGAAGCCTTTCCTGTGCGCTTTCTCCTTAGTTGGTTCAGCTGTCTTTTTTGTGTAACATGCACTACGCCTGCTAGTTCTCCCTACACGCATTTTTGGCCTGGCGGCTTTCTTTTTTCACCAGTTTTATTCGACAACCTCCATGTTTCTTTCTACATGTACCTCATGATCAGCATCCAGCACTGGACCTCTCTTTAAGTGACTCTTTTCGTCGTCATTGGTGCTTCCCCTTGTTTTCTCTTCAGACTTTTGTTTCATTCCCCCTACACTTACTGGTGACTTTATTCTTTTCCTCACATTGTAACATTACGTTTTGTACACGTTCTTCTTCAGCTGCCTTTTATGGGACGACTTAAATCTATGTCTTGCCTACCTTCCAAAGAGCCTACTAAGGTGGCTTTTGTGAAAAATTCTAAAGTTTTCTCAGCTTTTTCTCAGTTAGAGGATTCTCTTGCTTCATCTGGCTCGGAGGCAGCCATGGATTCTTCTCAATCAGCATCAGGGAAAAACACCATGAAAAGACTAAAAAAAGATCCCCCTTCTCCGGCTAAGCAATCAACACCTGTTTCTATGGAACTTTTGCTGAAAGAGATACGATCATTCCATCCTTTTCTTGAGGAGATGGGGACACTTCGCCCTTTCATGGAGGAAACAAACGCTAAACTCCAAGTTCTAACGGACAATTGGTCACAAATCGAGACAAGGGTTTCCTCGGTTGAGCAATCTGTCGTATCTTTTCAGGAAACTCAAACCACAGTTTCGCATTTGTCCTCACAGGTGGGTGCTCTTCAAAAACAGGTGGAGGAGTTAGAAAATAGAGGCAGGCGGAATAACCTTCGCATTTACGGCTTAGTGGAAGGTCTTGAAGGTTCAGACCCGCCTGCTTTCTTCAAATCTTTTCTCCCCAAGTTGCTTCACCTACCAGAAGGTACATCTCTCTACATTCAGCGTGCCCATCGCCTTGGCCGTCTACCGACGTCTATGTCCTCTTCACAACGACCAAGAGGAGTCATTCTCTACTTCCTCGAGTACACTGATCTATTGAAGGTTCTGGCAGCTGCTAAGGCTATCTCCAAATTGGCTTGGTCTGGCTCTCCTCTGTTCTTCGCTCAGGATTATGCCAAAGCAACTGCGAATCGTAGGAAGGCTTTCCTGGGTATGAGAGAGGTCCTCCGCTCCATGGGTGCTCGTTATGGCTTGTACCATCCTTGTTTGTTTAAAGTCTCCTACAACAACAAGACGACTACCTACGAAGATCAAGTGAGACTGCAAAGTTTCATTAATGCACATCAGACATCTGCTATGGACGCCTCTGGTCCTTCCTCTTCCAGTCCTGGATGATTTGTAGCTAAGCCTACCTTTGTCTTTTTCTCGTTTGTCGTCATGGTTATTCCTCTCTAGCGTTTTTGCTCCTTTGATTGTTTTCCCTCTTCCGATGTATTATTGCCGTTTGTTTCATGGTCTTTTTATTGACTAATGTTCGTAATTTATTACTGTTCTTTACCCTTCTTTGTCTCCACAGGAACCCTTCCTTGTCCTCCCGGATCCCTGCCCAGCTGATCTCATTTGTGTTGCCTTACCTATATTGCCCCTTCCCCCCTCGACTTCTCCTTGTCTTCCTTTTTTGTAGGTATGTTTTCCTCCTGTTTTCTGTACCTCCTTTGTTTTTTGTTCTTGTCTTCTTCCCTTTTCTTCATGTTTCACTTTCCTTATTTGTATAATGATGATTATTTTCTTTTTTCAGGTTGTATTTCTTTCGTATACATTATTTTTCTTTCTTCTACTTCTTTCTTCTTACTCTTGGGTCTTCTTCATATTATTACACATATTTTCACTATACATTGCTTTTTTCCTGTTCAATTCGCTTTTTTCTTCCTTCTCGTTCTTCTAATCACTTCTTCTCTCTTGTTTTACTTACTTGTATTGATTTTATTTTGGATTTCTTATTTAACAAATTTGTTGCTCTAATATACAAACTAGGTCTTTGACTGTAACTTCCTGGAACGTTAAGGGTATTAATTCTCCAATTAAACGACAGTGCATTTTATCTCACCTAGCTAAACTAAATGTTGATATTGCATTCCTTCAAGAAACTCACCTTTCTGACATAGAATCTGATAAGCTTAAAAGAGGTTGGGTGGGTGAGGTCTTCTATTCACAAGGTGATGGTAAGCGCAATGGTGTTGCTATTTTATGTCGCAGGTCGCTCCCATTCACAGTCAATTCCCAAGAATCAGATACCAATGGCAGATGGACACATGTCAGATTATCGCTTAGAGGTGTTCCAATCTCTCTTCTTAATGTTTATGGTCCCACTAACGGTGAACCCCTTTTTTGGGCTGAGTTTTCTCGACGCATTACCCAATTCATGGATGATAATTTCATCCTTGCAGGAGATTGCAATCACCCTCTTGATCCTTTTTTGGATCGGAAATCTGATGCCACTTATATTCCCACAAAGCCACATAAATTCTTTACCCAAGCTATTTCACAACATAAGCTTGTTGATTCCTGGCGTTTATGTAACCCATCTTTGCAAGAGTTTACTTTTTACTCACCCCATCACCGTTCCCAATCACGACTGGATTACATTTTTGTTTCCCATGATCTTGCCCAAACGCTCACCGCAGCGGAAATTGGTCCAATACTGCTTTCCGAACATGCCCCTGTAGTAGTTAGCCTTGAGGTTCTCCCCAAAATTAATGGTCCTAGAAGGTGGCATTTTAATAATGCCCTCCTTCTAGATCCCAAGTTTTCCACTTCCTTCTCTACCTTTTTTGACGAATTTTTCCTTTTTAATGATGTCCCACCCGTCTCCAAATGTAATCTCTGGGACACCTTTAAAGCAGCTGCGAGCGACTTCATTATTAATTTTGTTGCTAAGAAACGCAAGACTGCTCGCCAATTCACTTAAACTCTCCTTCATGACATTAAGAGATTGGAACACGCCTATTTCACTTCACACTCCTCAGATAGTCTGACAAATGTAGTCGCTGCTAAGATTAAATTTAATGAAAAGTCTACTGAAGATGCTTCATTGTATTTGCTTAAGTCAAGTGCCAAATTTTATGGTGGTAGAAACAAAGCTGGAAAGATTCTTGCTAATTACTTAAAGGTCAAGCACAATAAGGTGAACATTGAATCGGTTTATGACACTGATGCACACTTACAACATAAGGATGCTGATATTCTCGCTACTTTTTCCTATTTCTACGAGACTTTATATACCTCTGACACCCAATCATCTCCTCAATCTCTTACTCACTTCTTTTCCACCATTCAACAACCTACATCTCCCCCTCCTGACCTCTCCTCCTTAGAATCTGACATTACACAAAAAGAATTGCTTATTGCCCTCCAACGTCTTAAACTCAACAAAGCTCCTGGCCCAGATGGTTTTACTGTTGAGTTTTATCTTCACTTTTCCAAACTAATAATTCCAAAACTTCATTCCCTTCTTCACTCTTTTGCTGCATTAGGTACTTCCTCAGGCACCTTTTCGGACGCACATATTTGTTTAATACCCAAACCCGGAAAAGATGTCCAATATTGCAAAAACTACAGACCCATCTCCTTGGTTAATATTGACTATACAATCTTTGCCAAATCATTAGCGATTAGATTGGACCATTTGCTTCCTGACCTTCTAGGTGAAAAACAATCAGGATTTGTTAAAGGTCGTTACATCACTGACAACACCAGACTTTTATTTAACATATTAACAAAATCCCCACATCTTCAACACCCTCTCGTGGCAATAGCCCTAGACGCTGAAAAAGCGTTCGATAGGGTTGAATGGCTTTACCTCTTCAATACTCTTAGATGGTTTGGGTTTGGCCCTAAATTTACTTCCCTAATCTCACTATTATATTCCCGCCCACGAGCTGCAGTTTACGCTAATGGCCAAATCTCCCCTTATTTTGACCCTGGTAGAGGTGTTCGCCAAGCATGTCCTCTCTCACCTTTTCTTTTTAACCTTGCTTTAGAACCCTTTTTGTCCAGACTACGCCAAAATCCTAATATCCATGGCTTTCAGACTAGAGATCTTTCCGTTAAACTCGCTGCTTATGCAGACGACATATTACTTTTCATTTCGAACCCTGCGGTCTATATACCCGCTTTTTTGGAGGAAGTACAGACTTATTCCTCAATTTCTGGTTACAAACTTAACCATGATAAATGTGAAATCTTGCCCTTGACGAAATTCACCTTTAAGCCTGATTTCAGCACCTCCAATTTCACCTGGAGCTCTTCCCATATTAAATATTTAGGATTGCATATAACTCCTTCTATCCCAGATACTGTCTCCCTTTGTCTTACTAAATGCATTCAGAAGTTATCCGACCTTACAGCTAAGTGGCATCCTCTCTACCTGTCTTGGTGGGGCCGCTTAGATACTATCAAAATGATGCTTTCACCTATTGTTCTTTATACCCTTTCCAATATTCCTTTTTCTATTCCAGCCAAATTAAAAAAAAAATTAACTCAGTCTTATCCTCCTTTTTATGGCATAATAATAAACTCAGAATGTCTCTTGCTAAACTCATCCGTCCCGCTTCTGAAGGCGGGGTCAATTTTCCGGATTTCCCGGCTTATCACGTGGCTTTTTTGTTGCGTCAATCCTCCTTTTGGTTACAAGACCCTGATTCCCCCTGCCCTTTGTGGTCCAAGATTGAGCGCCTTTTCCTTTCCCCTTTCTCCTTCGCTGAGTGCATCTCCTTTTCTCGCAAGCCCTCTTCCATTCTCACTCCTGTCCATAAATGTACTCTCAAACTCCTCTTATCTTCCAATCCTCCTCCTCCTGTATGTGTTGCTGACTTCCTTTCCTCCACTATTTGGCACAATAAATACCTTCTTCCCCGGTGTAAACCTATTTACTGGAAATCTTGGAGAACCAAGGGTCTGCTTTGGATATCACAGTTATTTTCTCAATCCACCTTCTTGCCCTTCCATACTCTTCGTTCCACTTTTGATCTACCCCTCTCTTTTGCTCCCAAATATCTTCTCCTTAAAGCATTGGTCATGGAAACTTACAATAAACTTTCCAAGTCTATCCCTTCTTCCCTCTCACCTGATCCCACCATTCGCCTTCATTCTACTTTACAAACTCTTCCTAAAACCTCTGTCATTTATAAACACCTTCATGCACATACCCTCCCCAGACCCAAATCCAAGGTGGAGGAGCATTGGGAGAATGATTTCTCCATATCATGGCCAATTTCTCTTTGGGACAAGATTTGGACAAAGATTCGTAAAACTTCTAGGGCTGCATCTTTAATGCAATCTATATTTTTTGTCTATAATCGTTTGCTACACCCTCCTTTTACCCTTCATACACGTTTCCCTGCCACATCAGATACATGTTGGTCTTGCTCTTTACCCAATGCCACTTTATTTCATATGCTGTTCCTTTGCAAGAAGGTACGAGCCTTCTGGATACAAGTCTGGGCACAAATTAATGTAATTTTTTCCACTAGTATTCCATTTTTCCCTACCCACATCTTTTTGGGAAGCCTTTCCCCTTGTTGGGACCAGATTGATCTCAATGTCCGTATTGTTGATTTATTATTGGCTGTTGCGTTTCAACAAATCACTATTAATTGGAAGTCTACGTCTACTATTACTTTTAAAGCATGGTGGTATAATGTTCGTCACAATCATAGACTTGATACTGCTTTTGTTTTTCCTGCCCAGTTGGCAGCTAAGCGTGCCGATTTATGGCTTCCTATTTCGCTGTATTTGGATAGTTGTACAACCTGCTCCTTTCATCCTAGACCTGTTCAACAGGAGGTTTCCAAACCCCCTTGATATCCTTATTTTTTCCTCATGTTCTACTAAAATGTTTAACTGCATAGTTAAAATTGCATTTGCTGTTATTGAATATTTATTGTACCCTTTCTTTACACTTCCTGTTATCTATGAATAGCACATTCTGTTCAAAATTGCTCATTTTGCGTTGCAATGTTTTTTGATTAGTATTCCTGTGATTTTCCCTCCCTTCCCTTCCCCTTATTGTTTTCCCTCACAACTCTTTACTCATATTTTGTATTATCACTTTGCTTTATCATTAATAAACTTTTCTTGAACTTAAAAAAAAGAGATTGACTATGAGAAGGGAGAATGCATGTTATGACAGGAGAAGGTGAGGGAATTTAAAAGATTACCATAGACTCTTGTCACAGGTCATACAAGGTGACCCTGCACCAGCTCCAGGTGTTGGTTGGGCAAATCAATTTGCCTTGTCCATCATTGCAGTGGGTCACCCCTTCTTTTGATCCTTTGACCAGGCAATGTCAGAGCTGTAAGAAAAACACAGTTGAATGCACCTATCAGCAGAATTGAAACAGACATCAGAATCTTCTTTGCTACAAAACTTCATTTGTACAATGGTTTGGTCTGCACCTGTTAAGTCAAGCCTGGAGTTCGGTCTAATTACAGATGCAGCAGGCAGGGTGGGATTTATTTTCATAATCTGGTTTAGTGGTGCGCCCACTCATGTCAGCAATACTGGTCTGAGACTGGTCTGGTGAGGAACCTTACCTTCCTAGAGTTGCACTCAATTGTAGTTGTGCTGCATGTTTGGACAGACCATTTCAAAATTCAGTCCATCCCATTTTGGTCTGACAGTATGTCCTTGGTTGAATCCATTAACTTTCAGAATGCTAATTTCAACATGGTACTGAAAATTGGTACGGGCTGGTACTGATTTGTTTGAAGATCAATATTCTATTTACAGCTAAACCTGTCCCTGGTATTCTAAATATGCAGTCAAAACCTTATCTTGTTTTAAGTTCAAGGATTTCTGACACTTCCACTAGGGGCAGAAGTGGAGCCCATCCTCCTCCTGGAGCAAGTATGGAGTCTTGGTGCTCATCCCTGCCAGACCTAGGTTCTGCTACTCTAATACCAAAAACAAAGAGGGCATGTAAGAGGTATTTTCATTCTTATCTGGCATTTAATGCATGGCTTTCTCGAGTAAAGGGATTCCTGGAGCTCGCCAGCATTTTCAAAACAGTACACTGCAGATGTAGCCTATTTCAGTAAGGTAGCTGTTTTCCTCATTCGTATATCCTCCCCATGAACAATGCCCTCAAAGGGTATGAAAGGGTGGAGGGGGCAGGACAAGACAGAGGGTGGCCCGTTGATTTGGATACATATGGAAGGATCCATCCCAGAAATCTGCAATTCTAAGTATAAAGAAGTATTATTTAGGACATGTTTTCCTCGCCTTTTATGGAGCATTTAGGATCTTTGTGTTGGTGGTAGGATCCAAAAAGGACATTCATGGGAGATTGCTGCTGGAATACATTACCTGGTTGACAAAGGACTTGGTAGTTAACCTCCCCAATTCCAAGACAGCTAGGCACGGGGGATCAGGTGATTCTGAGGCAAGCGGATGCTTTCCAAGGTTGCCCAGTCACCACAGTAAAAGAATTTTAAAGTCTTCTGGCCCAACCACCTCGCTACTGGTCCACAGTAGCAGTATCCCTTTTACTAGGTAGGTACCCATTGTGTCAGGAGGGGCTCTGCTGCTGGACACTAGCGTGGACACAGGCAAGTTCAGGGCTGGGAGCGGACCCGCAGGGACTCAAACTTCCAGGAGTCACTGCGTGAGGTCAACCCACAACACCTGGGTCGCTCTCCCTGACTGCCCCGCCCCTCGCCCTAGCACTAAAAGCAGCTTCCATTTTGCACGTCGTGGGATTCCTTGCCTGTCCGTTTGTTGCTGTGGGCTGTTTTCTTCATCCTTGGATTTCACTTTTCATCGGCAGCTCCTCGCCGGACCCGCTCCGCGGGTCCCGCTTCGCGACGAGGGGAGAGGCGCACTGTGTCAGGAGGGGCTCTGCTGCTGGACACTAGTGTGGACACAGGCAAGTTCAGGGCTGCGAGCGGACCCGCAGGGACTCAAACTTCCAGGAGTCCCTGCGTGAGGTCAACCCACAACACCTGGGTCGCTCTCCCTGACTGCCCCGCCCTAGCACTAAAAGCAGCTTCCATTCTGCACGTCGTGGGATTCCTTGCCTGTCCGTTTGTTGCTGTGGGCTGTTTTCTTCATCCTTGGATTTCGCTTTTCATCGGCAGCTCCTCGCCGGACCCGCTCCGCGAGTCCCGCTTCGCGACGAGGGGAGAGGCGCACTGTGTCAGGAGGGGCTCTGCTGCTGGACACTAGCGTGGACACAGGCAAGTTCAGGGCTGCGAGTGGACCCGCAGGGACTCAAACTTCCAGGAGTCCCTGCGTGAGGTCAACCCACAACACCTGGGTCGCTCTCCCTGACTGCCCCGCCCTAGCACTAAAAGCAGCTTCCATTCTGCACGTCGTGGGATTCCTTGCCTGTCCGTTTGTTGCTGTGGGCTGTTTTCTTCATCCTTGGATTTCGCTTTTCATCGGCAGCTCCTCGCCGGACCCGCTCCGCGGATCCCGCTTCGCGACGAGGGGAGAGGCGCATTGTGTCAGGAGGGGTTCTGCTGCTGGACACTAGCGTGGACACAGGCAAGTTCAGGGCTGCGAGCGGACCCGCAGGGACTCAAACTTCCAGGAGTCCCTGCGTGAGGTCAACCCACAACACCTAGGTCGCTCTCCCTGACTGCCCCGCCCCCCGCCCTAGCACTAAAAGCAGCTTCCATTCTGCACGTCGTGGGATTCCTTGCCTGTCCGTTTGTTGCTGTGGGCTGTTTTCTTCATCCTTGGATTTCGCTTTTCATCGGCAGCTCCTCGCCGGACCCACTCCGCGGGTCCCGCTTCGCGACGAGGGGAGAGGCGCACTGTGTCAGGAGGGGCTCTGCTGCTGGACACTAGCGTGGACACAGGCAAGTTCAGGGCTGCGAGCGGACCCGCAGGGACTCAAACTTCCAGGAGTCCCTGCGTGAGGTCAACCCACAACACCTGGGTATCTCTCCCTGACTGCCCCGCCCCTCGCCCCACCTCCCCCTTTATTACTGCACTGTGACACCGCTGCGCGGGAGCGCGCGGGAAGGCGCCGGGAGAAGCCCGGGACAAGGGCGGGACCGTCTGTGGCCGTCCGGGGCCGAAGGAGGCCGGGCCGGGCCCACCCTCTTTTGCCTGTATATTCCTTATCCTAGCTGGACTGTGCTACAGGACCCGGTTATGTCATCACCGGCCCTAAGTGAAACTCCCTCTACGGCTGGGGGTAGTAACACTGGGACGCTAGATAACTACTTTAAATCAGCGAAGGGGGAAGGGGGAAAGGAAAGTTCCCTTGAGAAGCGTAGGGCAGACCGCCGCCGCTCCATTGAAAACATGAAAAACAGACCTCTTGGCGACATAATTCCCTACCCTATCTCCCAAGGGGAAAGCCCCTGTTTTGGTAGTCAGGATTTATCTACCCAAGAGGGTGTTCCCCTACTACTACGGGATACTATCCCTAACCCCGCTATACTCCCTGAACAGACCATGGAGGCTATCCAACCCCTAACTGTTAGCAGTATGACTGTCGATTTGGTCACCCAAACACCCCCGGCAGCTAAAGCTAGGAAAAATAAGCCCAAGCAAACTGTTGTGGCGGAGGTACATGGTCCTCCACCCAATAAGCGCAGAAGAAAGACGAGGGGGGGCCAGGGAAAGACTAAAATTCCCCACTCAGACTTTGGGAAAAATTATAAACCGGCACACACTCCAAACAGGCTTATAGAAAAGGCGCCTGCAGTCGCTTCCCCCAAGGGCACTAACATGACCTCTGCAGTTGCCAATAGTGACATAGGGGCTAATTTACCCAATATAGTGCCCCCCACCACATCCCTGGGGAACATTGAATTTCTACTAAGATCACTCTTACTGCCTATCAGTGAGAGTATAAAAAAAGTAGAGATCAGGCTCACTATCCTAGAAGCCACCTTAACTAGTTTGAATACCACAGCTAGTAAGCAGACAAAAGCCGCCAGGCCCAATCTTCCTGCAGGGACCCTCACCTATCCACAAAAACCTCCTCCCAACGCAGGACCCACTCAGGGTGCTGCTGTTGCTACCTCTTTGCAACCACTTATGTCCATCCAAGTCCCAGTTCCATCGAACATTCCTAATATTATGCCTCCCCAGATAGTAGCTCCAGTTTCCCATAGTTCAGTTCTAGGCACAAATCACAGGGCCCTATCAAACGTAAGTACTTCACCCCCTCCGCCGGTAAAGCTTGATCCCAGACCCCGGAGACCGGACTTGCCCCCGGAAGCGAACAGCTTTATGGTGGTATTGGCGGGTGCCCCCCCTCTTGAAAGGGGTGAAAATGAAAATTTCCTGTCACTTAAGAAGAAAGTCATCAAGTGGCTTAATTGGAACCGACCCTTACCGCCCCAGTTTAATAACGAGATCATCATGGTCAGAAGGGTACCATGGCTGGGGAGGACAAAGAAAACAATTGTAGGGGATTGCATTATGGTGTCCTTTCGAGACCCGGGCACTGTTCTACATATTTGCGCAGGGTCAAACAGATCACTGGACTCCACTATACAGTCATTGCCAGTCTCCTTCTTTTTCCCCTTCACCCGTATGTACCACGAGCCAGCACAAGGCAATTGGACAAGGGTAGAACGGAGACACAGATATAAGGAACACGCGACACGCCCAGTTTACCAACCGCCGGACACTCCCTTTTTTCATTACAATCGTTTTAACAGTTTGGGTGGGTTGGACGGGGTTGATTTACTGTCTTTAAACCCAGCCCCTAGCTATGCGACCCCGGATATTGACCCATCGGCTGTCACTGAGTTAGTTGGATCTACTGCTGACAACGTCCCCGGTGGAGCAAACGTGGGGGCACCTGGGGTTGCTCCCCCGGACACTTCTTCTTCTGCAACCTCTACTACTGAGCACCTGAGACTTATCTGGTGGAACGTGGCCGGACTTGCCAACAAGTTGATCACCCCCGACTGGATAGCATACATTGAGACTGGGGATGTCTGCATGTTCCAGGAGACCTGGGCAAGGGAGGAATACACACACCAGGGATACCAGTCATTCTTTATCCCGGCTAGGTGGGAGGGCAAGGGTCGCCCTTCTGGCGGACTAACTACGTGGGTGGCATCCCATCTAGGGTGTGAGGCCCAACGCTTACTGGTGCCATCTGACGATATTCTTGTGGTTCTACTGTCCTGGCCGAATCAAGCAAAACTTGTTCTGATTAACATCTACTCAAGGCCAGTGGGAGTTGCCAGGGAGTCATCCACCATTGATGAACTCTCAGCTTATCTAGCTGAAATATCAGGAGATCAACCCTACACCTGGATTCGGTATTTTAACACCCAATTGGATTGGGTGTTAAAATACCGAATCTGAAGGGCCTGTGGGACTGAAAGTAGTCCCACCTACATCCCAAATTTAAAAAATCGGTAAAATTACCGATTCGGTATTTTTGCGATTCGGTAATTTTACCGAATCGGTAAAATCCCTAATCGGACAAAAAAAGGTCCCCTACATCTCAGTAGGCCAAATACCGGTTGGAAACGGCCGAAATCGGCCGTTTCCGACCGGTATTTGGTACCTACATCGGGCCCTAGGTGGTTAGTACCTTCCGTAGAAACCCCTCCCCCAAAGGCATGGACCCCCGTAGCATTGCAGATCACAGCCCTCACCTTAAAATTCGGAATTAGAGCCTGTAATGGGCGTACCAATTCAGATGTACCCAGTAGAACCACCTACAATAGAGTAGGAAGAGAATCCCGTCTGGACTATGTTTTGGTACAGATAGTGAATTGGCCCACTATCAAGGATTTTAGGGTTACTGAAAGGCTAGACAGCGATCACAATGCTTTAGAACTTGATCTTATCCATCCTGGCCTTCAAACCCCTGCAACTATGAGTGAGGAAAACAAACCTGAACTTCTACTGGCTAACAACAGAAGAAGAATCAGGTGGGAAAACATAGCCTCGAGTCAGGAGAAGCTCCCGAAGCTTTATGCAGGATTAATCCCTATTCTAGAGAGAGTAGGAGATTTAGCCATCGGGGTGGGCAATAAAGATACACTGGGCAAACTACACCGGGCACACGAGGACCTCATAAAGGGTGTCGCCCCCATCCTATTTAGTAACGTACAAAACTCGAAGAGGGGGCAGCTACATAAATCCTCGTGGTATAATAAAGCCTGCAAAAAGGCAAAGGAAGAACTCCTTAGAAATATTAAGGAGGGTCGAGGTGGAGAGAAGGTAAGAGAAAGCAGACGGGCATATAAAAAACTACTTGCCCATGCTAAAACTGAATGGGAGGAGAATCAATGGGAGGAGATAAATAATTCCCTTGTGAAAGGAGACCACAGGACGTTCTGGGGAGTAGTGAATGGGGGGTTGGGGAATCTCCACTCAGCTATTGAGCCTAACATCGCCCCAGGGGTATGGCAGACTCACTTCCAATCCCTTTATAGCTCTGACTTGGGAGAAACCACGAACGACACTGGGGGTGGCCAGGCAGTATATGAGGGGGAACCAATAACAGTGGGAGAGGTTAGGGCAGCAATAGCAGGTCTGACATCGGGCAAGGCACCAGGATTGGACGGCCTACCTGGGGACTTGTTCAAGCAGGAACCCGACGTCTGGGCCCCCTACCTTGCCGTTCTGTTTAACGGAGTTTTGAGCGGCATGGAGGTTCCAAGTACTTGGCTGGGGCAGAGGTGGTTCCCATATATAAGAAGGGCTCGCCCCTGCTCCCAGCCAACTATAGACCAATCAGCCTAATTGATGTACCACAGAAGTTGCTTGGTAGGGTATTGCTGAATCGACTGCAGGAGTGGGAGGAAGAAATGGGTGTCCTTAGCCCCTATCAGGCAGGATTCAGAAAGGGGGTTTCAACAGTGGACCAGGTTTTCAGATTGAATATGATCTATTGGAGGGCAGCGATATTCGATGGCGGCAGCTTATACACAATATTTGTGGATCTGAGGGCCGCCTTCGACTTGGTGCCCAGAGGTAAACTTTGGAATGTCCTGTCAGAGATGGGTGTACCCGCGGACATTTTGATAATCTTACAGAGATTACACTATAACAACTATGCCCGAGTGAGGTGCGGGAAGTCAGAAGAACTGACGGACAGATTCCCCGTTGACAGGGGGGTTAGGCAGGGCTGTGTGCTCGCACCGACCCTGTTCTGCCTCTTTGTCAACGGGGTAATCGCCCACCTGAATGGTACTGAAAACACTGATGCCCCAAAATTGAACGGCAGCATGGTGCCTGCAATTATGTTTGCAGACGACACCCTGCTCCTGTCCAAAACCCCAATGGGGATTCAGCGGATTCTTGACTCTTTTGTGGCCTTTTGTACAGACAGGGGTCTAGAAATTAACGCCGCAAAAACTAAATTTATGGTCTTGAATCCAAGTCAGAAATTGCGCCCGAACCCACTACTGGGAGCGTCAAGGCTAGAGAGAGTCTCCACCTTTGAATATCTAGGTGTAACCCTGAATGAGACTATGTCATGGGGGCCACATCAGACTAGAGCTAACCTCAAATTAGTACAGACCACTGGGGGCATCGCGCGGATGATGAAGAGCTCGACATACCGGCCTTTGGGACCGCTCATACAGATCTATAAAGCACAGGCTAGGGGCGCTACTATGTATGGGGCGGTATTGTGGGGACACACATCAACTCGTAGTCTGTCGGCAACTGAGAACAATTTCATTAGACAGATAGTTGCACTTCCGGCCAGCACCCCGCTCCTTCCTCTGAGGCTGGATCTGGGACTGAGACCAATAGCTGATGAAATAGGTCTCAGACCCATAGTCTTCTGGCGAAGACTGTGGAGTAGTGAAGAACTATCTGCTTACAGGGCAGAACTGAGTGAGCTTCTAACTCATCCCAAAGCGTCACAAATCCCCTGGGTAAAATACATCCAAAAATCATGTACAACATTGGGGTTCCCTGATCTCTGGTCTGATCCTGCAAACGCCTCATTAAACATCCCACGCAGAACTTTGGTTAAGGTCTACCACGACCAGAAATTATCAACTGCCATGGACTGCCAGCGGGAGGGATCATTAACATCTGCATTTATGCTGAGCAAGGACTCATATAGGCTGGAAAGGGTATTGGACGCCATGTCCCCCGTGTTGGCCAGGAAGCTGTTTCTCCAATGGAGATATGGAACATTGCCCCTGCGATCTTTTACCAGCTCCTGGGCAACCCCGTCCTCTTCTAAGCAGTGTCCGACATACTCCTATGCGGAGGAGAGTGATCTACACGTGGCCCTGTTTTGCCCAACCTATATGAAAGCTAGGAAGCACTGGCTTTTACCACTTATTAGAAACTTTGGTTGCAGGGAGTATCTCCCGATGTACAGAATTCTGAAAAACGATGTTTCGAGTTTAACCGTGTTTGTACTGGCAAAATTCCTCACCGATGTCTGGCATACCCGCACTCGCATTTTGAAATCACAGGCCCTGATTTAATCCCAAGTCTTTCAAAATGTAACTCTGGTAGTTTTAACTTACTGGAATGAATGATTTTACAGTGTATAACATGTGCTGTTTTGTTATTGTTGTTGATTTTACCATGGTTGTACATGTTTTACTGCTGTTGTATATCTTTTATGGCCACATGGCCGAAATAAAGATTGAATAAATAAATAAAACAGTACACTGCAGATGTAGCCTATTTCAGTAAGGTAGCTGTTTTCCTCATTCGTATATCCTCCTCATGAACAATGCCCTCAAAGGGTATGAAAGGGTGGAGGTGGCAGGACAAGACAGAGGGTGGCCCGTCGATTTGGATACATATGGAAGGATCCATCCCAGAAATCTGCAATTCTAAGTATAAAGAAGTATTATTTAGGACATGTTTTCCTCGCCTTTAATGGAGCATTTAGGATCTTTGTGTTGGTGGTAGGATCCAAAAAGGACATTCATGGGAGATTGCTGCTGGAATACATTACCTGGTTGGCAAAGGACTTGGTAGTTAACCTCCCCAATTCCAAGACAGCTAGGCACGGGGGATCAGGTGATTCTGAGACAAGAGGATGCTATCCAAGGTTGCCCAGTCACCACAGTAAAAGAATTTTAAAGTCTTCTGACCCAACCACCTCGCTACTGGTCCACAGTAGCAGTATCCCTTTTACTAGGTAGGTACCCATTCAGTAGGGTACTGTCCATGGCCCTGCAGGTGGCTGGCACCAATAAATAATACTTTAGCTCCCATTCATTCAGAATAGGTGCTACTATGTCAGCAGCCGGTGTTGAGCTCAGTGTCAGTACATGTTAAAAGATAGGGAGCTCGAAGTCCAGCTAAAATTGATTTGTTCACCTCAACCTGATTAAGATTGTGCGCTCCAAAAAATGGCAGATGTTCTTCATTAACTGCATCACTTTTTCCCTTTAACTCTGCACTCTGTCACACGCCTTCAGTCTGTATATGGATTCCTAGGCTTCTATATGTGGGAAGAGCAGAAACAGCATTTAATTGAGGCAATTTTCCTAGGTGTGCAGCAGATGCAGGCCTGAAGATATATCAGACTGGTTTATGAGGGCTTCACCTGGATGGTCTGAGACGACATGCCGAAGAGGTGGCAGGCAGGGTACTGCAGCTGCCTGTGCTTCCACTTTCCACATCAGTAAGGGAGAGGGACTCTGACTAAAGATTGAGATTTGTATAGGGCTAAGAGGTTCCCTATGACTGTGATTGCCTGGTCTCATGTCCTACCCCAGGGAGTCTGGATGATGAGTTTCTCTGCCAAGGGCTTCCACAAGCCTCTGAGACAGGTAAATAGTTGTTTGAAGAGGCTACTTATTATGTTCTTGCTAAAGACAGTTCCCATTGGCTGCCTTAGGGGGAACTGTATTTTTGCAAAGATGTGCATTCGTCCCCTCAGGGTAATGAGTTACTTGTTGAGACTGTGCTGGCTTTTGTGGTGTAGGTAGATATCTTAGTATGTGACATTAAAAAGTCAAGTTAATTCTGGATTGATTGCCTTAAAACCTTATCCCTAACAAGGGCAGCGGTTCTGCAATGTTCAGGTGGGGTTATGTGGGTAGGAACTACAGTGGCTCCCTTCGTTGCTGCTCTGTAGAACAGCTCTGGGGATTTTCGGGGAGTTGTTGGTTGAGCCAGGGGGCCAAGCTATGTCCCAGTTGCCCAGGTCCATCTCCAAAAAGGTGGCTGGGGAATTCCTTTTGTGTTAACTCTGGCATTGTTTATTACCAGCAAGGTTAACCTAGGTGCTTGATGGAGCATGATTATTTGAGAATAATTTTGTTCCAACCAGTCTGCTTATTGAGTGTGAACTAATATTTATTTAATAAGTTTTGACCAACAGTGTGGTCTTTTCAAAATACAGGTGAGTTTTTAAAGTTCAACACTGGTCGTAAAAGCATGAAGAAGGCTTGCAAACTGGAGTAATGAGAATCATTTATGTCATGAGAGAGAAACATACTAAATCTACTAAGAAATATAGTGTAAAAGTAAATTGCAAGTAGTAATATAGAAATATGATTATGAACATGCTTCAAGTAAAATGATTCTTGCTTATAGCTTTTCCCTGAACGCGAAAATCAAAGCAGAAAAACAGTGATTGCTTATACTTTTAGAAAATCGTAATCAGACTATGCTTATAAATTTAATTGAAATGATTCCTTTTGTTTCTTATGCATTCTCTATTTTCTCAAATGTTCTTATTCGTGTGTTTTATTCTTTAGAAAATGTTGATTTTGTGTTTTCTTATGTAGGCCTCAAAGCATGTTAGTGTTTTATTTCTTAACTACCATAGGCCTCAGAAAATGTATTTTGTCCTTCAATATGTCTGAAATGCTGATCTATTTGCTTCGTTTATGAATGTTTTATCACTAGAGTTTCCTTTCACCGGTTAGAGAATTCTCTCTATGAATAATTGTGTTGGCCTTGTTGCAAGCTAACATGGAAGTGGGCGCATGCATTTGCTTCCTATTTCCAAGGTGACATGATGTATGACAAATGAACAAAAGCCTTTATGTTAGAGTTCCGGATGGCTATTGATTGGAGAATGATCATGCCACGATTACACCATGGATCCTAACCAATGCAATTGTGTAAAACTGTTAAGAAGCTACATTTCGGGGCTGGAATTGTGAACCTTTTAAGGCTGTTTTTCTTGAGTGTACTCATGGTTTATAAGTGTGGCATTAAGAAGTATGCCACCCCTTCCTTCACTTTTGAGAAGGGTAGACTAAACTGGAAGTGATTTAGGTGCCACTCTTATATCAAAGGTAATGAAAGGGATTGTCTAGAAGACATTTGTAATCCTTTTCCTATTTCACACCTCCTGGGACTAAGAAGGCATAGCACTTATTGAGACATGAGTGCATCTATCAGGACTAGAGAGGCATAAAAGGGACAGCGACATCTATTAATGGAATTCGTTGTATTCCACATATTCCCTCTGCACCGTCCTGCAGCCCATGAAGACATTTGGTAAACAGTCCTGTTTTGGTACCAATTAATTTTCAATTCGGTAGTGGCATTTATTTTCCTCAAGCACTTTGGTTTGTCAGTCAATCTGATTCTCCTAGAATGTTTCTTGAGCACTTTACGCGCCTCTAATCCTCATGCGCGAGTGTCTAATCCTCATACGCGAGTGTGAATTTAAAAATAAGAATTAATTTTATTTATTTATTTATTTTCTGACACTTATAGAGCGCGAACAATTACCCTTGGGTGTCTCGGCGCTAGACTGCAGTAATGTCATTCCTTAGAGGTGAGGATGCGGTGGGTGTACTGTATTATTGGTTGAATAACCACGTCTTCAGATTTTTTCTGAACTGTAAAAGCGATGGACTGGCTTTGATGTGGTATGGTAGGGTGTTCCAGATTTTGGGGGCCGCAACTAGGAAGCGGCGGTCACCCCATGTGACTGTTCTGCTACGTGGGACCACTAATTGGTTAAGTGATGAAGATCGTAGCTTTCTGGCAGGACTGTAAGATATTAGGTGATCTTTTAGGAAGCGAGGCCCCTGATCCTGCATTGCCTTGTAGACTATGCACATAGCTTTAAACTTTATCCTGTTTTGGATAGACAACCAGTGGTAGGACCTCAGAGTATCTGAGATGGGTGCGAATTTTGGTTTTTTTGACAGCAAGCGTGCGGCGGCATTTTGTACCGTCTGCAACTTTTTTGTGACTCTGGATTGTGCATTCAGAAAGAGTCCGTTGCAGTAATCTAGTGAACTTAAAACCAATGACGTGACCAGGGTCTTAGCGGCCGTGTCAGGCAGAAAAGGCAAGATTTTCCTTATCATTCTGAGTTTAAGATGGGCCGTGGACGCTACCTTATTGGCATGAGCCATAAAGTTAAGCTGGTTATCAAAGTTAACTCCTAGATTTCTCACCATGGCGGTTGGACAAGGTGGGGTGCCAAATGCTGATGGCCACCATGTAGTAGGCCACGATGGCGAGAGATTGCCAAAAATGACAACCTCCGTTTTCTCGGAGTTGAGCTTCAGGCAGTTTCCTGCCATCCACTCACCGATAGCTGTCATGCCTCTTTGGAACCGTTCTGCCACCTCCTGTCCATCACCCTTGATTGCCAATACCAACTGTGTGTCGTCCGCTTATGAGGTTAGGCTCATCCCATGTGCTTTGATGACACTAGTAAGGTCCGACACATAGATGTTAAAAAGTGTCGGACTAAGGGATGAGCCTTGAGGGACCCCACACGGCAACAACAGTTTGGCAGATTGGAATGGTCCAAGAGTGACCGCCTGAGTTCTATTAGCCAAGAAGGAGGCAAGCAGGTTTCTCGCAGTGGAATGGATTCCCGTTTTTTCGACACGGTCGACCAAGGTCTTATGGTCAACCGTGTCGAATGCTGCCGAGAGGTCCAAGAGTACCAGCAAAGCTGTCCCTCCTTGGTCCCGGATGAGTCTAATATCATCCGCTGCTTTGATGAGAGCAGTTTCGGTTCCATGATATTTACGGAACCCAAACTGGGTATCATCAAGCAGATTGTGTCTCTCTATATATTCCGACAGCTGCTGGTTCATGGCTTTCTCTGTCAGTTTGGCCAAAAATGGAAGACTTGCTATGCGCCGGTAATTTTTCAGATCATTCCTGTCAAGATTTGGTTTTTTAAGCAAAGGCTTAATCAATGTGTTTTTTAAAGAGTCTGGATAAGTCCCAGAACTCAATATTATATTGCAGACGTGAGTGATAACAGGAGTAATTGTGTCTGAAACCATGGCTAACACCGAAGTAGGGCAAGGGTCCAATGCAGAGCCTGATTTAATGGACCTCAGTATGGTTTTAGTTTGATCGGTCGTTAAAGGTTTAAAACTCGTCATGGTATTACTCAGAACTGTCTGCGAGAGAGGGGCAGCGGTAGTATTAGGTTCCAAGGTGAAAGCTTGGTATATATTATTCACCTTTGTGAAGAAGAACTCAGACAGGGCATCACATAGTGATTGTGATGGGGGGGGGTTTAAGTCTGGTGTGTTACCCGATAGGGTTTTAGCTATGTTATACAGCTGTTTGCTGGAATTTTTGGCATGGTCTATATGCAGAGAGAAGAAGTGCTTCTTTGCTGTCGTGATCATAGTTTTATAAGTGGCTAGAGCTTCTTTATATTTATTCTTGCTTTCAGTGTCGTAAGTTCGTCGCCAATACCTTTCCCTGTTTCTTGTTAATTGCTTCTGTATTTTTAGCTCTTCTGTGTACCATTGAGCAGTCGGCGTACTTCTGTTTCTTGAGTGGGATTTAGTGGGTGCCAGTTGAGACGTGGCATCACTCAGCCATTCGTGAAATTGAGAAGTAGAAGTACAGGGATCGTTAGATAGCTCAGGTTTAGTATTATTTAGGAGTATATTTAGGTTGTTGTAATTTATGTCCTTCCACGCCTTGAAAGTGCCTGGCTTGGGGTGGGAAGTGTTCTTTCTAAACGGATCTTTAATGGTCAGCCTACTGAAGATGGCCGAGTGGTTGGTCCACGTCATGGGAAGAATTTCGGTCACCTGAAGGTCTTCCACATTCGTAAACATGCCATCTAGCGTATGTCCTGCCTGATGGGTAGGGGCCGTGACCAATTGCTTAAGACCTATAATTTCTAAGTCAGATGTAAGGGTGATAGCATCTCTATCATTATTTTGTTCAAGATAAAAATTAAAATCGCCCATTACAGTAATGGACTCATCTGTGGCTATTGATTCTATTAAGGTGCTTAAGTTTGTTAGGAAAGCTGCTCTAGTCCCAGGAGGTCGGTAGAGGAGCACTCCCTTGAAACTAAAAAACGGTGTGAATTTTATATTAAAATGTAGAGCTTCGCATGACATGGCAGGGATAGGGGATGTGCGGACCTCAAATTGGTCTTTCACTATAATAGCCAGGCCACCGCCTCTGTTTTTCTCTCTATCCTGCCTATAAACATTATAGCCAGGTGGAACTGCCATGACCAAGTCGGGAGCAGATGCCTCGTCCATCCACGTTTCCGTAATATACAGGGCATCTAATTTGTAGTCGATGATGAGATCGGCTATCTCTTGGCAGTGTTTGCCCAGAGAGCGCGCATTGATTAGGGCCATGGTGATGTGCTTCTCCTTAACCTGTTTAGAGACCTGAGTGTGGGAAATGCCGTTGTTAAAGGGGACGATGTTATCACAATGAGAGCACTTTATATTATATATAATTAATAAGATTCATAGCCTAAATTCGACCAGGAGCAGCAGTCATGCAGGGCCTGCAGCTTTCCCCGTAGGCCCTTCTTGCTTTCCATCAATACAAAGCCCTTGAAATGCAAACAGTAAAAGGCACCATAGTAGCGAGCCATCACTTCTAATGCAACGAAGACATCCTTTCCCTGCACCCACACACGGAGCTCTGACGCTGGGGCATAGCTATCCATGGTGCAGCAGGTGCAGTGTCACCTGGGCCCATTGGCGTGAGGACCCCTCTATACTTCAGGCATAGTTCTTCTTCAAATCCCCACACATGTCCTGACCCGAGGGAGTATTTGCATTGCTTGTATTAAGGCCTGTGGCATCCTTGCTACGTCACAGCGTGCTGCACTTTATTAAAACTAGTAAGACATAAATGAGTTTACTAGAGTTTAAAACTCTTGAGTAAATTCCACGAAGAGACAATTTAATGGCTCTTTCTGAAGATAAAGCTTAGTGTTCCCTTTAAGGGTTGGAATTGTAAGCGCCTCTGAGAATCCAGTGAAAAGGCATGGGATGAGCACATCGAATTGACACGAAAGTGCTTTGAAATGTGAGACTAACGCAAAGTGTGAGAGGCCCTTTGTGTGTACGCATCATGACGCTACGGCTATAAATACAGCTACGTGAGGTATTGCCACGCAATTCAATTTAAAAGACGCTGACGCTTTGGATGTCGCAGCGCTGCACAAAGTGCACATGCAGCCGGGTACAGGAAACCACTCTGTCAATACAGTGAAATGTTGATGCTCCCCAGAGGAAGGGGTGGGGGAACGGGAGGGCTGTAGAAGGGTGACCCTAAAAGATGAGCTAGTAAGGATCATATGGTCAATCGGGTATCGCCTCCTAAATTGGAATTTTTTGTAATGACGATTGCAGTGGATGTGAGAGGAGATAATGGAGGGATTGCACCTCTTATAAGCAGTGTGTTGAATTGTTTTTAAGAGATTTTCATGCATAACGAGATTATTTTCCTGCAGTATCGCATCCAACCACTGATATTAGCTCAACTCAGTGAAACAAGCGGCATAAAATAACAGATTATTCATTTATTTTGCAGAGTTCACGAAAAGACACGACTGTTTACCTGCGCTGTTTGACCCACTAATCATTCGTATGATTATATGCATGTTGTTTTAAAAGGCACAATCGTTTTACATGGTATTAAATATAGTTTGCATATGAGCCCCAAGGAACTCCAAGAATGTTGATTCATAAAGTCTTCTTTACTAAACTGGCTTATGAAATTCCTCCACCTATGTGAAGGTGACCTTGGGTCACATTCTGCTTATTAAAAGTAATTCATGGTTCCATACATCTTGGAGTAAACATTGTTGGACACTGATGATGCAGCAGGTTGTGGAGGAACCTAATGGAAGCTGTATACTAAACACATACCCAGGAACATACAGACTTCCAGAGTATTTCAATAATATGTAATTATGTATCACGTGAACACATTTACCGACTCCTGTAATTAGGTGTATTGGCTTAGGAATGAGGCATTGTGCCGAAAAGGATAAAGCATAATTATTTGTCGAAACAATTTATAATAAGGTTGTTATATGTCGCAGAGATTTGAATTGAATACTAATAATTCTTGCAAAAACTACAGACATTATGAAAGGATTGCAAGGTCTCGCTGTTGAGTGAATCGTGATAAAAAAGCCTATGTAAGGTATGTCC
The DNA here is from genome assembly GCF_964263255.1 of Lissotriton vulgaris. Taxonomy (NCBI): domain Eukaryota; kingdom Metazoa; phylum Chordata; class Amphibia; order Caudata; family Salamandridae; genus Lissotriton; species Lissotriton vulgaris. Next base: position 1,550,777,229 of record NC_141685.1, on the reverse strand, counting down.
GTGCATTACAAATGCTCACTCCACTCATTGATTTAAAGGGACTACGATGAGGGGAAAGGTTGTATTACTCATCCTGTTTCAGGGTTCTTAAGAAAAGTTCCATTCCCAACAAGTCTTGCAGCAGAAAATGATGCGATCAGTGGTAGTCCCACTCTATCTCTTCCATCTCATTTCATCCATGTTCCTTTCCTCTATATCTGGAGCTGAATTCATATTCAGGTTGTCTTTATTTTGTTTTCGAATCAGGCATTCCATATTAAGATGGGCAATCAACTGACTTGTGATCAGTTTGAACTATCTGAGCGTAAAAAACAAAATAGTCAGTTGGAAGGTAGTCAATCTTATTAACCCCTCGCCCCTGCCCTCGTCATAACTAATAACCCAATTCGACACCATTGATCTAGAAGGGAGGTAGGACAACATCATCTCATTTAGGCCAACAGAGTATAGGTTTTTTTGGTTGCCAAATCTGCATGTCTATTATATGTGGCGTTTTCTGATACCTTAGTATGGACAAACACCCCTAGGAAATTCTCAATGGTTCAGGCCCAGTTACCATGTTCTCATCTTAGAATCAAAGCAATCAGAGATGGTATAATTTCTAATTATGCACCTGCTTAGAAATGGCAAGATCTAAAGGGCAAACAAAAGAGGGGACAGGGGACATCCCTGACGGGTGCCCCGAGATATGGAGAAAGAAGCTGATGTCAGACCTGCATAACTAACTTTCGCTGTAGGGTTATCATATAAAGACCGAGTCCAGCTCATAAATGTACAGCTCAAGCCAAAATTGGCCTTCACTGACCAGAGATAATCCCACCCCACTTGGTCGAAAGCCTTCTCCGCATCAAGCAGAATCATACCGAGTGGGGTGGATTCTGTTTCTGCTATATCAAAGGCAGTTATGACCATATTGATATCAGCGGTGGTATCCCTACCACTTACGAACCCATGTTGTTGTGGGTTGACTATTTTCGGTATAAAAGGAGCCAGACGAATAGCCAACACTTTTGCAAATACCTTTGCATCTGCATTAATAAGCGAGATGAGTTGGTATGACCCACAATCGTCAGCTGGCTTGCCCTTTTTCTTCAAAAAAGATCAATTTAACAGTGTTCCAGGAGCCCGGAGCTTTGCCATTAACCCCAATAAAGTTAATGACTTGTTGGAAGAGTGGTAATAACTCATCACTGCATATTTTATAAACCTCCACAGGTATCGTGTCTTCCCCGGTCGCTTTTCCCGATAGTAAGGAGGAAATCGCTTGTCTGATCTCTAGCTGATTAATATGATCGGACAGCTGGTCAAGCTCGGGGAGACCTTGTTTCCCTAAAATATTGCGATCCAAATAATCCTGAATATTAGCAGATGTAGGGTTACTTTCTGGTGTGTATAATTTCTTATAAAACATTGCAAATTGTTCTAATATCTGTAATGGTTGGTCATAAATGATGTTATTAAGACCGCCTCAGGTTTTTAATCAGAGTATGTCTTAATAATTACAAAGCTAGTGATTGTACTAAATTATCTGAAAAATGGAGCAATATGTTGGGGAGCAACATCACCCCCACCATGATTAATGTATCTCTGCGTAATATTAATAATTTTTTTCATTCTTCTAGTTTAAGGCTCCAGCAATTTGAAACTACCTGTATGCTCTATCATACTCCAAAAGGATATCGAAATGGTCCACAAATGTTTCATTTAGTGATCGAACTAAATGTCCAAAGTGTGCTCTTGCCGCTGCGGACTTGGAACATATGCTATTTTCTTGCCCTCTGCTATCTGAATTTTGGATGGCTTTGGACAAGATAATGAAACAAAAATTGAATTGCTTTCCCTCCCTCACAGCATCCTTGGTTTTACTTGACACTAATACCACTTATGCCCCACAGCAAGTTATAATTACTATTGGATTATCATATGCTAAATTAACAATTGCTCGTACCTGGATTTCGCCCAACCCCCCACATATTATGGAATGGTGGTCACCACTTACCGAAATTTACTCTATGGAACATGCTTTGGCTAGATTCAGAGGCACACGGTCTTTAATGAAATTTGACAAGATTTGAGGTTCCTTTTTTATGTGAAAGTTATTATTATAAATTGTGGTTTTTATTTTGTTATTTTGTGGTTGGCTCCTGCAATGTTACTTGTATCTACTCATGCTAATATTATCTACTGTATGACCTGATTTTGTAACTGATGTAATTTTCATTCTGCTACTTTATGTTTTCCTCTCTCGTATGCTGTAAAAATAAAATAAAAAAAGAGCATGTACCTTCCTCCTTGAGTTGCGAATAAAAACATTAAAAAAAAAAGAAGTGGCAAGATCTTTCTATGACCAGATGAAGACCTAGGTATGACATAATGCAGGTCAAGCTGCAGGCTTGACCTGGACATGTTATGTCTCTTTAGTCCCGGTGTTTCACCTTGATCAGTAATTACACTTGTGTCTCATCAATTCTTGGTACATAACACTAGATGCAGGGATGCCTTGTTATTTATGATGCTCTTGGTGCATGTTCTTGGTCATGAAACTTGGCAGGAAGCTGCTGGCTACTTGAATAGCAGCCAAAACAGCCATAGCAAATCCAGGAAAGAAACACACTGAATTTAGTCGGCAAGCAGGTAAATACTTCTTGGTCTTATTAATTACTTTCTGTAAATGTTTCAACTACCCAAGTTAGGGCCCGATTTCAATGTTGGATGGACCTGAGTCCATCCAATATCGATTCAGTACTGCGACTGACCGGCCTCCTGCCGTCAGTCCCAAGCCAGAGATTAGGATGTGACCGAACACTGGAATGCATGCTCTCATTGTAAAAGAAAGAGGTACAGTTCATCCCTGCACCCGTGCCAGTCACCCTAAGGTGCTTGCCATGGGTGCAGGGATCAACAGGGGGGCACTATAGGTGCATCCTCTGCTTCCAACCAGAGGCTGTGCACACATGGGGGTCCTGCTGGGTCCCCAAAGTCGACTTCCGACAGCCTTTTTGTGTCAGGAAGGCCGGCACAGATAGGCTGTCGGAATCCAACACTGTAATCCCTCGGGTGGAAACAGCCACCCTGGAGGCTTTCCGAATGGCAGAAGGGCTCTATGAGCCTGTCGGAAGCCATTTAGAAATCCAGTTTGGATTCCTTTCCAACTGACTCTATCCAAATGGGTTAGTCAGAAATGAATTTGAACAGCTGATTACGATGTTGTAGAAACGGCACCGACCGAGCGTTGGAGCTGTTTACTATGGCATCGTAATCAACCCCTTAGTAGAAAACACCTCTCTCACACAATAGCACAAGGCTAATGCTTAGTGTGTACTAGTTTTGCAAAATGGCAAGCTTCACAATGACAGCAAATAAAGTTATACAAGAGGAAAATGTTACTGAGGGTAACAACTAAGCTAATTTTCACCACATTGCCACCCAATCATGAATGAGTGTTCCCATGCCTAGATTATCCGGGTGCAGGAACATCGGACCCTATTTTTCCAGCCAGAAAAACTAGTTAGTAAAATCACATCAGGCTCAGGCTGAAAGAGCAGCCCGACCCTCATCCCTGGCCCCTGCTTGACCTCCTTCTAAGGCACAGGGAGCATTTATTGCTCCCAGTGTTCAGGCCACGTTCAAGTCTTCCCGCTGCCACCCTCCCTACCCCCTTCTTCCAACACGCACCACATGCACATTCAACCCCTGCTTAAAGCAGGTGTGGTGGGGAAAATGAAGGTTAAGCCCCATGGAAGTGGGAATTCCAGGCTGAGTCCAGCCCAGAAAAAAATAAATGAGGCCACAAAGTTATTTCCCCATTCTGGGGGAATAAACTCATAACTATACATAGTTATGTGCAAAGATAGTGCCTAGGATCATTCATTTGGCCACCCTGTATCTTTGCAAATAACTACCTAATCTCGTAATAGGGGTCCAGGTAATCAATAGTAAATGGTGATACTGCACTCCTTTGGCGTCATCCACAATGTGAATTCCACATTCTTTCAATAATCGCTTAATGGGACTGGTCCAAATTATTCAATGTGAAGGGGGCAGACCCAAAGTCCTTTATTTATGGCCCTGGTGTTGATATCATGAGATCCGTCCACAGGTAAAGTTTATTGCAACCAGACCCAAATGATGTTCATCAGACGGAACTGGTACTTAAGACCCTTGTTGATCCATCCAGCCTAGGAAGTAAATATTGCAAAACATTTTACGTTGCCAGCCTCCATGAGGTTGTGATTGGACTCTTGGTAAAACCTGTAAGCAACATTTATTTCTTTATGTGGAAGTGGTAAATTCCTTTAAGGAACAAATTAGGACGGAGGGTAAATAAAACCTTCAGATTACAGGGTTGATGACTGATTAAAAGGAGGCGTTTGTGAGGTTACATTTCGCTGGGTATGCTAAACTAGACAGAGGTAGGATGGGGGGGGGTTTCCTGGATCACCAAATGAATCTGCAATCTTCATTTCCCTGATCTGACCCCAGGTTTCTTTTGAAGTCATAAAGAATAAGTTAATTTGGCTAAGTGTGGCCTGTCTTTAAATGGGCAATTTTGAGGACAGGAACATCCATAAAAGATGGCCCCATTCTATGAGAACGTGCGAGCCTGGTCGCGCTTCATTGATGATATTTTTTTCATCTGGAGCGGCGACCAGGCGGCACTTAACGAATTCATCAGTTGGATTAACTCGGCTGATGTGAACATCCGTTTCATTGCTAACATCAGCAATGAAAAAGTTGAGTTTCTCGACGTATGGGTACAACATTCTGAAAACCAACTATATGTATCCTTATACAGGAAGCCCACCGCTAAGAATACACTGCTGGAATACAGTAGTTTTCATCCACGTAGCCAGCGCAATTCGATCCCATTTAGTCAATTCCTTAGATTAAGGAGAAATTGCTCCCAAATCAGAGATTTTCTGTCTCAAGCAGACGTTTTGAAGGCGAAATTAGCTCTACCAGGATACCCACACCCTCTCATTCGAGATTCGTTCAAACGTGCAAGGTATTTCGACAGAGACAGCATGTTTCAGAAACAAAACGATGAAAAACAAGACCGTTTGGTGTGCATCACCAAGCACTCGACGGTCGACAACAAACTACGGCAAGTGGTAAATTCCCATTGGCATATCCTGAACACCAACGACCCTGGAAACCAAATAAACAAACCTATTTTTGCGTTTCGCCGCAATAAAAACGTTCGCAATTTTTTGGTGCAGGGTCCTGTACAGTCTCTAAGAAAACCCAAACAGATTGGTGTATTCGGGCTACCCCCAATTGAGGGTAACCATCGCTGTGGGACATGCCAGGCATGTCCCCATGCCCTCATAGGTAACATCTTGAACATTGGCAAACTCAATATCCAACTTAAAAACATGAGCAACTGCCGAACTACCAACATAATCTATGTCATCATATTCCCATGTGGTCGACCTTATGTTGGTGAAACGGGACGTGATTGGTTCTCAAGTCCGCTGATATACTGGCACTACATGATCCACACTGTGCCGATATATGCCGGGGGATCTCCTTATATATATTTTTTCTATATACACTATCATTTTAATTTTAAGATTCGGAATTTCTGCTCTTTCACATGTGTTCATTCTGTGGGTGTTTGTTTCTCTTATCATTCTTTATTCTGTTTGTTATCTTTAAATTTATTTAGACTAGTCTTTTCCGGTCGATCACTTCCCGCAGAAATTATCTTGGCCATTTATATTAGTCGAACTGTTCCTCTACAGCTTTAAAAGGGTGAAAAACCTCTGGCCTATTTACCGCTATCTTCTGACTAATTGTCAACAAGTTCGGGTTTTACATTGCCTGATCTGCGGATCCTGCCCTTGATTCATTTAGGACATTTGGTGAATCCGCTTCAGGTTTTCTCCCCTGCCGCTCGGAAAGCTTGTCCCGCCCTTAATTGGAGAGTGGGTGTGTCTCCTTCCTGTTTTAAATCACGGGAGTTTTGACTCGGGTTCTGCGAACAGCTGAACTGTTACGTCCACGCTCGGAGGGACTGTTTTGAAGTCGGATAGGAGCCCTTCGCGCCCATGCTCGAGGTAAGCCCATTACTACATGGGGGGCCCCCATCATGTCCTCTGGGGATATTCTTTTAAAAAAAGAACTTAGTCCGTGGAGTTTTGGGCTTCGGTGATTTATCCGAGCTCTTGATCTGTCACGCTCCTTGTGTTAAATGAATGGGTGATTCAACCGTCCCGGTATTGCCGCCATGCCCGATAGTGAAAAGAAGTGGGGGTGGCTTTAGAAGTAGCCATGAATCAATCCCTGGATGTGTTCTTAGCAATCCTTGAATCTGCCATCTCTTCTTTGCCATTTTTAGAGCCTCAAGACGCCCGAATCGCGGATGCCGGTCTTCGATGGTTATTTATTTTACTCTGAGCCGTGAAACAAGTTGATTGAAAGCAGCCCAACGTGCGTACCACACCTGGAGGGTAAGAATTCATTTATTGAAAGTATCGCCGGTTAAAAATACAGGATAATGAAAATCATAAAGATGATGCGACTCTGGCCCTTGATATATTTTCCCTCTTTTTTCAGGCTGGCCCACCTCTTCATTTCTACACCCTGATACTGTGTACACGCCGCGGCCTTCTGCCTCCGTCTTCTCTCGATCAAAAAGTAAGTCTCATGTCGCGAATGAGTGCACTCTTCCCATCGGCCTTAACCCTCGATATTCGTGTAACTGGCAGGTTCGTCATTGAACTACGTTCTTTTTTAAAACAGAGCCCCCTGTCTGGATTGATCGTGTGTATATTGGCTGAACTGAGCATCCCCTTTGAGGAATTTGTAACTTTCGTAACATTCTTAGAAATGTGCGAGATAGCGTCCTGCTCCACTCGGATTTGAGGTAAATATTAAGAGAGCTTCCCAGCAGCTAGCCCAGACCTTTGTGCACGCTGGATATATTCTAAGGGAATTAAACTACTCTTGTGACTTACTATACAACCAGGAGTCCTGCAATTGTAAATATCTTTTTTTCCCCTCCCTCTGACTGCTGCACATGTTCTTTTCTCTTTCTTTGACCCTATTATTGTGTGAATGAATGAATTCACTTTTCCATCTCAAGGGATTCCTGTGCTCATCGACCCTGTGGGGCCGATGGTATATTTTATGTTGTTGTAAAAAACTCTTCCATATCCTGGTACCTTACTCTTTGAGCTCACTATGTATACTCCCTGAATCACACAATGTATCTATAAAAATGATGACTATAAGAATATGAACTTATGATCTTGATATTAAGGAGTCTTTCTCTATGCAAAAAAAAGCTTTTTATTAAATGTACGATTGCAGAATAACTTTTACATGAGAAAAAAAGCTCAATAGCCATGTATAATTCTAAAAGTTTTTGTTTTCTGTTTATCACAGAGTCCCCGCTGCTTTGATATTTTGTTGCCCCCCTTTTGCTCCACACCGTGTACTTGCCCTGATAAAGGTGTGGCTCTAGATCTGGCCTAGCACTGAAACGCGCGTCGGCGTGACCATCTTTTGTCATGCTAGTACCATCTTTATTTCCCAGCAAGTTGCTGAGAGGATACCGCAGGACAACCTCAGTGTATCAGTGCACGATGTGCACTGAGGTTTTTGTATTGTGTTAACTGGGTGTGATTGATGAAATGTGTGATGTTAGTTTAGTGGAATGATTCTGTGATGATGGATGAAAGATGAGTGGTTGCTGTGGGAAGTCGTATTTATGTCTATAGTGATCAAAAATTCTTTGTTATTTACACATATTTGGATGATGAATCTTTCGTATATTTGTTTAATAATATTTATATCCTGAAACTGAAAATAAAATGATATATTTTTTCTATCTTTTCTATTCTTGTGTGATCAATTTAAATGCTGCGGCCTTGAACATTAGTGAGCTCAAAGTTGTGTTTATTAAAATTGTTGGACTCTTTATGAGCCTTTAATCAAAATATATAGGGCAGACTTATCTTCTTTGGTCTTTAGTCTCGAACGAGTGTCTGTTCATCTGAAACAGATTGCAGATTTTCTTTCATTTAGGAAAGCATTATAAACTCATTTATTTCATTAACCTCCTACTGGGTAGTTATGCTTCTCACTTGGTTCCATATTCCACACCAAATTAATCATGATACTACAGTTCTAAGCTTTTTCTACATATTTATTTCTCATTGATTATTTACTCATTTTTGACTCATTTAACTCAATGAGCATTAAAAAACTATTTTAAAGTAAATATTTACTGCAGAAATTATTAAAACAATGAACTTTTACTGAATGTTCCATTTCGTTCTTCGCTGATTTCATATTTTGTCTACATACTTTCCTTAACAGGGCTGATCTGTTCTTCTGATGCCCTATCCTAAGCACAAATATAACATGTTGTGCTGTTCACTTTTGTCTTGCTTTTGATTATAAGAGTAGTTGTACAATGCGTATTTTGGTTGTTGCCTTTGAAATTTGAAGCATTGCTTAGGTGTATTTATATTTACTTGAACAATTGCTAAATAATATAAATTCAGAAGCCTAAGTTTGCTTTTATCGTTGCCTTTCTTCAGAGGTGGATGGCAAAGCCAGAAGTTAAATCTTTACCACAATTAATATCTTCGAGTCCAGGTGGCAAATATTGTTGTGGAACACAGTTGCTCTTTTTCCGAATTTTCCTGAATTTACTTGCTATCTGCTACTAACTAATTCTTTGTTGCTATTATTGTTTATGCCAGCGACGGCTCGTGGAGGGAGTTACGGTGGGGCAGGAGGGCGGGGAGGGGCAGGGCGGAGGTTGCTAAAAACCGGCATATGGATAATTGCAGGTAAGTAAACAATTTAATTAATAAAACGAATTTCGTAGCTCGCACTGCATTGCATTTTGCGATGCAAGGCGCACTACGAAATTCGTTTTATTAATTAAATTGTTTACTTACCTGCAATTATCCATATGCCGGTTTTCAGCAACCTCCGCCCTGCCCCTCCCCCTCCCCGCCCTCCTGCCCCACCGTAACTCCCTCCACGGGCCGTCGCTGGTTTTTGCCTTGTGGTTCTCTCCAATAAGGGGCAGATTACAATGAGTGTTGGAAAGCCACTGACCAGACACTCATTGTTGGTTTCAATTCCGACCGGCTGATTGGGTTACATCCGGTCAGAATTTAAACCGGAGGGTCATTCTGACTGGTATCCGACGGGCTCCAGAAGTCCATCTGACAGTCGGAGACCGGTCCGTAATCCAAATGGAAAGTGTTATATGTGTGATATATAGGTGTGATAATACGATGCACGTCTTTACACTCTAATATAACCTTTGATACACCCAGTGTTAAATACAGACTACCATTCTTGAAACCATTGACACACCAATACCAGTTACTACATACGCACACACTGATTCCTAGGTCTATTGACACATCCACTCATTTACCCATAGAATCACTCATACATACAGTCACTCACCAATACAACACTATCATCTGCACTCAAACACCTATACAGACACTCACACACTGCCACTCATCCATGGAGTTACTCACACACCTAGTCAGTCATGCAAAGAATCAATCACACTTCCATTTCCTCAACTATACAGTTATACACACAACACCTTACTTATTCAAACATATACTAACACATACGTACTCTCTTATACAATCACTGATACAAGTACACAATGATCCATACAGCCACTCACACAATCACTGGCTCTCATGTATAGTCATTTATATATGGCAACTCTCACATGCACTGTGTTTTACATATGTATTTACTTGGACATGTAGCACTACGATATCTATTCACTCACCAACACACCCATGCACACAGTCAACCGCCCATACAGCTGTTTCCACATGCACTCTTGAACCCATACACCTAGTGAATCAACTGCTCACACATCTATGCACAGACTCCCACACCTTCCAGCCACCCACACACACACTCATTCTCCCATACAAATACTTGGACAACCAATCAATAACCCATATAGCTACTCATATAGCTACTGATCAACACATGCAGCAGCTTACACAACAACAGACATACTGATGCACACATTCAGACAGTTTAGTCACTAACCCATGCATTCAGTAAGACACATTTAATCACTCACTCATACAGTCTGTCACGCACCTACTAAACTTATACATCCACTCATTCTTCATTATGTAAAACATATTTAAACTTTACAGAAACATATAGTCGCTGGATGATGTCATCAGTGATGTCATCAGTGATGTAATTTGAGATGTCATCAGTGATGTCATCAGTGATGTCACTGACCATGTCATAAATGATGTAATATGTGACATCATCAGCAGTGGATTGCGGGTGCGCGAAATATAGTTAGTACAACTAACTATATAGGAGCAATTTCAATGGTTTTTTAAATGCTAATTCCTAACTATATAAGGCCTGAAACCTATGGTTTTTTTGAGTGAATATATATATATATATATATATATATATATATATATATATATATATATATATATATTCAATCACCTCCTGGAAGTTCTGAGCATACAGAAAGAACCAGAGTCGAAGCCCCAATACTGTGCAGACGGGTTTATTAGGCACAAGGAATACTACCCAACGCGTTTCGAAGTCAGACGACTTCTTGCTCACGTGTATATATATATATTCATAGAAGGAAGAAAGAAAAATAGACATTCATGCAAGGTTTGTTCACCCTGTCCCTCTTACACTCATCCAAGTGGTCACAGTCCTCCTGGAATGTTGCACTCTATTGAGCTTCCATCAATGGCATCCACCAGTCTTCCATCCACACGTCCTCACTGTCCTCCTCACTCTCCTTCTCACTGTAATCAGATCAGGCCGCCTGATCTTGTCTTTCCTGCACTTGCTTCGCTTTACACACACACCCACTCTCTTTCTTTCCTCTCAGGCTCTCTCCTCCTTTGGCATCGTCCTCCTCGAAAATCCAGCCCCTTTTCACTGTTGCTTCTTGCCTTTCCTGTTTGTTTGTTCTGCCTCCCCTGTCCTAAGTGTGTCGTCCCTTTCTCTTGTCTTTTTTCTTTAGTTGTCCTTTTTCACTTTTGTGTATTTTCCTTGTCCGACCTTGTCCTTTGGCTCTTTTTAGGATTCCTAGATGTGCATTGGCTGATCGCCCTGGAGCTCCTGTTAAGTATGGTTCTCCCTTCCCACCCTGTGCTTCATCACAGTTGGCTGTTGGACAAAAAAATCCAACCATATTTACTTTCATATTATGCATGACTTGTTGATGATTTCCCCATCCACATTTTTATTTTTATTATTAGCTAAACAAAACATAAACTTAAAAAATATTTTTTAATGAAATGTGCTAAATATCCTAGGATTTATTAAATATTAATTTGATGTATATTCTAATACATTTCAGTGTAATAAAACCAATCATGTGTATTAATTAAACTTAATGTAAACATGCTAACTAACATATTCTTAAAAACAAACCCTTTCAAATATATGCATATATATATTCAAACATGATCAAAAATAATTATTTGCTAATAAAAGTATTGCGCAAAATTTATCATTTTTAAAATAGTAAAGTAGCAATCACATTAAAATTATTTTAATTAAAGAAACATCAGTAACTAGCTTTTTCTGCATTGTGTTCTTATTTGTCAACTGGACCACTTCCTTCTTCATGGTTGTTTAATCGGACAATTGACTTTATCTTCTCCTCCCAAAGCTCCTAAAGAAGTGTTTTTTTTTTAGTTTTCATTAATGTCTCCAGAGTTGACCTTTTTACATACAAATCATTGATTATAGGTGTGGTAACATAATGAGTGAAATGGAAGCAAAGGAATCCAGAATGCATTAGGTGAAAGTTGATTCTGGAAACAGTGTCAGTATTGGCCTGGAGGAAGGTGGTCACACTCCACATACATTTGGCTGTGTTTTTTAGTAGTGTCATCATTGCAACAACACTTTTGTATTAATGTAATGTCAGAGACAGATGTACTTCCTTTGCATGTGCTCTTTGGAGGTTAGAATAATGTATGGAGTGTGATTTGTATACTGTGAAGGTAGAGGGCATTGTCTAAAGCAGGACCATTAGGGGGAGGGAGCAAGAGGTGGAAAGAGGAAGACCATCATGACACTTTGAAAGATCATGTGTTCTGTTACAATGAAAGATGCAGTTTGTAGAAAATCAAGAATTTTGTCAGACTTTGACATGGCTCTTTCAGTATTTGAACAAAATATCATAAACAAATATCCTGAAACAAAAGTATTGTGTCAAGAATATTGAGATATTAAAAATATAACCAACAGGAATATCTCAGGTAAAAATATACTTTTTAGGGGCTGATTACAATGTCATTAAGAATGGCTCCAGATTGGATTCGGTATTGCAGAATCCAATTTGGAACCCTTGTTTCCCACGGAATCGTACAGATTTCCCAACAATCGATTATGATGCCCTGAAACCGGTTGAATCAGTTCCGAAAGGCATCCAGACAGCCAGAGTCTGTCTGAGCCGATTCGTATAGCTCTATGGATACGTTTTCCAGACAAGCCATTACCATGACCATTTCAGACAGCCGTCCCGATTTGGTTAGCCCGAGACGAATCGGCTGCCGGAATCATCAGTCTTCTGGAGACAATTGCGGTCCCCCTTCATCTGAAGACATACAAATGTGGCCCGTGAGGGGTACCCAATGGACCCCTCTTCCCAACCAGTTACTATGTGGCCAGCACCATGGGGTGCCCGCCACATGGTGCAAGGTCTTCCCCAACCACCTTTTTTTTCAGTGGGATCCTGTGTCCTCGTTCAGTACACAGGCTCCCATTGATGTCAATGCAAGTCGAACTGAACGATGTTGGGAAGCATCGTAATCGGTCGTCCGGACTCACAGGACCCAATTTGTTTGGAAACAATTCTGGAACGGATTCGTTCGGAATAGTTGTTTCCTAACGACATCGGAATCGGTCCCCTAGTGTTGTTTTGAAAATTGTTATATTAAATATCAATGTAGAAACTATTGCTGCATGTAATATTTTTGCATGTGCTAATTAGTATGAAATATAGTGTAGTGTGTTTGTCTATGTTTATTATGTTTATAAAATTATGTTTTTAGTAATTTATAATTTTATAGTAATGAATTTGTTTAAATGTATATTTTTAGTTGTATTTAGGTATATAAATAATTGTTTAATTATTTTTAGTAGTGTGTTATTGGTTTTTTTAGGGGATAAAAGTGGGGAGATTTTAAAACAATATATATTTTAATTTAGAATTTGTAAATTGATTTAGTTATATTAATAGTTTTAATTCATTTTAATTTATAATACTATAAATGTATATTACTAGTATTAAATACAAAAATTAAAAATAGTATAAAATAAAAAAATGCTTAACACAACTTTTAGTGTCCAACGCATTCCCCCAATATGGTTAGATTCGAGTGGGAATAGTAAATGTCACCCATTCAGTGTCTAACAGTTATTTTAAATGATACATGTTGGATTGTGAATATTTTAGTTTTAATTTCTATTGCAAAATATTTTATTTTACTTTTGTTTCTTTTGTAGTACAAATACTTTGTGGCCAATTACGATCTCGATCGGAAAGCCTTCGACCTCAGGTCGGTTTCACTTTCGACCACCTAATTACAATTTAGGCATCCAGAAGTGAACCCGCCCGGTCATTCTGACTGGCTTCCGATGGGCTCAAGGAGTTCGTCAGCCAGTCAGAACCAGCACATAATCCATATGGATGGGGTTTTACGATGTACTGCTTATAATGCTCAGCTTCCGGCAGGCTTACCATGCCAGGTTTTCCCATATGGAAAGCCTGTCGGAAAGCAAGCTTGGGGACCCCTAGCAGGGCCCCCTTCAAGAGGCTGCCTATGGTTGGTGGTCGAGGGGGCACCCTACACAGTGTGGCAGGAACCCTGAGGTGCCAGCCACGCGATGTATGGTTGAACACAACCTCCAATTTCCCTATGGGAGCTTGTGCTGCAGCAGGTTTATGGCCATAGCACATGTTCCCGTAGAAAAATCTGAGTATTCAACCGCACCATGTGCAGTTGCATAGTATTAGGCGGTCGGGACCGCCAACCAGAGGGCGGTCGGTCCTGTATCCACAACAGTGTCCGCCCGATATTGTACTAAGCCTCTTTGTGTTATTTTAGTAGTGTTGTTGGTGATTAGAAATATAATAAAACATTGTTTGTTGTTGTTTGTTGCATATTTAACGCAATACTTTTATTAACTATTTTTTATATAATAAAGAAATGTGAATGTTCTAATTTTATTTGTTTGCAGGCTGTATTTATTGTACATTTTAATCCTATATACTTCAATTTAAATATAAACGTATAAAGTTAAGTAAATACAACTTTTTCATTTTTTTATTAATAAAAACATGTACATTGCATTTTAATACCATTGTACGTTGCATATTTGCCGCTGTCATTTTCCATTGTAACGTTTTTTCAACATTATTTTAACATACTTTTTTCAGTATATATTAAATAATTGCATATATTTTATACTATTATTTAATTTATACAATACAATTTCTTTACATTTTATCACATTTTTTAAAATTGTTTTACATTTTTAATAATTCTTAACATTTTTGTATACATTTATTCAACATTTGTACAATGATTCCCATTCATTTCTATGAGGCGACTGTGTTTCTTTTAGTTTAATTTAGCAGCTATTTTTTTTTTTACTGCTACCTTCTATTTTGTAACCTATTTATGTTATTTTTAGTTTATTTTCCCAGAACCAGGTCACAGTAAGGTGCTGCTGTTCGCTGAAAAAGGTAAAGGTTTTTTAAGGGTAGGAGAGATTTGGAGGGGGCGGTTACAAGATAGTTATAGTGTTTTTTGTGTTTTTTTGTATATTTGGACACATTAGTGTCACTGTCTTTCACTAGTTTGTAGATTTGGCTTTTCATACACTATTTTAGTACTGTGTCGCTATTTTATGTAAAATGGTATTATGTTAGTTATATTTAGATGGTTAACTGTTATGATTATGTATTTTTTTTTATTGAATTAGCACATTTTTGTCTATGAGTGTTGTCCTAATTGCATTGGGAGTTAGTTTTTTATTTAAGATAATCATTTTTGGTTTATATAATAATCCAATGCTTTTACTTTCATTTCCTTTTTTCAAGTTTCCTGGTGTGTCCTTTTTTTCAAACACTTTTTCTGGTTTGTTTATGATTCCTAGATAATGTGGATTGCGTTGAGTGATTTCTATTAGACTGGTTTTATTTTTGAATTTTTGGGGGGCTTTTTGGACAAATTGTTACCCATTTTTGGTGAATTTCTATTTTTTTATTACATGGATACAGAGAAAGATCTACAGCTACAAAACAGCACGTTTTATTGATTCTTTTCTTTTGGGTGGGAAATGTAATATTATATTGTTTGAGTACACATTTTGTGATTGGTATGTGGAATTGCTTGGTTTATGTGCTGTAATTATTTTATGTGATGGATTGAATTTGTTTTAAACTTTCTTGGTTGGAGATGCCTAAATAAAAAAAAAATGTATGTATAATTTTATATCAGTCAACATTAACAATGTAATTTGAGTTAATTTTTTGACTGATGTCATAAAATAATATATTTATTATTTTACCTATTAAAGATTTGGTATGCTGGTTGAGAATTTGTTATAGATTTTGAGGACTTTGGTAAGTTAATATTTATTTTGTAATATCCTTTTGGCTATGATTTATAAGTAATCTAATCTTTTGTTATTTATGAAGAGTGTGACTTAAAACTGTTGCAACTCATATGTTCTTTTGGTTTTTCTGCTAAGTGTATGGCCAGTTTGTCTAACAGATTACTCCATTCATAGTTCTTGATAGGTTTTCTCTTTATGTAATACGCCTATACATTTGTAGAGTATAGGTTAGGTTCTGCCTAGCGTAAATTGAAAAGCATTGTGCCATCCTTCCACTGCATTGTTTCATTTTACTTCTTGTGCCAAGGTGCTGTCATAAACATTCTACCATGGCATTTGAGATTTGGCTTGGCATCTGTGTATGGAGCTGTGCAGTCTGCCAACCTAAGTGTCTTCGCTATAGTTTCTTAGGGGACTGAGTTTGTCTTCGCTTTGATGGTAGAAAGGGCTTTCTGTTAATAAAATGTAGTAGTTGGCTAGCTCTGTGACAGGGGCATAAGCTAGTGCTTTCATTGTTTCAATTTCAAAGGTAAATTAGCTGTTTGTAGAATATTCTACACTTAGATGCCTCCCAGTCCGGAGTCTGCAGAAACCACAGAACCGAGACCGCACTCCTTGCCGCCAATGACGACATCGGTATGCTACTCGACCAGGGACACACTGCAGCCCTCATCCTACTGGACCTCTCCGTGGCCATCAACACCGTCGCACACCACACCATTGCAGCTAGACTGCATGATGCCGGGATACAAGGAACTGCCCTCAACTGGATCTGATTCTTTCTCTCCTGCAGAACCCAGAGGATCAGACTCCCCCCTTTTATCTCTGAAACCACAGAGATCAACTGCAGAGTACCGCAGGGATCATCGCTCAGCCCCACGCTCTACATGGCCCCCCTCCCTACCATTGTCAGACAGCTTGGGCTCAACATAGTATCTTACACCGATGACACCCAACCCATCCTCTCCCTCATGAAGGATCCCGAAGACACCAGGCTCCGCTTCCAGGAAGGAAAGTTTTATAATCTACTGCTGCATTTCCCCTTGCCTATGTCTCTCTTCTCTACTGCTCAGACAGTTTGAGTGTTGGTGTGCCTGAGGATGTCTAGAATGTTGGATGTATGATGATGTCATGGAGTGTTGGGTGCTTGGTGAGCTGTGGAGTGTCAGTTGAAGTGTGCAGGCTGAGCAGGACAGAGGCTGCTCCTGGTTGGGCATCACTTGGACTTACCATCTCCCTAGGATATTGATGTTATTATCTTATCAATAAATCTAAGAATATATCTACTCATCATCTGGTCTCTGAGGACTCTTATTTACAATAGAAAGACAGGTGTCACGGCCTGGATCAAGGACACCTGCCTGAAGCTCAACACTGAGAAAACTGAGGTCCTCATCCTGGGACCCTCGACCTCCACCTAGGACAAAACATGGTGGCCCTCCACCCTCGTAAGTCCTCCCACCCTGACAGACCATGCTCAAAACCTCAGCAACATCCTTGACTCTTCCCTCACCATGACATGCCAGATCTATGCCGTCGGCTCCACCAGCTTCCACTGCCTCCGCATCCTCCGAAAGACCTTCAAATGTATTCCCCTGAACACAGAAAAACCATCACCCATGCACTCATAACCAGCAGACTGGACTACGGAAATGCCTTCTACGCCGGCATCAACAGAACCTTTCTACACAAGCTTCAAACCAACCAGAATACCGAGGCCACACTCGTCCTCTGGACAGCACTTTCAGAAGGCATGACGCAACACCTTCAAAACTAACACTGGCTCCCTTTCGAGAAGAGAATAACCTAAAAGCTTCTCAACCACACCTACAAATCCTTCCACAACATCGGACCCAAATACCTCAACCATAGAATATGTTTCCACGCACCCAAAAGAACTCTTGGATCCACCAACCTCGCCCTAGCAAAGATACCCCGCATCCACAGAAGCAGAGCAGGAGGAAGGGCCTTCTCCTACATCGCAGGCAAAACCTGAAACGAACTCCCGGTCAGCATCAGATGCTCCCCTAACCTGCACATCTTCAGGAAAGACCTCAAGACCTTGCTCTTCGACTGAGCTGGAGCAGCCTATACGTCCCTAGTGCCTTGAGACCCTCATGGGTGAGTAGCACGCTGTATAAACCCCCTAATTGATTGATTGATTGATTGATTGATTGATTGATTACTGCAGATTTTTGGAAGTGTCTCCATAAACTTTGATTGAAATGATAGCAACAGCTTCGTATGACTGTGTGGTGGTAAATTTGTAGAATGGTTTGAATCATGGCTTGCTCAAAGTCTATAATTTGTTTTTGGGCATAATAGGCATTTGTTTTATGTTTTATATGGTTTAAGAGGTAGTAGTAAGTGCTTCTTTGTTTAGTTGGTAGTAGGGCATTGATAAAAGTAATATATGTGTTTTGATATTCACTATGTATGGTGCATATCTGAGTGAATGGCTTGGGATTGACTACGTTTTATCTGCTGTAGAGAATATTAGAATATGTTTCTCAGCATTTAGGTTGTCATGTAGAAGGAAAGGTTCATCTTTATGTGTAATTGTTAAATGTTCCGATATGTGTTTATCTTCTAGGGGCAGGTGGGTATTACTGGTGGCTTTTTTAGTTTGTCCAACGAAACATTAAAAAGTTGGGATGGGCGGTAGTTAGCCTGTTAGGTTTTTGGCGACATTGGGTAGTATAACTTTAAGGATTTTGATTGTGATTTCCTGGGAGGTAGTGCTTGGCTCTCTTATATCCTGCAATATCTCCTGCACTTCTATTTCTGTCACATTGGGGGTGGCTTTGCTCTCATAGTATACATGAATTACATCATTTTGTGCACGTGCCCTCCCGTAGCATGCATTAAAATAATATTTAGTGCATTTCGAGTTCATACACCCTGTTGATGCACTTTCTTGGCTGTAGGTGTAGACCATTTCATTTAGGGCCTGATTTAGATCTTGGGCGGACTGGTCCCACCGTCACTTTTTTGGTGGTCTTCCCGCCTGCTGGCTTGATGGTCCACCTGCCTGATTTAGATGTTGTCTGAGCATTAGAGTGAAGACTGACATAGTCCTCCAACTCCGTATACACTCCTGCTCATGTGTCTATAGCAGCAGAGCCAGAACCAGCTTTGAGAGGGAGTCCCACTGAGATTCCCACCATTCAGATTACGAAGAGCCTTCCAGCCAAGGTAACTGTGACGGGGATACCTCCAAGTTTAGGCTGGTAAAAATGAAGGAAAATTAGAGAAAGTCACCTTTGTTCGGGGTCCCACTTTGGAATCTGTCTGGTATGCCATTGTCCAGGTCCCTCCTTTGCTACTCTGACTCCAGCATGATGCCAAACAACTCCGTTGTTGCCAAGATGGCGAGTAAGCTACTTGCACAATTGTGCTATCTATCGTGTGTTGGCAATCGCTTTAGGCTCGTGTAGTGTGTTTAGCATGCAATGTGTAGCACGAAGAGGCAAAACACTTTGCCTATATATCATTGCATGCAAACATGACACATATGTGCATTTACATGGGAATAATTTGCACTTACCTGACTCCATGCCACCATGTACTTCACTCTGTCTGGTCTCTGCCGCCAGGACACGGCTAGCGCAAGGGGAACATCTAAATCGGCTCTGCACAATCCCGCTGGCCTGATGACAGCCTAGTACTGTGAGCCAGCAGAGAAGACCACCAGGACGGCAGTCTTCTATCTCTAGCCGCAACAGCAAAATATGCTTGACAGAGTTCTTGGAACCCCCACTGTGGTGGTATGGCTGTAAGACCAAGATTGAAATCAGGCACTTAGTAATTGCTTTCCTTTCTGCAAAGTGATGTATTTTGCAGCTTCTGCCAACTAAAAGTAGTGTAATAGTATGAATAAATATAATATTATAACGTTTGTATGCAATGGCTTCTATTTTATATATTTAAATGTATGTTCTGTTTCGATGTGTCACATGGGTTTGCAGCTTTTCTGTTGGGGGTGTTCTAATGTGGACCTTGTGCTTTCTTTTCCGTTATTTGAAATAAAAGTAAGTTTCCTTTTAAATGCTAATTAGTTGGTAGTTTCTAGAGTTTGAGTTTGTTAGGTTGATTTTTGCTTGCTATTTTGGTGAGTTTATAGTTTTTTATTAACTTATGTGTACTTGCTTTCTTATATCTTTTTTCTGGTTTGCGACATTTGTTATTTTCAGGCAGTTCATCAGTTTTTAACATTGTCATTTTTTTAGGAAGTCTTTGTAGAAAGATATATGTAGGAGAGTTTCTTAGTATTTTATGCTACTTTCCATCTTTAAGTTTAATAACAATGGGCACGATTCACAAAAGCATCTAAGACAAAATCCTAACTTTAAGACTTTCTGAATTCACACAAGGCATTTCGGAGTAGGAAAGTTAAAATTCCTAACTTTACTACTCCTTAAATTGAGACAAAATCCTAACTTTTCGACTTTCGGTATTCACAAAAGGCATTTAGGAGTATTACAGTTAGGATTCATACCAGTACTACTCCTAACTTCCTTTTGTGAATACCAAAAGTCATAAAGTTAGGATTGTGTATTAGTTTAGGAGCAGTAAAGATACGAATCCTAACTTTACATCTCCTAAATTACTTTAGTGAATATCGAAAGTCGTAAAGTTAGGATTTTGGGCCATATGTATCGAGCCTTTTTCCTGTTTTCAAACTGGCAGATTCTCAGAATCTGCCCATTTGAAAATGGGAAAAAGCCTTTTGGGATGTATCACCCAAAAAGACCATCGCAAAATAGAGAATCTCAAAATTTGCGATTCTCTACTTTGCGAATGCAATTAAGGAATTGCAAATTGCGGTTCCTTAAATGCAATTCGGGAAGCACCAGAAATTTGGTTTTTGATCATAAGGAATTGCAAAATACCACCAACTTCAAGTTGGTGGTAATTTGTGATTTTCTTTTAAAGAGCACTCTTTAGATTTTTTTAAAGTACCATATATAGAACATACATTTGCATATTTCAGGAGTGCAACAGTGTATCCTTTTGGCACCCTTGCAACCTTGAAATTGCATTCTCAATTTGAGATTCTCTAATTGGTAATTGCAAATTGAGAGTGTCTTCCTTTTCATTCCTATGGCCCTCCTAGCCCAAAGGATTGAATGGGAAGGTATTCCTTATTTGCGAATCTCAATTTGCGATGCGCAAATAAGGAATATGTAGGATCCTCAACATTTTTAGCAAATCCTACATACATTGCATTTTGTGATTCTCTAATTGCGATTCGCTAAAAATCGCAATTTGAGAATCGCAAAACTCTTTTTTGATACATATGGCCCTATGTCTCAGTTTAGTAGTAGTAAAGTTAGGAATCCTAACTTTACTACTCCTAAATGCCTTTTGTGAATACTTAAAGTTGTAAAGTTAGGATTTTGTCTCAGATTACTTTTGTGAATCGGGCCCAATAAATTTTACTTTAAATAAATGTTTCACTTACTTGGTTAAGTAGTTGTTTGGATGTGTCTATGTCTTCTTTAATGGTCTAGCGAGAGAATGTCACATAGTTTCCTTGTCTTGCAGCATTTGTTATTTTTGAACTATTTAGTTGTTTAAATTAGTGCGCCTTTTATATTGTTGATTTAACTGTTTGGTTGATTTTGTTGGTAAAAATTGTTTATAGTTTTATGTTGTTGGTTGGTTAAGTTTTAGTTTGAGTTTGTTTTATCAGCTGAGTCCTTCTATGGTAAACGCTACATTAAGCTTTATTTCTGATGTATGACATACAGTGTGATATATATATCTCCTCATGTACAGTAGCTCCTTCGGAGACCATAACCCTTGAGGGGTGGCGCATGATGCCAGCGAAGCATGCCAGCTTCCAATTGCCTATAAAGTTCAAGATAAACGCAGACTCAGGGCAACTCATAGGGTGCTCCAAAGTTGATTTATTGGCATACTCATTATGTGTTTCGACCTCAAAATCGTCTTGATCACAAGAGAGGCACAGTGACATGCTGAAAGAAATACATTCACACATGGGCATAAAGGAAGGACATATATAACACTTGGGCATGATGCATGTTATCAGTTTTTGGTTGGACAAGTTGTATTTTGCATTGGCATTTTACTTCTTTTCTTCTCACCACTGTCTCTTCAAGGCCTATATAACAACTAAAAATATGTGGATACATATATTTCATGTCAACTTTTGCACTTTACGTTTACCCAGTCGGCATATTATATCCTCAAGACACCATTCTGTCATTTTTGCCCACTAAAGCGGTATTTACACTTTGTGTGTGTACACCTGCATGGGCTCTAGGGAATGCAATGGCATGTCACAAGCTATCCCAGGCCTGACATATCTGCACCACATCACAGCAGGATACACTCTCATATCTAGCCCACCATACTGTTATGGATCCCAGAGTTTTGCCCCGGGCGGAGTCACATTCGAGCAACTTGTTTACATGCATTTCTTTACCTGTGTCATCACTACTGGCACACGGGGGGTGCACATATGTAGAGTTTAGTTATGCCATACGGTCAGGTATTGAATTTCATCGCTATATTTACATATTATTTAAGCTGTTTTGGCATGCTACTATAGTTTATTTATTTCACATTTTATATGTACTCTTTGTAAATTACAGCTATAGTTGTGGTTGTGGTCTGTGCATTTCCGACATGATAACGTCCACTCCATTAGAACCACCAGCAATTCCATGATTTTACTATATGTCCTTTCTTTATGTCCATATCCAAATGTATTTCTTTCTACTGTGGCTCTCATGAAACACGTAATGAGTATGCCAATATATCAACTTTGGAGCACCGCGTGAGTGTCCCTCAGTGTACATTTGTGATATATATATGTGTTCTATATGGAGGAGGCCTACCTCCAATTGAATGACATCTCTTGTTATAAATTAAGTAATATGCATATGGTTAAAGCCTCATGGAATGATTTATATGGCAAACGTATTGCTTGGAGGAGTGGCGGCTTAATTTGTGAAGAAGAATATCGTTTTTTTTAAAAATGATCCCAGTATTCATTCACTGTATTTTTCACCTAAAGTACATAAAAACAGGTTAAAGCCACCGGATACACCCATAATTTCAGCAATAGGTAGCATTATGGAAAATACGTCTAAATATATAGACCACTTTTTGCAGGAATGGGTCACAAGCCTGCCGTCTTACATTCAAGATACTTCTGATTTTTTAAGGAAGATTCAGGGGATTCAGTGGAGTGGTGATTCAATATTAATCACCATGGATGTCACTTCATTGTATACCTCCATTTGCCACAGAGACGGCGTTAAAGCAGTCCAACATTACCTTAATCGCAGACCAGCATGCCTAGCTATGCATAATAATATGCTCATTAACATGGTCACTATGTGTTTGGAACAAAACTTTTGAACTTTCAACAACAACATTTACCAGCAGACTAGGGGAGTTGCCATGGGGGCCTGCTTTTCCCCCAGTTATGCTTGTTTGCATATGGGACTGTGGGAGGGGCAGGTCCTCAGGGGCCAATTCAAGAACATTCTTGAAAACCATATACCCCTTTGGCTTCGGTTCATTGGCGACCTTTTTATTATTTGGAAGGGTCCTCAATCCGTGGCCAAACAGTTTGTTGAGCAATTAAATGATAACCATCTTAACCTCGAGTTCACTGCACATATGAGTACTCAAACTGTGGTCTCGCTAGATGTAGAGGTTTTCATTGCTAATGATGCCATTGTGACTAGATTATATCGTAAAGCCACTGCAGGCAATTCATTGCTGCATGCATCTAGCCTTCACCCGCAGCATCTTATCCAGAGTATTCCCTATGGGGAGATGTTGCGGGTGAAACGCATATGCAGCAATGATACAGAATGCCTTATTGCACAGGAGAACAGCAAGAAAAGATTTTTAGCGCGAGGTTACACAAGAACTGTTGTTGATAAAGCAATTAATAAAACTGAGTCACTCACCAGAGACCAGGTACTTGTTCCCAAAAAATCAAGGGTGAGTCAGATAACCAATGGCACACCTAAAGTTAGGGTCATTCTAACATATAACCAGCAACATAAAAAGGAGTATTTTAAAATGAAATTGGGGCCTGATTTTGAATGACCCAGTAATAGGTGCAGACCTGGCAGAGCATAGCCGTACACCGCTATTGACCTTCAGAAAAGCCAGATCCATGGGCAATTGCCTTGTGAGGAATAGCCCTGAAATTAAATCTCCAAGCAATTGGCTATCCACGCAGAAAGGCTTTTATAAATGCATAGTTTGCAAGGCATGCAAGTTTGCTAAGAATAAAAAGGAATATACTACCCCATTTTTGCCCAATCCAGTATGTATCAAAATAGGAATCACATGTAATATGGATCATGTTGTGTATGTTTTAGAATGTCCTTGTGCAGTACGCTATGTAGGCAGTACAAAACTACCAGTGCACAAGAGAGTTCTTCAACATATACAAGCGATCTCTAATAAAGATCAGACATATCCAGTGGCGAGGCGCTTTGAGGTAGCCCATGCTAGTGACCCTAAACATCTTAGTTACTATGCAATTGATCATAAACCTTAATCGCATAGAGGTGGCAATCGTGAGAGTGCGCTTCGCTTATTAGAAACACGCTACATACTGGAATTAAATACCAAGTCTCCGTCAGGCCTTAACACGACGGAAGACCTACGTACATGTTTATAATGGGCTATTTGTTTTGGGTACATCCTTCCTTTTTTCAAGTCTCAAAGGATGTAATAATGTTGTTTATGTGACTGTTTTACCCTAATCATGTATTTATGCTTACCATGTTTCCCTTTGCTGCTATTGGGGCTATGAGTGAATCCTTTTTCCATTATATTATGAATTTGTATCAATCATGTGCACCTATTTATCACAATGGTTTTAATTCACAATACTCATTGTTTAATATCACCCTACACAAAACCTATCTCTCATCCCCGGCTGCTGATGAGATGCAAGGGTTGTTCGACTCTTTGGAAAGCACATTTATCAACAGCTGTGCATGCCCACTTGGGCTTGATTTTCTCTTAAGGAAACTATGATTGATCTTAGTTTCTCTGTGTGACAGGCTATGAATGGTAAATTAACTGATTGACTCTATGAGATCATGTTATGGTGAACTATCTGGTGTAACGGCAACGAGAGGTGGTTTTATTGCATCTCCTCGCTTGGGCATCTCCTAAAAAGAGGTTATGCTTGTGTCATTGGTTTAATGATTTTCGTTTTACCAACGAGGTGACTGTGCCCCATATGATCCCGCTCTAATTGCACTATATATTTTATTGTATATAGAGTGTGTACATAGCGGTTAATGTATTTATTTATATATTTATATTTGGTATATTTATAAATTATGTGCTCTGATGATATATATTTTAATGCATTTAAGCAGACATTGTTTAGAATTGTAGATATTCGAAAGTATTTTACTCTTTAACATTCATGTTCTCAATTGAAAAAACTGCCGTAGTATGTCTTTGCTATTTATCAATTTGTTTCACAGCTGTTATGAATAATGTTGCACTGGCAATTTAAAAATGGCTTTCCGCTAACGCAACGCGTCATGTGATCAAGGTCCAGATGGGACTGAAACGCATCATGGCAGCGATGCAGGGTGTTTCAAAATAAATATTTCTGGCACGAAGAACTTTTTGAGTCCGCTATACTTCTATCGTTGTTTACTGGATGTTTTGAGGAAAACTACAATATATATATATATATATATATATATATATATATATATATATATATATATATATATAATGAAACAATCATTATTGAATATACATAATAAAATACACATATATATATATATATATATATATATATATATATATATATATATATATATATATATATATATATATATATATATATATATATATATATATATATATATATATATATATATATATATATATATGTATTTTATTATGTATATTCAATAATGATTGTTTCATTATTTTGGCTATAATATTGTAGTCAATATTATGTAGAATCAATATTGTTGACGTATTATATTCTAATTCAAAGGTTACGATATTTTTGCTTGGGATAGTTTTGTTTTTGATATAGGTAAAATAACAAAATGTTAACAACAATATTTGTGTTCTTGATATTTGTGGTTTTACTAGTTAAGTATATGAAGTCTATATTTTTTTATCGATATTTAACTTACGATATTTTGTGTTTCGATATTGTGTGCATCGATATTATGTCAGTGATCTGGTCTTTCAGGTTTATGAAGTACAAGTGACTTTGCGGGTGAGTTTTCTGATGTCCATCCTGTTAGCAAATATTTTAAAAGTTGTATTGTATGTACTTGTACAAGTTTGGCTAAGTGATTTTTCTCTGAGGAGACCCACACTTTCTATGCCTAAAGGCCAGTCAACACTAACAGGAACAAAATGAACTTTGAGTTTACTGTACTTCAACTGTACATTAATAGCTGCAACGAGTATTGGACTCCAAGTCAAGCAAACATTTGTGTACCATAAATGAAGAGCTTAGAGGGCATTATTATAAGATAGGTGCCCATTACCCAAGATATGAGTTGTACTTGTTAACTGGGTGACATTCACCATGACAAACTGTACCAGGAACTTTACAATTTACCTGAGAGTGTTTACAAAGAAATGATAACTCTGTGATGACCAGCATACCAAACTACACCAAAAGTAAAAGCAAAAGGCATGACAGAATGTTTACAAAACACATAATGCTTTCATGTAGAGAATTTTATATACAAGCTTTATGGTCCTCATTGTAAAATGCAAGCAGTGCAATAATGCAATCCTTACACTTTCATGAAAGAAATGAAAGCTTAACATTACCTTTCTATAATAATTGCTTAGTGCTCCAGGGGTTAGGAGATGTCAGCTTGACCCTCTCAGCTTTCGGTGAATTTAAGTAGTCTAGTCCTTTTATATTTGCCTTGCCCGAAGTTTCAAATGGTCTGATTGATTATGAGCTCCACTTTCATCCCGAAGGGGCCAGTAAAGGGAGTTACTGGCCCAATGTGGATTAATAATCTTTGATAACTCAGCAGAACAAATATGTTTCACCCACACATTTTGTTTTGTTAGTTTCTTATTTCTGAGATTATGCCTTGCAAAGCCCATAATTCCCCCCTCGACCCTGGAATTATTGATACAATGGCATCAGTAACTCAAGGAGTGAGGATGGAGAATATCCATCCATTGACCGGGCACTCCCAATGATGTCCTACATAGAGCCTACTGTTAGGGCATTTTTTCTGTGGTTAGCCTAATGGACTTTTTCCTTCAAAGATATTTTCGAGACATCTCTGTATGCAATCTGGCTACTTCAAATACCTTCTAATCAGTTAGTCCAGTCAGAAATATGAGTTCAACTATGAGGTCTCAGCTGCTGAGCATGCACCACTCATTGACTTGGTACGGCTTGCAATCAAATATAATCTCCCATTAAACAATGCAGATAATAACATTATATCCCTGTAAAACTGTCATTGAAAAGTTCTCTCCTAGCCCAGAACAGTAACTTTAGGAAGTCACCAAGTTTTGAATTGGAAACGTTTAACATACCCTTCCTCCAGGTGCATTCATTTGGTGGTTGCTGGGCAACCACTATGCTGGGCTTGCAGGTAAACCTAAGAAGCTGAAAGAGGGTTACATATTCTCACCATCAGCCTATGTTAGCCCTCCCCCAGGACTTCTCAGCCCAGCTGACAAGGCTAAGGGGGGAGAGGACAAATGAACCAGAAGTCATCCATATCAACAAACATGTACACAAACTCTCAGCAAACACAGGCCTATGACTCCCAGCAAATCAGGCCACTCTATCCAACACTCAACTACCAAACAATGTCCAGCTCTATAAAACATGCCTACTTACCCTTGCAACCCTCCAGCCGCACAATGTCCCCTTCACGTCTACCCAAACCACAACTCTGGGCAAACCCCAATCCAAAACAACTATCTCCACTATGCCTCTACCCCACATATTATGTAACCATATTCCCTGCAATCTAACACACCCGCTTTTTTCTCACTAATCCTTCCACTGCCCTCTGACAACTTCAAATATTGCTTATGCCAGCTCACTCAACCTTCCTTCCTACCCTCCCCCTATACAACCCCTTTCTTCTTCCCACCCAGAACACAGTAAAACAATTTTCTCCAAAAATAAATCTAACTCTTGCCTTACGCGACAAAAGCTAAACATCCTAACCTCTCCACTCCACACCACCACAAACAAAACTCAGACATTTGAAATCCTCCAACCATCCCAAAACACCAACACACATCCACTATGCACTTAATGCCAACACAAATAATATATTCAGTCCCAAAGTTTTCATGCAGCAAATACCCCAAGCACTCGGTCCAAAAATACAAACAATATTCCTCACCTTTCTATCATTCACCGCACGATAGAGAGCCATAGAATAAGACCCTCCTGCTACATCTCCACTGCTGAATAATATCCCTTCCACATTCAACATATACAAAAGGAAGCCACCCACACCTTTATAACTTCACTTCCTGTTGTCTGTTCCTGTATGCTGCTGTTCGAAGACAATCACACAGCCCATCCCCCTCAATTTCAACAAGTCTCTCCCTCACACACTCATACATACGCTCACACAGACACATGCACACAGACTCTAATAAGGACTTGATTGCGAGTCTAGAGGTGTGGGAGTGGTACCACCAACCTGCCACCCTGCTCCCACACAGCAGAACCTGTGTATGCCCCACCAACATGCTTACAGTTTTGTTTTGCCTCTGTCTGGCAGTTCTCTGGCGATCCAATGGTGGCACCCAGAAAATAGTCACCACAATGGGAACTTCAATGGCAGTACCTGCATGGCATTGACAACATGTACCCCCCCCCCCCCTGCATGCACCCTATGCCCCTGAGGCAAAAGGGGGCTTTGTAGGGAACCATTTTTTTTCTGTCCGCCATAGTTTTCATGGAGGAGGAACTGCCATGAAAACCGTGGCGGAAATGAAACTCATAATATGCTTGGTAGACAGCGGCGGTCCTGCCAAGCATATTGTGGCCTCAAGACCACCGTGCCACCACCAGGGATCTCTGATCCCTGCCGGTTGTGGTGGTGCAATGGCAGTCCGACCATCCAAGTTGTAATAGGGCCAGTGCGGCAGAAGCTCGAATGCCACCGCCTCCTCACTATGAGTTTGTCGGTCCTTGAACCACCAAACTCTTAATCAGGCCCTAATTGTCTTCTAAGCCTATTGGATAAGGATAACAACCAAACAGCTCTTCATTTATGTCCTGCCACAGAAATCACAATTCTCATTAGCACACCACCCACAGCCTCCTCAGACAATACTAACCCTCTGCATCACAAACCCACACCACCTTCAAAACACCTTCTTTAAACTGCCTACTATGAAATGCCTGTTCCAAGATGTAGTACACGTACTACAACTTGAAATTATTGGCAGACAAATCACTAGATTTACACTTCATCACTGAATCATGGCTGGCGGAAGGCATGACCCTTATATTGCATGAAGCAGTTCTACCTGTCTATCAAACTGTCTCACAAAATCCCGTAGGCAAAAGAGGAGGTGGCTTATTTGTCATATTTAATAAAACAACAAATCTTATCAAAGCTGAGGATGTTTTATTGCAAGGTTGTTAAGCCCACCTTGTCAATTGCAACCCTCCACCAACATGTTCCCTTTACAGACCACCACCTAGCAATAGAACGTTTACAGACACCTTTACAGAAACCATTCTAGATACTGTTTCAAACCTACTTACAAAATATTCAATCCTTGAAGACCAGAAGATGTGGTTGAGAAACCTAAAATGCCCCACCCCAGAGCAATCCTTACTGGCCAAAATATGCTCAACCTCATAATATGTAACCTTGAAACAAGTATTCACATGGAACTCATTCAAAGAATAGATTTGTAGTGAAACTGAATTTTCTGTGTGGACTTAATCTATAAAAACATTTTAATTGAGATTCTTGTTTTAATTTAGTCAATACAGACAATATTTCAGAAAGAGAGAAGCCAGTATCTTGTGGTGTATTTTAATTCAGCCGAACCGAGTTTTTTTTCAGTTATTCAATCTAAGACATTCTTACAAAATGTAAGTGATAAAAGAATTTGCTTGAAGGAAAGAAAAATAAGCCCAGAGTAAAAGAAAATCAAAACCGAAACAGAAGGAGACACAGTGGAGAATGATGTGTACATATACGGTATATTGGTTATTTCATCCAAATGACACCCAAATGTATTGTCAATGGAAAACACAGATAAATCTACCCATGTGCCACCTAAACAAAAGTACAGTCTGACTTTTCTACATGTGTCAATGATGTTTCTAACCTAAATCCAATACTAGGGTCTCATCAGGACTGTAATAACCTGGGGATAGCTGAATATTGGAGGTCCTGTCCGCATAGCTGTGGAGCATCATGTTGTGGAGACCAGAGTAACTAGCATGCCCAGATTTCTGCTATCGGACTACCGCATCTCCGATTGGGAGAGCCGCTACTCAAACATTTGGGCATTCCCTGTCTATGTCCTTTATCCAAGCTACATATCATCGAGCAAATGCCCAATTTGTCGGAAATTTGTGTAACTCTTATAGAAGCAACAAAAGCTATTATCCCGTTCTAAGCTGGCACTAGGTTGCACCTTCCCAACTTATCTGAGCCCACCAGTGCATCTCACAGCAAATTATGTGTCACTACAAACCTTTTCTTTAAATGAGTTACATGTGAATACTTGTTCTAAGGGTACTTGATACCCATATTCACATGGACATTAGGCTTGCTCTTGTTCTCGTTGAACCCAACAACCTCATTATACAACAGCTCATTCCCAAACGCACACACGTTGCAGGACACACCTGAGAGTCACATTCCAAAGGGTCACTTCGGTCACATGGTCACTGTTGGCCTTCCAACAAAAGATAGCACAACTCACCCCTGCTAAACTCAGTTCACATGCAACCACATATTGTACTTGAAATAAGCTGAATTTTGAGGAACTAGTAACCCAGCTCACTTCCAACACAAGTCTGAACACTCTAAACTTGGTTAAAAAGACTCTACGGATGGCCCCATGAAGGTTTTGAAATATTATTCCCACAAAAAACATAAAAGTATATCAAAATAAAAGAAGTGCCTTGGATGAATGCAGATTTCGATAGGTAACAACAAATTGTTATCCTTCAATGTACCTTCCTTAAAACAAATAACACTCAGCACAAAATACATTTAAACAGACATCACATATGGTACAAGTCAACAATCAAAAATGTTAAAGAAAATACTACTCAAGAAGACTCCAAAAGGCTTAATGCCCAAATAAAGATGTTTTTTAATGCTCACAGAAATTAGCAATTCCAAATGCACCGAAGGAACTAATCACGTGTCTCAGGATGTTTGTCATAAACTGGCAACTCATTGCACAACAATCAAACATGTTGGACTTATACTTAACACACAAGTAGTAAAATAGCACTAACCCTTTCCCAAAAAAACCTTCCAGGGGAGGGTTAACACATCCTTTGCACTCCTTTCAAGAACTTTCATTAACTGATTTTATGAATCTTATGAAAGCAAGCAGGCCAGCTGGTTGACCCTCTGACATCTGCTCTCTTCAAATCTTCAAACATTTTTTGCTAACTACTCAGCAGCAATTCCAGTCAGATCACTGGTTCAACAACTCATTAACAAAAGGTATTTTCTAGAAGACTTAAAAAGTCATACAATTGTCTGTTATTTTTTAAACCAAACCTGGAACATCAACCCCCGACAATTTTAGACCTATAGCAAATGGACCATTCCGAGTCAAAGTCACAGAAAGAGAAGCCTTTGCCCAGATATCACAATTAATTGAAAACACCTCCCTAGCTTCTCAATTTCAAACAGCATTTTGCCCAGGAAGAGTTGCTGAAATAGACCCTAATCTGCTGCTGGAAGCACCTTAAAAATAAAGTAGACCAGAATGGGGTTCAGCAGTGCCACTTCTTGTGGATCTTTGAACTGCCTTTGACAAAGAGGACCTTGACACAGTGGACCAAGACTTGAGGAAGCCGCCAGAGGTAATACTGCTTTCATTTGGATCACATCTTACCTAGACAACAGTAAAAAAAAATGAGCCATACTCCTCCCTTGACAACCAAGCCCTACAGCATAAAAGCAGGAGTCCTTCAAGGCTCTATCATCTATCCTCTAATTTTCAACATCTGCATTAAATCATTATCGGATTGATAAATGTTTAAATGTTTCGACTTCACTTGCTATAATAATGGAGATGATACACTGATACTTCTTAAATTGGAAAGCTCCAAGGACATTGTCCTAGGAGTTAAGAAAACTTGGAAATAACATGGAATCCTAGTTGTCAATGAATGCTCAATTAGATAAGCTCTCCAGATCGGCTTATCCAGTTGATCACCGCTTGGTCAATGTCCCCCAAACATCTGAAATTGGTTACCCCTTGTTTTGATCCCTTGTTGCATAAGCTGATAAGCTCCCCACCGGAGTCTCAGTTTGTGCAAGACAGTTGAAAGCAGGCTCCACTGCTTCTTCTCCTGAAGAAGCCTAGTGTGGATCTTAGGCTGCAGACAACTTTAGTCCCCTTTCACTTCTTCCTGTTGTAGCCAAAATATTAGAAAAGGTAGGTAATCATCCACTCTCCCAACATTTGAATCCAACTACCTTCTTCATGATACACAATTGGGATTTTAAGTAGGGTACAGCACAGAATGCAGTCTCCTGGAAGTTAATGATTTCTTTTAAGACAACTTGAATCAGAATTGCAAGGCTATCCTAGTCTTACAAGCTCTGTCTTCAGCGTTTGACACTGTATTGCATTCAATCCTTATTAACAGATTGTGGGATGTCAGAATCTATGTTAGGCATGGGCCTGGCTTAAATCCTACTTGGTTGGCAGATCACAGGTGTTTTTTCTTGCCTTTACTACATCATCCTTTAAACCACTTGACTTTGGGGTGCCCCAGAGTTCGCCCTTGAGTCTAACCCTTTTTAATGTCTATCTGACGCCTCTCGCTAGCCTGGTAGTAGTTTGGGATATACGTGAAATTTATTATGCTGACGATACGCAACTGATGCTGATCTTCCAGAATAATGAGGTGGTGGCTCTGCATGCCTTCAAGCATTGTTTGTAGGCGGTCTGGGGTTTCATGAGTGCTAACTGCCTTAAACTGAATTGGTAAAAGAATAACATTCTTTTTGGGGGGCACTAGCTTCCACCCTGAGTCTTATACCTGTTATTCTTCTGAGCTTGAACATCCCCACCCTCTTCTTTCTTCATGCGTAAGAAACCTTGATTTTAAATTTGATGCTAATCCGTCCCTCAAACCATAGGTCAAGACAATGTCTGCCAGCTGCTTCTTCACTCTAAAATCACTCAGGAAAATGTTTCATCTAGTGCTAGAACCTTTTTGGAGGACCATCATACATTCATTGGTGACATCCAAATTGGATCATGGAAACTGTCCGTATGTGACTTGTTGCATCGTTTGCAGATCATCCAAATGTGGCAGCACATCTTATACTAAATTTGCTGGTGGGCCCATCAGTTTCTCCAGCCTTATGTCAACTGCACTGGCTGCCCATCAGAAGCTGCCTAAAATTCAAAGCATTAATTTATGCGCACTGAGCCATTCACTTGAAAGGCACTCTCTGTCCGAGGAGAAGGCTTAAAGTGTGCTGTCAGCACAGAGCATTGTGTTTCTATGCTTTGATGTTATTACAAGTTCCAAGAGTTCTTAAGAGCAAGTAGGGGAGGAAGATCTTTTGCATTTTTGACTACTAAACACTGGAACTCTCCTATTTTCCCCTGTTCAGTCCCCTCTGAAACAATTTTTTGTAAACAGGTGAAGTCTTTCCTCTTTGCTGCCTGACATTAGGCTTCCTGATCTTTGAGGGTCTTGCTCTACTGGTTTCTCTGCTGCTAGCACCGGTACACTTCCTTGAAAGCAGCTATAAACCCATTGTACTGTATTGTGTTAGACTACTTTACCATGAAAAAACTGAGATGCATAATCCTGCCGATTCCCCCACAAGGCACTAGTGGCAATCTCTCTTGTACTATCAAAACTAGAATACTCTAAAAGCTTAAATTCCATGGCTCATCTTTATCACCCACAAGGCAATACATGACCAAAGACTACTTTTCATCATTAAGAAAATTACAAAATCCAACAAAGAAGCCTACACTCTAGACTGGCAACCTGTTTCATAGTCATAGCCTACAAGAAATAAACATGAGTGGAACATATTTCTCTGTACTGGCAGCTAAACTATGGAATTCTTTACCTCAAAAAATAAGATTCACTGAGAACCTTCTCAGCTTCAGAGTACTCGTCAAGAGCTGCCTCCTTCCTACATGATTACAATAATGACCACAGAACCATGTACACCAATAGAATGAACAAGACATTAAAGCAATAAATAATAAAAATAAAAGCATTATCTCTGCTTTGTATATGTATTGGGTAGGTACATATGTGTAGGTATACTCCGTACACAAATATATATATATTCCCTACTGGCGGTCGCCAGTAGATAGTTATAGTTAGAACCAACTTTCCATAGGAAATCCACAACATTCAATTTGGAATACCTTGGGTGCTGGTGGACAAATCTTCGCAAATTTCTCCAAACAATGGCCTGCTCCGCTCCACACCGTCCCTGAAAGTTTGGGGGTGATTCGTCAAGTGGGGGCCAAGAAAAAAGGGGGGTCCCAAAACATGTTTTCCCCATGCAATTTTCCATTGGGACCTTTAGCCAGGGCTGCAGCCCGAACGGCTGAACGGAATTACTCCAAATTTGGCAGAGAGGTAGAGTTCGGTTCACAGATTGTGCTTTTTGTTAAATGGTGTACATCCGTTCAGTAGTTCCTGAGAAAATCAAAAGTAAAATCTAGAGACGAAGTACAGCACGTGTACAGAAATCCGTACAATTACAAGCACGAGCTGCTTGCTGATTGGATGTCAACTGTCTGTCAACACTCCAAACCAGTAAATGTTGGCAGCCATCTTGTGGCTCGGTAGAACCGAGTCACAAGAAAACAGTACAACAAAAAAAAGGAAAAGGGCAGTGTAGAAAGATCCTGATCTTCTAGGCCTGCTCAGGGGGTCCCACATGGATCTTTTGGCTCCCAATTTTTAAAAAAAAGAAAAAAATAAGAAATCGTGGTGTACGCGTATAGGTAAAAAAACTAGAAATACATTTTATTCTTAATTAGCCTCCCAGGGGGCCAAATCTCGGGGGCAATTTTTATCCATAAAGGGGGACGAATGGGCTGGATAGGTGTGGTGTGGGTGTATGCCAGCCATGAGAGAGTGTGCAACTAAGAAATCACTACAATGGAAAATTGGGCTTTGTACTGTTGTTGTTTTTTTCTGGTAGCGTAAGCACAGAAGGCTGTACTAACGTATTCAGTCTTGATTAACTTCTCACCTCCCCCAGGGGCTTTTATTAAATTTGTACTTTATTGCATATTCAATGTACACACAGCGCACATAGCCTACAACCCGGAGGCCGGCGGAAACACAAGGTAGCATCTGCTCTAGGTCTCAAAAACAGTATACACAGCCTCAGTGCCAGCATCCTGGGGGCCTGGCGGCGTAAAAGAAACAGTATCATTCATGCATAGCGCGGCCATCGAGCAAATATGTAAATAGTGTGCTGTTCAGTACAACCCAGGACCGCATTACCTTGTGGTGCTTTGGTTAAGATAGAGCGTCTGTGCACAACAAGTCCTCACGTTAAAATCAGCGTTCTCCATGTAACCGTGTATTGATTCCTACCGCTAATCTAACCCTCCCACCCCCCCAACAACCAGCCCACCCGAACATGTGCCTACCTATCCGCTTGTGCTAGCTATGAACGTCTAATGACTAACACTGTGCCCTACAGTTTACAGATCCTACATACCAAAGTGTATAAAAGTGTCCCCAATGTCCATGGCCACAAACTGCCGATCGTGTGTGTCACTCTCCCTGATATCAGTTACCCTGCCCAATGCCAGCGGCAGCCCCGGAGGACCAGAACACCACCCCCCCACCATGCCACAGCTAGATGTGCAGTGCGTCCCTCCCTAGAGTCTCAACTTCTTCCTCCTGTACCTCACCCATCTCCTCCCTCTCCGGGTCCGGGTCAGTCTCCCCACTGTCCTTGGCGCACAAATAGGTCTTGCATAGCCCCCAGAAGTTCTTGGGCCGATTTTTCGGAGGTAGCAGCTCGCTGTACTTCTTCGACTGCGTGCAGCAGTATAGTAAGTCCGCCACCCACCTTTTCTTGGTCGGTATCGGCCCTCTCATCCAACATATAGCAACTAGCCGTTTAGCGGTCAGCAAGGCTATATCCGCCAGGCGCCTCAGGGCCACCGGCAGTGTCTTGGAATAGCCCAGCAGTGCCAGGGCCGGACATGGTGGGATGTCTACGCCCAACATCAGTCCCAGTTCAGAGAAAACCCCCTGCCAAAATGTATAAATTCCAGGGCAAGACCAAGCCATATGAAAGAAGTCCGCCGACGGGAGGTGGCAACGCTCGCACTCCGCCCAGCCCCTCAGTCCGTACCTGTGCAACCTCTCCGGCGTGTAATAGACACGTTGTAGGTATTTGAAATGTACCAGTCTATGCCGGCTATTGAGCGACACCTTTCTGGTGTTTGTGCAGCAATATTGCCACATCTCATCCGTAATCGTCAGCTGTAAATCACTCTGCCAAGCTAGCCTGGCTTTGGAGATCGGGCGTTGCATGTGTTGGTCCCCTAGTTTCTTGAGGTTCCTGGCCAGTTTGCTGGACGATGGGGTTTTGATCACATAAGTGAGTTCCAGCACCTCCGGGGGTTCAGCTAGTTCCGGACCAAGCAACTCCTGAAGTACACTACGGACCCTGTGGTATTGAAAGCTGTGCAGCAGCGTCTTCCAGTCTGAGACTGTAGCACCTGTTGGAGTGTCTTCAATGTCCCATTCAAGAAGAGATCCCCCATCTTATCTATGCCTAGTTCATGTAGTGCCTTAAGTATGGGCGGAAAATCCGTTCCGCTCGCGGATTTTGCGGATTTTCGGTAAATTCGCAATCCGCGAGATTCGCGAATTTCCCGCAAAATCCGCAAATCCGCGAGCAGCGGATTTTATGGCTTGCTCGCACTGTTCGCGTGAGTTCGCGGCTTCCCAGTTCAACTTCGCGCCCCGCGAATAAGCGCTAAATTGCAGAAATACGATCTTAGCAAAACTGAAACTACTTACCAGGTTCAAAAGTTCAAGCTCATCATTAGTAGCCATTTCCTGTAGTGCTTCCTGAGGGGCCCCTCCAGAGTTCAGTTGCCTACTTGCAACTATTATGTGACCCTGCTCTGACCCTCAGAATAGTTACACATATGCCACAAAGGTCCTGAATTACAGCTAAGGGAGACAAGCAGGAGCCATGCTGGAAGTTCAAATCCAGTGACACATTAATCAGCCCCTAATTCATTATTGTCAGTTGGGGCAGGGCAGGTGTTGTAACTAATTTTGCAACAATGAAAGCACTTAGCAAGTGCAAAAGATCACTAATCAGGAAGCACTAAGGAAGCAGGTGCCAGCTAAAAAAATATTCTGTGACACATTAATCAGCCCCAAATTAATTCAGGTCACTTGAGGCAGGGAAGGTGTGCTTTGCTTTGCCACAATAATGTACACTGGACAACCAGAGGGTGCTGTGATGAAACAGAGGGTGGCATGGGTGGGCCAGAGGGTGGCATGAGTAGTCAGAGAGTGGCAGTGGTGACAGAGGGTGGCAGTGATGAAGAAGAGTGTCCCAAACAGGCTGGACACGTAGAAACAACAAGTTCGCAAAACTTGCGACCCGACAGGTAAGTTCGCGTTTGCGAAATTGTACAAAACCCTCGCTAACTGGCAGAAACCCGCGCGAACACAAAAAAAAGAAATCCGCAAATTCGTGAGAATTCGCGGATTTTGCGGATTGCGAGTTCGCAAATCCGCAAAATTCACGAACGCGAGATTCGCAAAATTCGCCCATGCTTAGCCTTAAGTACCCCCTTCTCCGTCAACGGGGCAAGCCATACTGCCCATTCCACATGCATGAGGGGTGAGTACAGTAGTTCACTTTCCCGCGAGCGGACCAGCTCATGCCAGGCGTGATTCGTAGACGCCATAGAGTCCAAGATCCCAGTTCTGCGATCAACTGGGTGGCATATCATGGCTGGAAGAGAAATGGGGTCCGCCAACAGACGTTCTAGTTTCATGTGCGGGATATCAGGGTTCCCATGGATCCAGGGGTGAAGGTGTGCCGCCTGTGCTATTCTGTAGTACCGCTCCAAGTCAGGAGCCCCCAGTACCCCCGTTCATAGGGGAGCATTAAAGTCTGCCATTGGACCCTGGATTGTTTACCTCCCCACGCAAGTCTGATAAGTGTCTGCGTGAGCTGCCGGAAAAAGGCCCTGGACAGCACCACCGGGATGTTGGTGAAGAGGAAGAGGAACCTGGGGAGTACCACCAGCTATCCTTCCCATCAGGGACAACGGAAGCTTGCACCACACCTCCACGTCATCCACAAGTTTAGTATACGCCACCCCATAGTTCTCTCGCACCAGTATCTCGGGGTCAGTGTGCAAGCGAATCCCTAGATATCGTATGGAGTCCGTGGTCCACTGTAGTGGGTACTCCGAGTCAAACGGGTGAGTTACCGGGGTCAGGGGAAGCGCCACTGATTTGTCCCAGTTGACTCATAGGCCAGACAGTGCACCGAATCTCACCACCTCCCTCAATACAGACGCCAGGTTCGCTTCCGGTTCCCTAACGTACAGCAGGGTTTCATCGGCATACGTAGATATGCCAATCTTGTAGGTGGGGAAATTGATCCCCTCGAACCCATGATATTCTCTGATCGTGCACGCCAGTGGTTCCGCTACCTCCCCCAGGGGCTTTTAAATGTTGGGAGAGGGGTCCATAATAGTGTTTACTTTTCTTCTTTAGTGTGCAGTCCTATATTGTTTTATAAAATGTATAAGTCTTCAAACTATTTTTACTCTTACGACGTACGTGCGATATTTCCGTAATTGATTTTAACAGTAATATACGCTTTTTTACAGTTTAAAAAAAAGTATTTTTATGATTATCCCGGATAATGTCTTCTGTTAATATGTACATTAAATACTAAATATATGTTTTTGAACAATTTGAATCTTACCTGGAGTAATGGGGGGCCTAGAGGGTCTCCCCTGCGCGGGGATCACTACCCCAGGATCTTTAACTATATGTATTTGGGGGGCTCATGGCCCGTGGAGTTCTGGAGACCGCTTTCTCCTCCACTCGATTCCCCCCCCCTCCCCCACCTCCGGGGCCTCTTTTTATTTAAAAAACTGTGCAAAGTGGTTGCAAATGTGGTATTTTGGTTTCGTTTCTGTCGTGTAGAGGATCCAAGGTAAATATAAAGTTTTTTTGTACAGCCACTACCTTTCTGCCTATTACCAAAGTAACAGTTCATGGATCAATTGTGTGAGTACAGAGGTTAAAAGTTCACCACAATATGTTGCTAATTGAAATACTTACTATGCTGGAGATTTATATTTATTTTTTTCATAGGAACCGTTAGTCGTAGAAGAAGTTTGTGGAAAAATGTTATTAAGGATTCCTTTCTGTTCGGGGAGTATTAGGGTAACGTGTGCCAAGCGGGACTTTATGAAGTTTAATGTTCATTGGTTGTAAAGTATTAAAAGTAGAAGGCTTAGCAGTCATTCCTTGCTCGTCTTTGGAACAAGATGGACATTTTAATGGGTAAAGTGTTCCGAACACAAGTTTGCTACTTATTGGGTGGGAACGGTTCATTGTTGTCAGTGATATTGTGATGCATTTTTTAAAGGAGTATGGGGAAAGAAAGTAGTAGAGGGCAGGTTAGGAAAACTATTAACTGTGTACAGTGCCCAAAAGGTGGTGGAGAGGAATTATGAGGTAAACAATTTTCTATATATGTTTTAAGGGCCATTTATATAATTGCCGTGTGGTGTATAAATCACAGCGGAAAAATGGCAGTGTTTTGCGCTGTTTACTTTTCTCAAGTTTGTAGGTGACATACTTCATAGTACTACTATTTACTTATAATGTGTTGTTTACTTTCATGATGGGGCGGTGTGGTTGCGCAGCAAAACTTTCAGTCTAGGTTTGAAACTGTTTTTATTAAGAAAATACAAATAAACTTTCTTCAGAAACTGTTGCAGTATATATGAAAGGGGTGACAATTAAAAATAGAATTTCAAAAAATATCAGTAAAGCGTGGCTATATAGTTCATTTTTGTGCTACAGTTTGTAAAAGTGTTGCCCCACATTCTTGTTGATGTAAGAGGGCATCAGTTACTTTTAGATAAAGTAGAATAGAAGTACTACAACAAACTCTCCCTCACTAAATTATCTCAGATCAAGAGAACAAGTAAAACAGTAAAATCTAAATTGTTTCATATTACATAGAAATGCATGCATTATTATTTCTAAAATTTGTATTCTGTACAATTCAGAAACGTGCTGTAGTAGTGTTTACAAGTTGCAGACTGTTCCGCTAATAAACCACATACTCACCAAAGAATATATAGAATGTTACTCTTATAATATATACAGGTCCTATATATTCTTTAGGGAGAAGGTGAATAGGAATCGCAAATAAGAATAGTAATTAGAAAATAACATTCAGAAATATAGGGTTTATTAAATATTTGAAGTAACAAAGTATGCATAGCTATATTTTAATATAAATAAAAATATCTGATCATTTTTTATAAATATTTGATAATTATATTACAGATGGCGCTGAAAAATCTCCCATTCCTGTTCTGTAGCAATAGGGCAATCTATTATAGTATAACGATTGATACCATTGTTACAGTAAAAAGAAAAGGAAAATAAAGTGATGTATTTAACAGAACATCCATAATGAAATAGTTTCGAGCGGTAATTATTTACTGGGAGGTGAAAAAATTAGATCTCCGTGGCCAAGGGTCATAAAATCCTCTGAGATCATGACGTTGAGAATAATAATATGTATATATTGCCACAGCATATGATCATAAGGGGAAAATAGACTGAAAGCTCCAAGCCGGTAACGTTGCTTACTTATCGCTACTGTTTGTGACGACGGATTGTGAATTCCGCTAGGATCACTAAGACTGTTAATGTTATAATATACATATTAACAGTATGTGATCTCTAGGGGATAACATAATAACAAGTGTATCATTGTCACGTTGATTGTAAATGTTTAGGGTTTGCGTTAACGGGTTAGCAACACCTCTCGAGCGAAGTACAGTATCAATATTAT
Source organism: Lissotriton vulgaris (assembly GCF_964263255.1). Lineage (NCBI taxonomy): Eukaryota > Metazoa > Chordata > Amphibia > Caudata > Salamandridae > Lissotriton > Lissotriton vulgaris. The sequence goes on along the minus strand of NC_141685.1, from coordinate 1,550,736,277 downwards.
AATATAAAAAGTCACTATATATAAGGTAAAAGGAGCCAGAAAAGGAGTAATATTTGTTATAATATATCTGTTTCTAAGAACAAGCTGCTGACGTTACAGAGAAAAAGGGAAAAACGTGCAATAACATTTTTTTCTACATATAAATGTTTAAATATTGACAAATAGTCACAATTTATAACTAAGTACTATGCCTATGCCATCTTTAAATAACTTACAACTCCATAATATGCTTGTTGACGCAAAAAGAGAATCTGATGCTAGAGAACGGAACCTGCAACAGAGATTGGCGATTCAGAAATAACTCGGGGAAACAAAACTAATTCCACAGTTGGTGTGGTTTATATAGTTTTTTGTTGTTTAGTAGTCTATGGAAGGAGGATGTGGCTCTGCCTATGTATGTAGATGGCACGTTTTGCAGTTTACACATGCTCACGTTTTAACTGTTTTTCGTGTGCACGTGTTTGGAAATGTTTCAAACTGTGAAGCTGATTTTGATAGTAACACGTATAAGGTATTATTATCTACATACGTTGGAGAGTTTAAAAAATGTTACTCGGTAAAATGTGTTCTTTGCATTTTCATGATTAAAAGCATCTAAATAGAAGACGTATAAAAAAATATCGTTATCATTAGAAGAAAGAAAAAGGTTTAATATTTGTTATTTTTATGGTTCTTAATTTAGTAAATGCTAGCATTTGTAGATCGTAATCCTACCCTCGGAAGGGTGTGCTGGTGCTTGGGGATTTTTGGAAGGTTATTAAATAATAAATGCCCTTTTTTATGCACCTGTAGACTTGGCTTTTAAACTTTCAATTGCCTAGTCTGTATATTTACGCTTCCTCCAAACATTTAGGTACTGCTATTTCAGTATTGCAGTGAGCCATTCAGTAGTATGTGTTTATGTATACACTGTTCTAAAAGTGAAGCTGCTGTACATTTTGCCAGATATTCTCCTTACAGAATTGTAATAATTCAGCCAGTACCCAAGTAGTCATGGTGCAAAGTGGGCCTTAGGGCATGGACTGCTTCAAACTCCTATACACTCTGCATGCAGTCTTCTATGCATGGGAAACTTGTATTTTATAGCTTTTATTATCCAGTCTATATTCTTACACATCCAGCAAACTCTTTGTGATTGTTCATTCAGTATTATAGTGAAGTATTCAGCAGAATGCCCTTATGTATGCACTGTGCTAAAATTGAAGCTCTTCTAAATTCAGACAGACACTCTCCTTGCAGAACTGTAATTATCCAGTCAGTACTCAAGTAATCATGATGCAAAGTAGGTATTAGGTCATGTACTGCTTTAAACCTGTATAGAGTATGCATGCACTCTTCTATGTGGTGCACATTTGTTTTTATACATTCAATTGTCCAGTCTGTATCATTAGACTTTCACAATCACTCTAACTCTACTGTTTCAATATTTTAGTGAGCCATTCAGCAGTAGTTCCCTATATATGTACTGTGGTAAAACTGAAGCTCTCTTTGCAGAACTGTAATCATGCAGTCAGTACCCAAGTAATTATGGAGCAAAGTAGGCCTCAGTATATGGACTGCTTCAAACACCTATTTACTATGTATGTGCTGTTCTATGCACCTGCAAATTTACCTTTTATATTTTGAATTCCCTAGTCTGTATCCTTACACTTCCAGCAAACACTCTGTCATTCCTGTTATAGTTTTGTAGTGACTCATTGATCAGTGTGTAGTAATCCATTCACTACATTGAAACAGTAATCAGCAGATGTACAATAAGTGGTACATTCCCAGAGATATGGCAGTGATTTTGCACTGTGATATCAGCACAATGGATGCACCGTATTTACAATGTAGTGTATTATGGGGCACAAACGGCACAGATATGTGATGTATTTGTGTTGTGAAGGTGGCGCATTGCTTGAATTGCGTTCCAAGTGCAACGCAGCTCCAGCAATGCTCTTCGGGTTCTATGCTCACAAAGCTGTGTCAATCCTTACACCTGTTTCAAGCAGGGTTTTGACGTAGCATAGGGCTAAAAGTGACTGAATGAAATATTATAGATTTCATTCAGTCACTTTTAGGAGGTGTTCCTATGCTAGAACACCTCCACTCCGCCCCCCGGCCCCCTTTGCGCAGGAAAGTCTCTTTCTGGCGCAGGGCCTTAGAATGTGATGCACCTTACATATTTTTTCCAGATTTTTTCCTTATAAAACGAGGAAAAGGGACTCTTGTTTTTGTTGAATACAAACCCATTTCCTTTTCCTAAAAAGGGTTTCTCCCAATACTTTTTGATCTCTTCCATATGCATCACATTGTAAATATCAGGTACTATGGTACATCTTTTGAAACACCGCTGCATCACAAAAGTGACGGAAAAGATGTGTGAAAGAGGTACAAGGGTGTTGTAAATTTGCTCCTAACACATACAAATTTACCCAGGCAGTTTCACTAGCAGTGCAAATTGAAGTATAGACTTCTGACATATTTATATGGATGTGTTACATTGAAGTGCTTTGGAGGTACTACAGTATAGTGTAGGTAAACACCTTATACATTTATGTTGTAGCACTCTCTTATAGTTTTGCACTTTCACATTCACCATACCCTACTAATTCATTTGTTCATTTATGCACTACACATTCATTCTGACAAAGTTTTACACACTAATATAGAAATATTGTTCTTTTTTATGCCAGTGAAGGTAGTTCTGAAAAGAAGTGTTTTTTTTCTTTTTAGTTTTCTATTTTTTTGTATTCTTTCAGCAAGTTTTTAGTTTTGTTTTTTTAAACCAAAACAATGAAACTGGAAACAAAAAAACTGGAAAAGGAAGAAGAAAGAAAAAAAATATTGTTTTGGGCAATGGTGCTCTTCTTTGCTCTTCACAATGAGGTGAATAGACTGCTTACCATAACAAAGGAGTTCTCTGCAAAATTTACAATGAATTGTAATGTCTGCAAACTGAGGCACAATAATAGGATGCGGACTGCTTGGAGGAGGTGGTGGTGCAGTTGAGGTAGGAGGAACTGCAGGTTGAGGGTTTTCCTGGAACCTTTGTGTTGCCATCCTTCCATAATTATTTGGATGCAAATTTTTGACATGGCGAACCATTGAGGCTGTCCCGAAAGAGTACTTTTTAGTGGGGTCAGCCCTGGAAAGTGTAACCTCACAGATCTTGCATGTTACTTTCAGTACATTCACCTTTTTCTGCCCCTCCGGAAATGAAGAAAACTTCCAAATGAAAGCTTCTTTTCTCTTTTTCTGAGGTGGCTCAGTAACAAAATCTTCCTTAGAGGAATGTACTGATGAAGTCTCTAAAAGAGCAGCCATTGTAGAGTTTGGTTGTAAAAGACTACAGCTCCACAGAATAGATGTTTTCCCTGGGAAAGTCGAAGTAGGGTGATCAAAATGAGAGGGGTCTTTCAACAGTTGGAATAGGAAGTATTATGAACCAATCAAAACTCAAAACGTACCTTTGCGATTTTTGTAATTGCTTTTAAAAGTAATAATCGCTAGTTAAAAGTTAAAAAAAGGGGCGTGGCTTGCGCGCCATCTGCAGAGGACGTCTTTCCCGTGAGCTCCGCTACGGACTGATCCGCGGATGCCGTGAGGACCCATCCTGCCGTTTTTCAGACGGCTTTTCTGGTATACAGCAGTGTCGGAAGGTGGACAGTCTACAATGGAGCACTTGTGCAGCCTCTACGAGCGACATTACACCGAATATTTACAACAGTAACTTTTCTCTGTCCTCTCATCACGGACGGCCGCCATTTTGTTTGCCGTCTGCGTGAATGTCTCTCTCCGCCGCTTCTACAATCCCTCTTTCTCCATTACAGCGTTAGCTCGTTTTGGACATAATATTATGGTGCTGCTCTGCTTATAGACTACCCAGAGTTTCTTTCTACTTTGTGCGCTTTACCTATTTAAGTCTATTGCGAACCTGCTCCTCTGAGGGAAAATGGCCGCCATTTTGAGTCTCCTGACTGCGATGTTTTCTCCTACTAAATGAGGGCTTTGTGGTGATTGCTTCATCGTCTTTTTGTGGCACTCGCTCTCCTGGTCTCCCATGATCATCTGCCTCCTGCACTTTGACATTACTGCGCCTATACTTGCCACTACAAGCCTTATTGTGTTCCGGCTTTTACTTTGTATTTTCCTCCGGTCCGACACCTTATAATAGCACTGTGCTATACCATCTTGTCCATGTACTGGTCTTGGTTGATGCCTCTCCTATGGTGCTGTGTGGCTTTTTGTTGACTTTGCACTGAAGTGTAGTGCGTTTTGCTTGGCGGTTCCTTTTTTTTCTCTCGCCTTATATTTGCCACACACTGTGTGCCCCTATTATCATAGTGCATCTCTGAACCAGTTCAAACTTTACAATTTCTCTGGACATTGCTTCTCACGGTGGTACATATCTACTTCATATCTGCTTTTGGTGTCCTGTACCATGGCGAATGTCTCTACCTCGCCGAAAATGTCGCTGACTGGAACCAAACCTAAAAGGCCTAAAAATGACCCGCCCTCCCCCATTAACTCTTCGACTAATCCTGTACTGGACTCCATCCTTGAAGAGGTGTGTGGTCTTCAACCTTTTATTTCTGCTACTAATGCTAAACTTCAACAGATTGAGGAGCGTTGGGTGGTTATGGAAAATAAAGTTTTGAATTTAGAACAGCGTGTGAGCGATATCCAAGACCTCTCAACTAAGATTCCACTATTGGAACAAGAGATCCATAAGCTCAAACTTCATACTGAGGATTTGGAAAATCGCAATAGACGAAATATTCTACGCGTTTATGGTGTTCCGGAAAATTTGGAGGGTGCTGACATGGTCTCCTTTATTCGGAAATTTCTTCAGGAACTTTTGGAGCTCCAACCATCGTCACACCCTCTCAACATCCAACGAGCGCACCGTCTTGGCCGCATCAATTCCAATTCCTCCAAACCACGTGGCATCATCATGCTGTTCTTGGAGTTCACAGAGTTAATGGCTGTCTTGAAGGCTGCCAGGGCCAAACGTCGTCTCCAGTGGTCTGGTCATAACATTTTTATTTCACAGGATCTTTCATCTGCTACAAATGCTCGGCGCAAAGAATTCTTGAACCTTCGTCCCATGATGCGACAGCTGAACATTCAATATGAAATCCTGCATCCCTGCTTCTGCAAGATCACACACAATGGACGTACCAGATCCTATGATGATCCACAGAAACTTTGCGATTATCTTCTGAGTGTCTCTCCTTCTACTATGGACACTGCTAGCTAATGCTTTTCTGTATTTCTTTGTTCTCCCTTTTTATTGTCTCTATCCTATTCCATCTGACTTCTGTTAATTTACCTTCCTTATCTATGATACTTCCCTCACATCCTTGTGTTTTTCCTTCTACTATCGTCCGTCTCCTGCCTGCTCGTGGGTCGAGTTCTCTCTCTGGTGTACCCTCGCCTCATATGTTTTGGTTGCTCTCTTTTTCTCAGATCAAACCTTCGTGCCTTGATCTGTTCCCTGTTTTTCTTTCTGTCCTTACCTATCTTTCTTACTTTTCTCTCTTCTCTCTTTCTCTTTGCTATTTTTTTCCTAAGTGGTCTCTACTTATATCTCTATTCGTACAATTATTGCTTCCTCGTTTTTTGACTCTTGTTGGTTTTGTTATCGTGAGGGTCCTACGAATCCACTGTTTAACTGATATTTTTTGTCTTCCCTTTTGTAGTGATCTCCTTGCCATGTGTCGTTTCCATTTGTCGCCCATCCTCCCCTTCTCCCAACGTGTGTAATTTTGTCTCTTGGAATGCGCGAGGTCTTGGTCATCCTGTCAAGCGTCAGAAGGTATTGTCTCACTTAACCAAATTTCATTCACAGGTTGTTTTCCTTCAAGAAACGCATTGCTCGGACGTTGAATCACTCAAACTTAAGAGACATTGGGTGGGTCAGGTTGTGTTTTCACCTGCTGTTCACAAAAAAGGAGGGGTTGCTATATTGTTTCACAAAGCTTTAAATGTTCAAATTATTTCCTCTCAAAATGATAGTGAAGGACGTTGGGCAATGGCTAAGGTTGTTACACACAACAAGATGATGGTTTTGCTGAACATATATGGCCCTGTTCGGCCAGACCCAAAATTTTGGAAAGATATCAAAGTACTCATTGCATCCATAGATTGCCCTGATTTTATAGTGGCTGGTGATTTTAACCAATGGTTAGACCCTTTTTCGGACCGATTGTCCTCTAGTAAATTTCACCCTGACAAATCTCATAAGAGTTTTCAATCTGCCATTGCCTGGCGTCCTTTATATGATTCCTGGAAAATGTGTAACCCTGATTTATTGGAATATACATTTTTTTTCTAATGTTCATCACACACGCTCGAGAATTGATTATATTATGATTAATAAGTCTCTTCTACCCTCCATTCAAAAATCCGTTATTGGCTCTATTTTTATCTCTGACCATACTCCTGTATACACTACCCTAGATCTTTCCCTTAGCCCCTCTAAATTTAGTTGTTGGAAATGTAATTATTTTCTTTTATCTGATGCCACTTTCATGAAAAAAAGTACTGAGTTTTTCAATGAATACTTCTCCTTTAATAAGCCTTCAGATACCTCAATTCCCATCACCTGGGACGCTTTTAAGGCTTCTTTTCGAGCTTTTACTATTTCATATGTTTCTGCAAAAAAGAAGCTTAATAGACAAAAGTATGAAGATCAGCTTAAACAGATTAAACATCTCGAACACATATATTTTTCTTCTAAATCCTCAACTGCCCTCCAGGATTTGATTCTCGCTAAAACAGACCTTAACAAAATTATCACTAATGAAGCTTGTCACACCCTCCTTAAAATAAAATCTAAATTCCATGGCGGACAGAACAAAGCAGGGAAAATGCTAGCCAATTACTTGAAAATCAAATCAGAACGCAAAGCTGTTGGCCCAATCTTCAATGATTCTCTAAATAAAATGGTTACCTCTGATGAAGACATTGCTGAAGTATTTCACAATTATTATCAAGCCCTATACTCTGATGATACCCATCCTTCTGATGCAAACTTAACGAAATTTTTTGAAGGCCTCCCCTCCCCTCCTTCCCTCCCGGTGGACTTTTCTCACTTGGAACGTGAAATTACTCTTCAGGAAATTACCACAGCCATCCACTCACTCAAAAAGTCAAAAGCCACTGGCCCGATGGTCTGCCTGTCGAGTTTTATTCCTCCTTCCATTCCTTTTTTGCCCCTAAACTCCTTCAGTTATTTAATTCTTTTATTTCAGATGCTAAGGCCTCTGGGTACTTTTTGGATGCTCTCATTGTCATTATCCCCAAACCTGACAAGGATCATTCACAATGCAAAAACTACCGCCCCATATCTTTGATTAATTATGATTGTAAGATTTTTGCTAAAATCCTTGCCTCTCGCCTTGATTCCATTATCCCTCGCTTAATTAAAACAGACCAGGTGGGTTTTGTTAAGGGCAGACTTGCTGCTGATAATGCTTGTCTTTTTTCTAATGTCCTTGCTCATAGTAAAAATGTCAAAGCCCCCTTGGCAGCCCTTTCCCTGGACGCTGAGAAAGCCTTCAACCGTATTAATTGGCAATTTATGTTCCGTACCCTCAAATGGTTTGGTTTTGGTCCGACTTTTATATCCTTGGTTAAGCTCCTTTACTCATCCCCCCGTGCCAGTATTTTTGTTAATAACCAATTTTCCAGATTCTTTTCATTAACCAGAGGCACAAGACAAGGTTGTCCCCTTTCCCCTTTATTATTTATTTTATGTCTTGAGCCCTTTCTAGAGCGTATTCGTTCCAACCCTGCAATTACTGGTATAAAATTTTCCTCTGTTGAAACTAAATTATCTGCATATGCTGATGATGTCCTCATTTACATGTCTAATCCCGAATCCTCCCTTCCACCTTTTTTTAAAGAAAGTTCAGTTGTATTCCTCCATATCAGGTTATAAGCTTGATTTATCCAAAACGGAAGTCCTACCCCTTAACTCAATATGTTTTCAATACATGTTTCATAACACTGACTTTGCATGGTGCCCAACTAAAATTAAGTACCTTGGTATATGGTTTTCTTCCTCCCTGAGGGATACCCTTAAATTAACCTTTGATTCACTGACTAGCAAAATTCAATCTCTCCTCCAAATTTGGTCCCCCTTATTTTTGTCCTGGTGGGGTAGATTGGACACCATCAAAATGATGATCACCCCACATGTTTTGTACACAGTTTCCATGCTCCCTTTCAAAATTCCCAAATCCTATTTTTCTCGTATTAATTCTATATGTACAAAATTTCTATGGAGTAATAAACATCCCTGCATTGGTTTACATAAGTTGATCCGACCTAAAAATGAAGGTGGTGTTCGGTTCCCTGACTTTAGCTCATACCATTCTGCCTTTTTGATCAAACAATCCTTCTCCTTGGCTTATGATTTCCTTGATACTCCTGTCCCTAAGTGGGTTCTTTTGGAACGCTCTTTTCTGAAAGATTTCTCCTTTCAACATATTCCTTTTATGTCAAATTGTACCTTTTTATCCAAATATCCCATTTTGAAATATTCCCAATCTCTATTACAAAATGTTTTTTCCACTAACCTTTCCCCTCTTCAATGTTTTTTATCCTCTGTGGTTTGGTATAACAAATTTCTTAGATATAAAGGTAAATCGTTCTATTTTAAACACTGGAAGGAAAAGGATATACTGTTTGTGCATCAATTTTTTCTTGACTCCTCTCTTATTTCCTTCCCAATATTGCAAAACATGTTTAATTTACCCTCCTCATTTCTCTCTGAATATACTATTATAACATCTGCTATTCAATCTCACTTGTCTTCTCTATCTTCTTCTTCCGAATCTTTTTCTTCCTTCACTCCTGTCACTCCACTTTATCCTTTATTTTCTACTCAACTCCCTAAAGCTGCTCTTGTATATTCCCTTTTACTATCCAATACCTCTGTTCGCTCCAAATCTAAAGTAGAGACTGCTTGGGAGACTGATCTTGATGTCTCCTTTGATACTGCAATGTGGGATCGTTTATGGTCCAAGATTTTTAAAGTCTCCATTGCTGCACGCATTACCCAATCCTTACTCTTAATATATCATAGAGTTGTTATTACCCCGGTTAGTAGTCATAAATTTTCTCCTACCTCTTCTCCTTTATGTTGGTCTTGTTCCAAAGTTCCAGGTACTCTAAAACACCAACTATACGATTGTTCCCCTGTTTTATCTTTTTGGACTAATGTTTGGAATATTTGTATGAAAATGTTATCTCTCTCTTCCTCATTATCTTTTTTGCACATATTTTTAGGTTCTTTATCTGATGATATTAATATTGTTACACCCTCTTCTGCTAAATTGTTAGACCTGTTTATTGCTCTTGCACTTAAGGTTATTTTATCGTGTTGGAAAGACAATTCTAAACTCTCTGTCCACACATGGTGGAACTACGTTTGTGATGAACACAGAATTTCTATTGCTTCCTCCACCTCTGTCCCTCTTAAAATTAAATCCGATCTGTTATGGCTTCCCTTCACTTCATATCTTTCCTCTAATCCCTCTCCTTTACCACGTGCTATTAATCCCACATGATTCCTCTGGTTGCCCTCTTTCTCTCTTCTTTCTCTTTTTTCTCTCTCTTCTATTCTTTCCTTCTCTTTCGCTTCCTTCTTTCTTTCTCTTTCCTTCTTTTCTTTCTCTCTTTCTTTCTCCCCTTTTTTCTTATATAAATTCCTCTGGACTGATGTCATTTAATATTATATTCATATGTACTTTTTTATAACTTTTCATGACATGTCTTTTGTATTACTTTTCGATGCTTAATAAAAATTTCTTAAACAAAAAAGTTAAAAAAACTATTTTCATGATTGTCCTAAATACTGTCTTCCCTTAATATGTACATTAAATACATAAATATATGTTTTTTAACAATTAGAAACTTTTACGCCATACGCTTACTGGGCGCCGCATATGACATCAGGCAGAAGCGTTGATGCGATGCGCAAGATCAAAGCGTATCTGTAACGAGTGGGTGGCTATGCGCAGAGGACCATTTGCCGTACAAAGTGTGGTGCGATCACTATACACGTATGGTGCGATTACCCCAAAAAATATGGAAAGGGAATTATACAGATTGTAATTGTAAAAAATGTAGATCATTTTTTTATATAAAAAAAATTGGGATTCAGTTTTGTTATTATTTTACATTAAGAATATGAAATATAATTTTAAAAAATAAAATACATATAAATATTTTCTATAAAAATCTAACAAATTAGTATAAAAAGAAAGAAATGTAATAATTTATACATTTAAAAATTATCATTTACTAAACCTTTGAAATTCACTTTAAAAAAACATAGGTTTCAGCCACGTTATAGTTAGCTGGAGATTTCACTCATACAAAACCATTGAAATTCCCCCGTTATAGTTAGTTCAGCTAACTATAACTCGCGTGCCCGCAATGCACTGCTGATGACATCACATACTACATCACTCATGACATGGTCAGTGACATCACTCATGACATCACTAATGACATTTCAAATGACATCACTGATAACATCACTGATTACATCATCCTTGTGAAAGAGTGGCAGACCTCCTCTTACCCTAGTATAACAGTATAACCTTTGATACACACATTAAAAAATGGAACGTAACATTTTCTAAGGAATGGAGATACCAATACCAGTTAGAACAACCTATTCAGTAATTCCTAAATCTATATACACATCCACTCATTCACCAATAGTTCTAGATAGTCACTCATGCATGTTTATGTTTATGTTTTCGTAATTTGTATTGCGCACAAATACCCGAAGGTATCTCGGCGCATAAGAAATTTCCTGGGACAAGAGGCCAGCTGTTAGAATCATTTATCAAAAAGCCAGGTTTTCAGTAGTTTACATAAAAGAGTAGGGCTGGTTTTGATAGCCAGTGGGAGGGAGTTCCAAAGCCTGGGAGTCGCCACTAGAAAACGTCTGTCTCCCCAGGTGGAGGTTCTCGTCCGTGGGACTGGTAGCAGACAGGTGGAGGATGAGCGCAGGGATCTTTTTGGGGCATAGATCCGAAACGCGTTCTTTAAGAACCGTGGTCCAGTATTGTTGATAGCCTTATAGGCGATACAAAGCGCCTTAAACCTAATCCGGCTTCCGAATCGTAGCCAATGCAAGTCATGTATGGCCATAGCGGGTGAGTGGTATTTTGGGATGCCAAGCAGGACTCTGGCTGCCACATTTTGAATGGATTGCAGCTTATTTAGGATCTGGTCTTGCGTGTTGAGGAAAAGAGCATTGCCATAATCCATTTTGGAAAAAACAATGGTGGGAATCAGAGTTTTACCTGCTGATGCTGGCAGATATGGAAGTAGTTTCTTAATTTTCCTCAACATGTAGAAGGAGGATGAGACCACTGTGTTCACATGGTATTTGAATGACAGCCTGTCATCGAACATGACTCCGAGGTTTCCGACCTTGGCCGCTGGAACTGGCGGTGCACCCATTTCACTTGGCCACCAGATGGAGGACCATTCCGGGGAAAGGTTACCAAAGGTCATAACCTCGGTTTTGTCCGAATTTAATTTCAGACAATTACTTGACATCCATGAACAGATGGCTATCATACCCTCCTGGAATCTTGAAGCAATGGCTGGTCCATCCCTGTGCACAGCCAGCACCAGCTGGGTGTCGTCTGCATAGGTGGTTAGACGGTAAACAACCTTTACAACGAAACTTTTACAACGCACTACCATTACGACACAACTTTTACAACGCAAACCATTACAACGCATTGCGCGGGGGCACTCTAGGATAGGGAATAGGTTTAATGTACTATCCAACACCTTCCGTACTATCCACGGGGACTGGAGTTGGAATGGTAAATTAAACTATTCACTATCCAGCACCCCAAAGCACTATGCGTTGTAAAGGCATGCGTTGTAAAAACTGCGTTGTAAAGGCATGCGTGGTAAAAGCATGCGTTGTAACGTCATACATCCGTGGTTAGACACAACCCGTGTGCTTTGATGACCCTCGCCAAGTCCGCCACATATATGTTAAATAGTGTCGGGCTTATAGTGGAGCCCTGGGGGATGCCACAAGGTAAGGTGAAGAAAGGTGAGTAGAATTCATCTAACTTCACTGCCTGCATGCGGTTGGCCAGAAATGAGGCGGGGAGATATTTGGCCAGGTGGTTGACCCCTAAGGATGCGACACGTTCGATCAGGATGGAATGATCGACCGTGTCAAAGGCTGCGGATAGATCTAAATGTATAAGGGTCCCCGCCCTGCCCTGGTCTAGGATGGCCCTTATTTCGTCAGAGGCCTTTATCTGAGCAGTTTCAGTGCCATGGCCCTTCCTAAAACCAAATTGGGTGTCGTCTAAGAGTGGATTGTTTTCGATGAACTCTGAAAGCCGCTGGTTCATCAATGCTTCGAAAATTTTTGCAGGGAAGGGGAGGCAAGCAATGGGTCTGTAGTTGGCTGAGTCGCAGGGGTCAAGAGATGGTTTTTTTAACAGTGGCTTGATGATTGCTTTTTTCCATATTTCCGGGTAAATGCCTGTCCGAAAGATGGTATTACAAATATCCATGAGAGGAGGCGTAATAACCTCGGTAACTGAGTTTAGTATGGAAGGAGGACATGGGTCTAGGGGAGAGCCTGACCTAATAGATGTAATGAGATTACTAATCTGTTCCGCCGAGACCATATGGAAATTGGGAAAAGTCGGTCTGGGAGATGAAAACAGGTGGTGGGGGTCGTAACCCTCCAGGCAGTTGAGGGGGGAAAACATAGAGTATATATTAATGACCTTGGTGGCAAAAAAAGTGCCTACCGAATTACAAAGATCTTGGGAAGCCTCAATGGGAAAACCTGTAGTGGGATTGGAGAGGATATTTACTACTTGAAACAACTTCTTGGCCGAGTTCTGTGCTGACTCAATTTGAGATAGGAAGAAGGGGCTCTTGTGTGTGATAATGGATCTTTTGTAGATAGCTAGTGCATCTTTGTAGGTTTGTTTGTCTATGTACTCATTCATCATATGTACTCATGCACCTATACATCCTGTTACACACCCACACCTATACATAGAGTTATTCACACATATACTCACAAACTTACTCTCTTAAACAATCAGTTATAGAAATACATACTCATTTATACAGGAACGCTTCCAATCTGTCACTGTCATATATCCTTACTTATATACATCAATACTCACATATACTAGTTTAAAACATATGTACTTACTCATAAAGACACTATTGAGGCAGTCATGGGCTCACTAACACACCCATACACACAATCATCCACCCATACAGTCCTGCACACATGTTGTCTTCAAAACACATACAAACAATGAGTTAATCATTCATGGATCTGTGCGGTAAGTAATACCCCCCACCAAACCAAACAGACACTCATTCTGATACTCAAAAAAACAACGAAGAACCTATATAGACACTCATGTAGCTACTCACTAACCCATGCAGCCACTTATACACAAAGTGAGACAGTGATACAGATATTTACATATTTAAAGATTACTTGCTAATACATGTATTCACTAAGATATACTTAATAAGTCAGCTATACAATACATTTTACAAAAAAAACCATTTAGACACTTATTTACCCATTTATTCTTCCATCAACCTTTAGATATACATATATAAAAAATATTTTTTTTTCAAAAAGACAGACATTCACTGGATGATGTCAACAGTGATGTCATTTGAGATGTCATGAGTGATGTCATGAGTGATGTCACTGACCATGTCATGAGTGATGTAGTATGTGATGTCATCCGCAGTGCATTGCGGGCGCGTGAGTTATAGTTAGCTGAACTAACAATAACGGGGAATTTCATTGGTTTTGAATGAGTGAAATCTCCAGCTAACTATAACATGTGTGAAACCTTTGGTTTTTTCAGTGAATTTGCAAGGTTTTTTATATGCTAATATCTAACTATAATGTGGCTGAAACCTATGGTTTTTTCAGTGAATATATATATTTTACGTTACCAACACATCCAGAAACAAAAACAGCGATGCTGGGGGAATGGGCTCAAAATAATAAAGAATGCTCTAAAAACATGTTAAGAATATTAATAAAGTACACAGAAATTGATCTGGAAGAAGCACGTGGCTTAATCAAGGATCTTGAAAGTAAAACAACAACTATGAATAAAGAGGAGGCAACTAAATTGAGAAAAGAAATGGAAATACGCCTAGAACAATATGAGGACGAAGTGCAGGAGCGAAAGCATAGAAAGTTCTTAAGAGATGAAAATGATTATAAATATGGCAAAATCCTTCCATTTGCAAAGCGCTTCGATGTACTGAAAAATTATTATCACCAGTACCCAGCACAAAGATCCAGAGATATAACTAGTGAGTCCGATATTAGTGAAAATGAAGCAAGTACCAGCACAGATGTTGGAAAAAAGTTTAATTTTTTAAAGGAAATGCTCAAGGTAAATCTGGATCAAAGCCTGTCCAGGAATCGGGGACAAGGAAGAGGCAGAGGACATGGAAGAGGAAATATAAAGTCTATCCCAGTACTAGAAAAACCAGAAGAAGCAAACGTAAAAAGACAATATCCTCTGAGAAATCGACCATTCAAGAAATAGTTGGGTCAGATAATAAAGTTAATGAACAAAATCTAATTGTCAATCTCTCAGACTATGTGCTATCTAAAGAAGAACAATCAGTCCTGAATAAGGGACTATCTTTTTGTCCAGAAAGACATCTCAGCTACACGGACACAAAAATTGATGTGCATAAATATGTACGGAAATTGAAACTGACAAAAGTACATATAGGGAAAAAGACCAAACAGACTGAGGCGGAACGATTTAATGTGGTGGAAATGACACAAAGCCCAGAAATGACAATTGAACAAATTCAAGATATAAAAAATCTTTTTGACCTGGCACATGGTCTGGAAGAAGAGTACCATACAGCTACTCAAGTTTTGGACGAATTAAACATTGAAACATCACAATATGTAAAAAGTGGATTGAAGCTAAAATCGAGATTTTGCCCACAATTAACTCCTGGAAATAAAATTGATCTATTTTCAGAAGCTGTCATGAAAGAACTTGATGGGGTGGAAAAAAATCGTAACACCGAAAAGAAAGAAAACTTATCAAGAAGAGAAGATGAGGCAATCAAAAGCCAAGGAGAAAATGTGTTGATAACTATAAAAAACAGGCAAAAAAGGCGGGAATATAGTCGTTCAAACTACAACAGACTATATAAATGAGGCATTAAACCAACTAAGTGATAAGACAAAATATGAAAAATTATCCACAAATCCAATCAACAAAATGATCTTTTATCTAAAAAAGAACTTAGACGAATGGAACAAACAGAATTTGATCAATGAGGATGAAGCAACATATCTCTTCAAGGAATCCCCTATGATACCGACAATTTACTTCCTGCCTAAAATTCATATTTATTTATTTATTTTACTTTTGCAATTTTTAAAGCGCGCAAATACCTAAGAGGTTAATCAATCCTCCTGGCAGACCTATAGTTTTGTCATGTGATTGTCTCTATGAAAATATGTCAACATATGTAGATTATTTCCTAGCGCCAATTGTGAAGAATTTAAGCTCACATATACAAGACACTGGATAATTTCTGAGAACATTAACAAATATCACATGGAATAACAACTACCTAATGGCAACGATCGATGTAGTATCACTATATACATCAATAGATCACAATATAGGATTGGAAGCATGTGCTTATTTCTTAAGACAAAGAAAGGTGTCGGAATGACAACATTCTGCAATGTTGTTAACAATGATCAAAACATGTCTGACTAACAACATCTTCCTTTTTGACCACCAACTTTATCATCAGCTCTGTGGCACTGCCATAGGCATTTCATTCTCCCCAAATTCTGCAAACCTTATGATAGGTTGGTGGGAGAAGGAGATAGCCTGAGGCCCAGAAAACCATCAACAACTAGAGAGAATTGTATTATGGATTTGATACATTGACGATCTATTTTTATCTGGGACGGGAAGAGAGTAGACTTTATGAAATATTTTGACCAATTAAACAACAACAAAGTGGGACTATCATTCACAAGCAACACAAGTAAATCAAGAATAAACTTCTTGGACACCACAGTATATATCGATCAAGGGAAAATACAGACTACCTTATACCGCAGAAAAACAGCTACAAACAGCATCCTACATGCCAATAGTTTTCATCCACAAACACTTCTCAACAGCATTCCGAATGGGGAGTTCTTGAGGATTAAAACTAATTGCTCGAAAGAATGTGATTCAAACACTGAAATAGAAGCCAGTGCGCGAAGACTGAAAAATAGAGGATACAAACAGAGAATCCTGCACAAAAGTTAAAAAAAAGGTGCATGAGAGAACACACAATGAGATTCTCATGACACGACGGGGAAAAGAAAAAGAAAGCAACCTTTTTGATGAAAATGAAAACAGTGCACCAAGACTAATCCTAACGTATAGTAAGGAAAGTACCAAGGTAACAAGGATTGTCCAAAAATACTGGCATCTATTACTACAGGACCATGACATTGGCAAAATCATGGGAAAGAGACCACTGGTGATCTACAGAAAGGCGAGGTCTTTGAAAGATCAGATAATCCAAAGTCACTTCCAGAGCTCAGTAAAAGAAACATGGCTGACACAACAACAAATGGGATTCAGGAAATGCTCCAATTGTAAAGCTTGTAAAATTGCTACCAATAAAAAACAGATAATCGATCCAGAAGGAAAAGTTGTAAGAATAATTAAAATAATCACATGTACAACACAATTTGTGGTTTATGTAATCGAATGTGCATGTGGAAAAAGATTCATTGGAAGCACCACATGCATGCTAAAGAAACGCATATTAGAACACATTTGTGCTGTGAAAAACAAGGATACCAACTGGCAAAATGTCAAGAAAATGATTGGAGGAAGATGGAGTTTTTCGGACTGGGTACAATCATGCCCCATGAACGTTTGGGTGATAGGAAAAAGAAACTGCGACAATTGGAGTCCAAGTTTATTTTACGTATGCGTACAAAGACTCCAAAAGGTTTGAACAATGACGAAGAAATGTACACTCACCTATAAAGCAGAAACTGAAACTATGTGGACTTACAAAACCATAAGAAAACAACAAAAATAGACTGCTCTTCAAACAGAAACTCAGAGGCATTGTGTGACATGCATGATGGGGATGACTAAAAGGATACTAATCCAATACCATCATTCAATGCTGTAACAACACTACATATGTGATGTACTATACATACACTGAATCAGTATGAAAAGTTATTTCATTTTGCTTTAATTGATACTAATCAAAGCAGAACTCAATTACATGTCAAAAAATGCATAAGAAATATGTGGTTAAATGACACGTGGTCTAAAATTTAGATGTCTCCCCATGACATACACAAGCCCATGAAGATGTAATATAAAATTGTGTTTCTCTGTCAGTTTGAGACATTATGTTTAAACAACTACAACACCCATAATGCAATGGGGTTGTTTTAACAAGAAATGCTATTTAACAGATGATGATAGTAGTGTCTCCCTACCGTGACAAAAGCTGGCTGGCCGAAAAGCGTCGGTTGACAGACTGGCTCTGTTGTGAAAATAAATCTTTGAAAATACGAGAACTGGTGTGTGCGACTAAAACTTTGTACAAAAAAATATATATATATATATATATTTTGCCTACTGGCGGTCGCAAGTAGGTAGTTATAGTAAGGACCCATCTTCCATAGGAAATCTCCAACATTCTATTTGGAATAACTTTGGCGCCATTTGTAGAATCTTTGCAAAATGTTCAAAACTGGTGGGGCGCTCTGGTCCGCTCCTATCCTGAGTCTTGGGGTGATTCGTAAAGCGGGGGCTGAGAAAAAAGGGGGGTCCCAAAACGTGTTTTTCCCATGCAATTTTCCATAGGTACCATTCATCGCGGCACCAGCCCGAACGGCTGAACAGAATTACACCAAATTTGGCAAAGTTGTAGTCCTTCGTTCAGACTCGTGCCTTTTGCTTATATGGTGTAAATTTGTTCAGTAGTTCCTGAGAAAATGACAATTAAAAGTACATATATATCTATGGCCTCTGTGGATGCCCGCATCTTGCGCGGACTATAAACGCACCGTCCCGATCACGTGCTGAATGCTGATTGGCTGTCAAGTGGTTAGCAGCCATTTTGTACCTTGGTAGAAGCGAGAATCTAGAAATTAGTGGAACAAGTATTCAAAATGTATAAAGGGGGCAGGTAAGAAATATTTTTACTCTCTACACCTGCTTAGGGGGTCCCACAAGGACCCCTAGGGCCCCAAAAACGTTTTTTTTTCTTTTTTAAATGGAGAAATGTGCGCTGGGTGCATGGTCCTCCGTAAAAAAAAGAAAAAATGAAGCGCGGGCTCCTGTGCTTGTTTGAAAATTAGCTACCTCGGAAGGACCAATCCCGTAATCTAAAATATTGCATTTGAATTGGGGGCAGAGAAAAAAGGGGGGTCCCAATACGTGTTTTCCCCATGCAATTTCCATAGGAACCGTTCATTGCGGCTACAGCTTGAACAGTTGAACGGAATCATACCAAATTTGGCAAAGAGGTAGTCCTCGGTTCAGACTCGTGCCTTTTGCTTAAATTGTTTAAATGCGTTCAGTAGTTTCTGAGAAAATTACAAGTAAAAGTACATATATATCTATGGCCTCGGTAGATGAGCGTATCTTGCGCGCACACTAAGCGCACCTTCCCGATCACACGCTGAACGCTAGTTGGCTGTCAAGTGATTGTCAACATTCAAAACCAGGAAATTTTGGCAGCCATTTTGTGCCTCGGTAGAAGCGAGGGTCTAGAAATTAGTGGAACAAGTGTTCAAAATGTCTAAAGGGGGCAGGTAAGAAATATTTTGACCCTCTAGACCTGCTCAGGGGTGTCCCACAGGGATCCCTAGGGCCCCCTAAAAAACAGAGAAATGTGCGCTGGGTGCCTGGGTCCGCCTTAAAAAAATAAAAATGAAGCACAGGCTCCTGTGCTTGTTTAAAAATTAGCTACCTGGGATGGTCAAATCCCCGGGTCTAAAATATTACATTTGATGGTGGTCCAGAGGGGCCCTGTTGCCCATGGAGCGTCATTCCTCAGTGCAACAAAATAAATGGGTGAGGGAGCTCAAAGGTCCGTCTAAGCCTTGGGGAATACCACCCTCCGGGGCATTTTATATTTTGGGAGGGGGGCTCGTGGTCTCCATTCTGGAGCAGTCGAAAGCCTTGGGGAACACCACCTCCCAGGATTGGCTCCTGCTGTGTCTCAGGGTGGTTACCCTTGGGACACTGCTGTTTGCGAGGTTCCCGCTGTTTCATAGCAAACTTGAGGGCATATTAACTGTGCTAAGTGCTATTTTGCCACAATTGTTTTTAAAAAGCCAAAACTGCTGTGAAAATTATATCGCCCTATTTACTAGGTAACGCTAAAATGCATTAATGCATGTTAGCAGCCGGTTTGCTAAGGGCTCGCCTCGTATCTTCAATTAGTTGCAATGTAGGCGTTCCCAGAGGCAAGGTAGGTGTTCCTATGACAATATAACATAGAAGGGGGAGGTAGGACAACAGCGTTGTATTTACAAGTGGGCCCTGGATTTGAGGACCAATAGCAAAACTCTCGCTAATTGCGGTTTATGTTGGATCCTAACATCTATTCTGAGGTAGACTTAAACATGTTTAATATTCGAGGTGGATTGATATGTTAAGTGCACAGTCTTATAGTAACAATGCTTTCACTTGCAAACATGAATTTTCGCTGTATTTCTCCCAATATTGGGGGAATATTTACAAGGACAGCGTTAAAATTATCGTCCCTTTAGCGTTAGGAAAGTTTCGGTAAATTTGTTGTGGTCTCCTGGATGCGTAAGCGGAGTGGGCTGGACTGACGTATGCCAGTGCTGCACAATGCTGTGAACCATGATTCCGGAGCTATGGGTGTGGTTCCGTCGTGAGCTATATGAGAAATCAACTGATTTAGGTGTCTGTGTTGTCGTGCTGACGTCACCCGGGTCTTAAACGCACATGTGTCATTATATCTGTAAAGTACCAGAGCATGGCCAACATGGAAGGAACCGGTATCACTGACACTGTATTCATCCATAGTCGCACACATAAAAGATGGTGGACATGACAGATTTCTGAGAATATGAATGTTTGTTGTACGTTCAGTAGAGTGTTGTTGCTGTAGTAATACAGGGCTATGAAAGCTTTAGGATGCAGTTTTTAGCACATAAAGGGTAGCTAATATATGTAAGTATGTGGTCATTCAGGTACACTGTCGAACTTGGTGCTGTAAATCAGTGTTCAAGCCTCTGAGTCACGTCCACATCCTGTTATTGAATAGAAATGACGTAATCTACACCTGCCTGAAAATGTACTGTAAATACGGTGCTCATTTAAATTGCTGATATAGTTTTGGGTCGACTATGCGCTATATAAATATGCACACACTCGATTTTTTCCCCGCAAACACTATTTTCTATTCAAATCTTTTTTAAAGTGTTGCCCCAAATTCTTATTAATATAAGAGGGCATGATTTACTTTCAGATAGAGTAGAATAGAAATGCTACTACAAACACTCCCTCACTACTTCATCTTTCTTTTTTGTTTTTTTTTACATTTCTTTTAAATTATTCTTTATGAAAACATTGTGACTGTTAAAAAGGATTATTATATTATTTGTTAATTGACATTAATATTTTTTTCATGTTTACTGCTTGCAACAATAAACCTCAGTTCCTCATGAGTGAAAATACGTCACAGTACTACACAATATACATACTGATAAACCCATTTTCACTCTAGAAGAAAAAGAGAATTACTTAATCATTTTTTTAATTTGTACATATTTCAAACCTTCTTTTTCTGCGTCTTTGTAGTATTTTCAATTCGCGACGATAAAACATGAACTGTTCTTACGTCATTTTGTTTCTAAAGTACAATTATACTTTTACACACTACATTTAGAAATCATAATAATATACTTGGATTAGAAAAATATATGAAGCATAAACTTATACCATTAATTTACCTCTTTTTAAAATTCTCTCCTCCTTTCCTCGACATACATCCAACTCCTCTGGAGGAAGCATAATGTTTTATATATTACAAAATATACATAAACTTTATGTTCCCTCTGAGGAAATGGACGATAAACTGAAGATCAATCGGACGATCGTAAACTTTATCTTGGTGATAGTTTGGTCACCCGTAATTAAAATGACAGGAACAAATCTAATCGTCCTACGGGTGTGGTTTATATACGTTTCGGTTATTCAAGTCACTATGGAACCAATTTAGTGCTCCTCCCATTTTGTTGTCAAGTTTTTCATTTGACACGTGTTCACATTTCCACTGTTTAACTTGCGCACGTGTTTTTGTAAACGTGAAACTTGTTAAACAGTTTTATATCCTCATACGTATTCGCTCTTTCTTTTTCTTTTAATTCTTTCTGTCTTTTACCATACGAGAATTAAAATAAATACCTTTGTATTTATTTTTTAAAACAAGTATATTTATTGGTTACTGTGTACAGTTTCTGTCCACAATTTTAATACACTTCCCCACCCAAAACCCCTTTTATCCTTATTTTTTTTTAAAGGTGCAATTTGATTTCTTTTAATTTATTCGAGTATTAAAATAAATACATTATTGTTGATGTGTGAGTTCCTTCCCTTATACACAGTTGATTGCTACATCTCTAAACATCTGGAGGTATCTTGTGGGCTTGTTGGCCCCAGGTACCCACAGGATTGAGGAGGAATTAATTCTCTAACTTAAAACGCGCCACAGGGCGTGTTTGCAGACATGTCACCTCAGGCCATGTCCCCTTCCTTCACCACTGTGCCCCGTTGCGGGTTTTAAGTTGGGAAATTAATTCTCTTTCAATACTGAGGGTCCCTGAGGGCCAAATAGCCCAACAGGTATCTCCAGTATGCGCCAGGGAGCTGCGTTGCAGACAGGTGTTCAGAGGCCACATCCCTTTTTACACCTCTCTGCAACACAGCTCTGTGGTTCTTATTGGAGGTAAACAATGCGAGGGGGGTTCAGGGAGCACTCCATTTTAATCATCTTATTCCGTCTTATCCATATCTTGTAAGAGTGCGTGCAATATAACACAGTGCCTTGCCCTATGGCACTGATTTACAAAATGAAACAGGGATGAGGCATCCTTCAGCCCCAAGTCAAATGCACAGCAGTATAAAGCCTACGTGGCCATTCAATTTCATCCATCTTGTCATCGATTTAATCAAGTTCCACTTGTTTCTAACTTTTTTTTCAACTCTTTTCAATCTCCTTAGTGATACTCCACACTCTGTTTTTTTTTGCCATTTTTCACGCTTCTCATGTATAGACTGTGCCCATCCGGACCTCTTGTTTACACACGACAAATGCACAGGTTCGTTCCAGCATGTTTATTTAAGACCCAATGCATTTCGGGGCTGTAAGCCCCTTCATCAGGGGACACTATAAAACAATAATAAACACATGTCACTATACCATAACTGCATGTTATTCAAACAATAGCCAGAATCGCAATATAACATTTATCTAAATGCTGCCGTCTAAAAATGTATCTGCAATATTGTACTAACAACTATGCAAACAAAAAACATTACAGGTTTGAATGCGCAAAAAAATCCTGCATAGTGATTCCTCACATATTCCCAATACACCCCCAGGTTGGACTAAAAAAACCCGAGTGTGGAGTATCACTAAAGAGATTGAAAAGAGTTGAATAAAAAGTTAGAAACTAGTGGAACTTGATTAAATCGATGACATGATGGATGAAATTGAATGGCCATGTAGGCTTTATACTGCTGTGCATTTGACTTGGGGCTGAAGGATGCCTCATCCCTGTTTCATCTTATTGGAGGTACCTCGTGGGCTAATTTGACCCTAGGGGCCCTCTTAAAGAAGCCGAACCACGAATTCTGATTTACTCACCTGTTATCAGGAGATACCTCAGTGCTGCATCTCTGAGCCCAGTACTGATCCCGAAAATTAATTCTAACCGTACTTAACAGTAACTTGAATTTCCTTCCGTAGGCTAACATTGACTAGTTTCACTTGGAAATTCTTCCAAGTGTGGAGTTTTCGAACTTTAAAATATTCACCTAAAATCATTCGAACAACGATTTCTGATTTACTCACCTGTTATCAGGAGAGAACCCAGTGCTGCATCTTTTAACCCAGCACTGACCCTGAAAAGTAATTCTAAGCATACTTACCAGTAACTTGTATTTTTTCCATAGGAATCCATTGTCTGGTTTTCACACGAAAAGTTTCTAAGCGTCGATTTTCACAAACTACAAATATTCCTTAAAAATCGCCTGTATAACTTAAACGCATTCTTTAACTGTTTACAGGAGATGCACCAGTGCTAGATTCAGGATCCACCACTGAATAAGAAAAAGTAACAATAATACTACTTACCTGGTAAGTGAATTTCCTCCCATAGGATAACATTGGTGATTCTATGTGAAAAAGCTTTTAAGTGTCAACTTTTAAAATACAATATTATTCCTTAAAAATCACTACTGTTACCAAAATGATTTTACTCAACTGTTTACACGAGATGTCCCAGGACTGAATCTAGGATCC
Source organism: Lissotriton vulgaris (assembly GCF_964263255.1). Classification (NCBI taxonomy): domain Eukaryota; kingdom Metazoa; phylum Chordata; class Amphibia; order Caudata; family Salamandridae; genus Lissotriton; species Lissotriton vulgaris. The sequence continues at coordinate 1,550,712,640 of NC_141685.1, read as the reverse complement.
AGTACTGTGGTTAGAAAAGTAATCCATAAAGTAACGAATTGCATTTAACTAGAAATTCCCATTGAGCTCAATGTTGCATTGCGTTTGAAATTGTGTTGCCCATTGCAACAACTGTAACTACTGTACTTAAAAGTCTATTTAAACTAAAGTAATTAATTCTGAGAAAGTATATTTTGTAATGTACTGTATAATGTAGTTATAATGTAATTTAAAAAATAAAATATCTAAAAATAAATAGTTTAAAAAAGTGTAGTAAATCAGTATAAAGAAATCTAACAATGAATACATTTAAATATTGTCATTTACAAAACCTTTGAAATTCACTGAAAAAAAACATAGGTTTTAGACATGTCATAGTTAGAAATTAGCATTTAAAAAACGTTTGAAGTTCAGTGAAAAAACCATAGGTTTCAGACATGTTATAGTTAGGAATTGGCATTTAAAAAACCTTAGAAACTCACTGAAAAAAACATAGGTTTTAGGGGTGTTATAGTTAGCTGGACATTTCACTCGTACAAAACCATTGAAATTCCTATGTTATAGTTAGTTCTGCTAACTATAACTCGCGCGCCCGCAATCCACTGCTAACGATGTCACATATTACATCATTCATGACATGGTCAGTGACATCACTGATGACATCTCAAATGACATCACTGATGACATCATCCATGTGACAATCAGATACACCTCATCATACACTAGTATAACCTTTCATCACTCACTGTAAATAAAGAGTACCATATTTGAATCCATTGACACACCAATACAAGTTTCTAAACACCCACTCAGTGATTCCTAGAGCTACACACACATCTAATCACTTATCTATAGATTCACTCATACATGCTGTCAATGATCAATAGAACACAATCAAATATACGTATTCACCTATATCGACATTACACACCAGCACACGTCCTATTAACGTATGCAGTCATCCTACTAACTTATGCAAACAATGGATCATACTTACATTTACTCAGCTACACACTTATACAAACACCACTTCATGTATTTATATAGATAGTAACTCATACTTAGTGTGTTATAAAATCACTATTACAAGTATACAGTTATCCATACAGCCACTCATACAATCACTGAGTCTTATGTATACTTATTTATATACAACTGTCATATACACTGCCTTTTATTTTTCTATTTTGTTGGACATGTACCATTGAGAGATATTTTTGCTCATCACCACACCCATAAAGATATTCACTCACCCAAACAACTGATAACATGTAGTTTTAACCTCATATACCAACTGAATCAACTATTCACACATCTTTGGCCAGTCACACACACCCCACCGAACCACACACACATTCACTCTCCCATACAAATACTCAGTTAACTAATCAATTACTAATATAGACTTTCACATAGCTAGTACCCAACTGGTGCAGCAGTTTACACAACAACTGACAAAGTGATACAGATATTCACACAGTTTAGTCACTATCCAATATATTTAGTGAGACACTATAAATTAGTCAAGTAAACAGTCAATCACACTGCTACTAAATCCTCATCCAGATATTTATATTTATATATCCACTCATTCTTCAATGCAGATTGCTATATATATAATACATATTTAAATAATGAACCAAACCACATTCACTGGATGATGTCATCAGTGATGTCATTTGAGATGTCATCAGTGATGTCACTGACCATGTCATGAATGATGTAATATGTGACATCATCAGCAGTGGATTGCGGGCGCGCAAGTTATAATTAGCAGAACTAACTATAACGGAGGAATTTCAATGGTTTTGTACGAGTGAAATATTCAGCTAACTATAACACCCCTAAAACTGTCAGGTTTCACGGCGGGGTCTAGTCTCGAACCCTGCCTTGAGACGACTTGCGGTAACTACAAACTACAATTCCCATGTTTCCAGGTTCAGCGAGCGACGCCCGTGTCGATGATGTCACACGCGTAAGGAACATTACCGGAGGGGAAACAACAGCGCCCGCCGTTGATTCTGGTTCCATGGTTGGACGGTAAGGCTGTACCGAGCGTTCCAGCGTATCCTTTTGTGGTTGTTAAGGTCCTGGCTGGTGAGTACAGTCGGAGCGCTCTGCTTCTTCTGGTATTGTTGAGCCTCGCAGTGCCTTCCCTTCCGGAGGAGTCCTCGGCTGAGGCTCCTTTCTTGAATATCCTTTCAAGTTCGCCGTTTTGCCAAGCGGCTACATCTGTATCTTTCTGAATGTTCGGATTACCGGGTGAGCATCGGTGATCAGGGGAGTTTCCTCCTATGCTCCGGTTAAAGATTGGCTTCCTGATTCAAGGAGTATATGTTTGTGTCAAAAGTCTGTCTCCTTACCTAAGTTCCCACCGGAGTAGGGGAATTTTGGATTCACGTGTATTTGACTTTGATTGCCAAGAAGTGTTCAACTATCATTGGGAGTGTTGTCAAGCTAAAGACTTATTCAGCATTATTTCTGTAGCAGACTTTATGTTTACTTAAGGATCAAGAACTTTACGTGTTGCTCACTTTTGCTGCATTGGGTATATGTCTGGTGAGGTAACCAGGCGGTTCATATCCGGGGCATTGGACAATAACTATTGTCTTCAATTCTTTATTTGTGCAACAGGGGCTTATGAGCTTCGCCTGGCTGGCTACCTACCATATTGACCCCTGTTGAAGCCATCTTAGACATTTACGTTGGTATGTGAATAACTACAGGTGTTATTGGTGCACAAAAAATCAAAGAGGAAAACTGACCACATGGTTCTTGTGTTTTAGATTGAGCTACAAGTTCAACTATTCGGATTGCCAGGCAAAGCCAACCATTTATTCCTCTCCAGGTATATCGTCTTCACTTCACAATTAGGGTGGGGTGAAGTGTTACTTAGCTGTGAGTTATAATTATAAGTCTGTGCTTGTCTCATGGTGCCTTGTTCTCGTTTCAGCTTCCCTTCCCAGCTGCTCCCTTCCTTCCCTTCCTGAATATCCCTCGCTCGATCATTCCTGTGTGTCTGTTCCCATTCAGACCCAAGGGCTGTCGAGAGGTGGACCCCATAGAGCATCGTAAGATCCTGAGGACTCCTGGACCTGACAGAATCAACGGTCCAAGAAATGTAGTCCTCCCGATATTACGATACAATGTCCACTATGGATGATATTTTGGCAGCCCTAGCGCTGGTTCAAACTGAGCTACAAGCATCTAGGACAGAGACTGCTGCATTGCAGGCTCAGGTGGATAGGCTGAGTCGTAATCCTTTTAGTGCTGGTACTCAGCAGGCATCTTCCGTTGTAGTAGAAGTTCCCGCCCGATACCCCTGGCCCCCCCAGAACGTTTCCATGGGGATAGTAGTAAGGTGCAGGTGTTTCTTACACAGGTGTTGTTACATTTTTCCTGTAAGCCCAAGGTATTTAACACCAATCACGCCAGGGTAGCTTTTCTCATCTCGTACCTAGCAGGTGATGCTGCGCAATGGGCAGTGCCATTAGTGAAAAGAGATGATCCCCTTTTAAGAGACTGGGAGGCCTTTCGTTCTGATTTTGAGAAGACTTTCAATCGCAGATCAGCTACACTGACAGCAGACAGGGAGTTGTTAGGCCTGAAACAGGGTAATAGAGATTTGATAGCATACCTCAACGATTTTAGAAGGCTCATCGCGGAAACCGATTGGCCAGAAGAAAAAAGACACGCCATTTTCTATACCGGCCTCACAGAGGAGATGAAAGATGTACTTGCACAGATCGATCCTCAGCCCAGTACCTGCGAAGACATGATCAGCCTGGTTCTGAGACTGGATCATCGCCTCAGTGATCGTAAGGGAGACAACCGAAGAAAGGACAGGATAACATCAAGATATGAGAATCCCAGAGGGCCGGAGGGGGCAAGCCCGTCTAAACCTGAACCCATGGAAATAGGCGCTGTAAGGTCTCTGTTAACTACGGAAGAAAGGGAATATAGACGAAAGAAGGGCTTGTGTTTATATTGTGGCCGGAAAGAGCACTTCATTCGGGAATGCCCTAATAGAAACAAAACAAGGACCGATTACAAGAAGGTGTCTGTGGTGGCCTCTGAACAAGAGTCGGGAAACGAGAAGGCTTGAAGGTGGAGGAAGGGATTCCTTCAAGTAAGTTCATTATCCCTTCATTGGATGGAGATGAGAGACAGGAAGGTCTAAATTTTTTTGTAGATGTTAGGTTGGAGGTACAAAGGAAGACGTTAGCGATAAGAGCTATGTTGGATTCTGGAGCAACCGGTTGTTTTATGGATCATGCCAAGGCTATCGGTTTAGGACTTGCTCTAGAAGAAAAAGAGACTCCAGAAGCAGTGTATGCCGTGGATGGTAGAAAGTTGGATTCGGGTCCCATCCGATTGCAGACCAGGGAGCTTGGTATGACGATGGGTGCTGAACATCAGGAAAGGTTGTTTTTTTAACATCATTCATGCACCTCAGTACGGGGTGATTCTGGGTCTTCCATGGTTGCGTAGACACAACCCAATCATAGATTGGGAAGGTCAAACCTTACACTTCACGTCGGACTACTGTCAACATAATTGTTATCCTGTGAAATCAGGTCCTGCTTCTGGTTAAGCTAGCATACATCACATAGCCACCGCTATCGAACAGGATGTAGAACTTCCATTCGAGTACCGGGAATTGGCGGAGGTGTTCAGTGAAAGAAAGGCAGAGACTTTACCACCGCACCGGTCCTACGACTGTCAAATTGACCTGATTCCAGGTGCTAAGATCCCAGCAGGGCGTGTGTATGCGCTTACTGAACCGGAAACAGTACACCTCCGTGAATACCTAGACAAGCTTTTGAAGATCGGGTTTATTAGAGAATCCAAATCCCCTGCGGCCTCCCCGTTGTTCTTCATCCCAAAAGCTAATGGAGAACTTCGCGCTTGTGCGGACTACAGGGCTTTGAACGCCATTACAGTCAAGAATAAATATCCACTTCCCCTCATCAACGTGTTGTTGGAACAAGTTAAAGATGCGGTGGTTTTCACGAGGCTGGATCTCAAGGGTGCTTATCACCTGGTTCGGATGCGTTCAGGCGACGAATGGAAGACGGCCATTAAGACCCGTTTTGGACTTTACGAGTACCTGGTAATGCCCTTCGGGCTCTGTAATGCGCCTGCCGCCTTCCAGTTTTTCTTGGATGATGTCCTCAAGAACTATTTAGATCGCTTCGTTGTTGTTTATATTGACGACATACTGATCTATTCCAACAACACAGAACAACATGTGGAACATGTGAAGGCTGTTTTGAGGACATTAATGGAACATCATCTGTACTGCAAACTCAGCAAGTGCGAGTTTAACGCTACCTCGGTGTAGTTTTTAGGAGTAATGCTCACACCAAATGGTCAGGAAATGTCTGAGAGAAAGATTCTGGCAGTGAAGAATTGGCCCATACCAAAAACCGTAAGGGATATTCAATGTTTCATTGGGTTTGCGAACTTTTATCGTCGGTTTATTGAAAACTTTTTGGCTTTGGCATCCCCAATGACGAGGTTGTTAAAAAAGAAGGTGCCCTTTGACTGGACGGAGGAGGCTCAGAGGGGTTTCGATGACCTGAAGAAGGCTTTTGTTTCTGCTCCTGTGCTGGTGCACGCTGATCCCAGTAAACCTTTTATCGTAGAAGCGGACGCTTCCGATTCTGCTGTAGGAGCAGTATTGTCCCAACGTCACTCAGATACCGGCCAGTTACATCCCGTAGCTTACCTCTCTCGCACTCTGAATTCGGCGGAGCAGAACTACGTAATAGCCGAAAAAGAGTTGCTGGCAATAAGAACCGCTTTTCTGGAATGGAGACATCACTTAATGGGAGCGAGACATGTAGTAACTGTGTAAACCGACCACCGTAACCTGCAATACATGGCTGCTGCCCGCCATTTAACACCTCGGCAAATGCGTTGGATGATGCATTTCGCGGACTTCGACTTCATTGTCACATACCGACCAGGAAAGGATAACCGAAAGGCGGACGCATTATCGAGACAGTTCACCAAAACGGAACCAACTGAAGTACAGGAGGAGTCCATCATCAACCCGAAGAAGGTGATAGGCGTCACCTGTACCCAGATGTTTCTCAGAAGTGTTATCAGAAATATCCAAAAGGAGGAATGGAAGAAATGGTTATGTGAACACAATGAATGGAAGATGGTTCAGGGTCTTCCGATGAGACAGAAACAGCTGTTGTTGCCCATCCAAGCTTTAAGAAAACAAGTGTTCCAGTGGTGCCACAGTGCACCGTGTGCGGGCCACAACGGAATCAGCAAGACACTGGAACGAGTACAAAGACAATTCTGGTGGCCTAACATTAGGAAAGACGTGGCTGCGCGGGTGGCTGAGTGTCCTGTTTGTAGTCAAATGAAGGTACAGCACTCCAGACAAGCAGGATTGCTACAACCACTTCCCACTTCTGAGTGGCCTTGGGAAAACATTTCAATGGACTTTGTGGTGGGCATGCCGAGAGATCAAGGGTGCACTGCCATCCTGGTGGTGGTCGATTACTTAACCAAAATGGCTCATTTCATCGCCTGTAAACAGGTTCCTTCTGCTAGTGTATTAGCCAGATTAATTCTCACCAACATAGTGAGGCTACATGGATTACCCCGAGTGATAATTTCTGATAGAGGCAGTCAGTTTACAGCAAGGTTCTGGAAGACATGGTGTAAGGCCTTAGGAATAACATCTAGCACATCTACGAGTTTCCATCCCCAAACCGATGGGCAAACTGAAAGGGTCAATCAAACTCTAAAGCAGTACTTGCGATGCTATGTAGAGGTCACTAAGGAAGATTGGGTAGACAGATTATGGCTAGCTGAAATAGCATACAACAGTGCAGTACATGGTTCCACCAAGACAGCTCCGTATTTCAGCACATATGGGTTTCATCCTAATTTTTTGCCTTTTCACCATCCTGCCTCAGCCACCCCTGTCCCAGAAGTACAGGACAGACTACAGACCATACGTAAGACATGGCAGCATGTCAAGAGTCAGTTAAGACAGGCCAAGGCGAGGTACAAGGCCTATGGGGACAAGCACAGACAAGCAGGGCCTGTATACAAGACGGGTGATTACGTTTGGTTATCCACCAAGAACATACGCTTTAAGCGTTATAGTGTTTTCAATCCCAAATATATAGGCCCGTACAAGATTATCAAACTGATCAATCCAGTGGTGGTTAAACTGGCTCTGCCATCCTCCTTGCGCATCCATCCTGCCTTTCACGTTTCTTTGGTGAAACCCACGCGAACACACAGAAAACTTGTTCCTGTAGAGGTCGCTGTGGATAACGAAGAAGAATATGAGGTGAGAGGAATTGTAGACTCTAAGATATACCGCACCAGATTGTGGTATTTGGTAGCATGGAAGAGTTTTGGTAATGAAGAAAATTCCTGGGAGCCTGCCTCAAATGTTCATGCACCCAAATTTGTAAAGCAGTTCCATCAACGCTTCCCGAACAAACAATGTCTCTGTCAGTGTTCTTCGGGAGAGGGATGTACTGTCAGGTTTCACGGCGGGGTCTAGTCTCGGACCCTGCCTTGAGACGACTTGCGGTAACTACAAACTACAATTCCCATGTTTCCAGGTTCAGCGAGCGACGCCCGTGTCAATGACGTCACACGCGTAAGGAACATTACCGGAGGGGAAACAACAGCGCCCGCCGTTGATTCTGGTTCCATGGTTGGACGGTAAGGCTGTACCGAGCGTTCCAGCGTATCCTTTTGTGGTTGTTAAGGTCCTGGCTGGTGAGTACAGTCGGAGCGCTCTGCTTCTTCTGGTATTGTTGAGCCTCGCAGTGCCTTCCCTTCCGGAGGAGTCCTCGGCTGAGGCTCCTTTCTTGAATATCCCTTCAAGTTCGCCGTTTTGCCAAGCGGCTACATCTGTATCTTTCTGAATGTTCGGATTACCGGGTGAGCATCGGTGATCAGGGGAGTTTCCTCCTATGCTCCGGTTAAAGATTGGCTTCCTGATTCAAGGAGTATATATTTGTGTCAAAAGTCTGTCTCCTTACCTAAGTTCCCACCAGAGTAGGGGAATTTTGGATTCACGTGTATTTGACTTTGATTGCCAAGAAGTGTTCAACTATCATTGGGAGTGTTGTCAAGCTAAAGACTTATTCAGCATTATTTCTGTAGCAGACTTTATGTTTACTTAAGGATCAAGAACTTTACGTGTTGCTCACTTTTGCTGCATTGGGTATATGTCTGGTGAGGTAACCAGGCGGTTCATATTCGGGGCATTGGACAATAACTATTGTCTTCATTTCTTTATTTGTGCAACAGGGGCTTATGAGCTTCGCCTGGCTGGCTACCTACCATATTGACCCCTGTTGAAGCCATCTTAGACATTTACGTTGGTATGTGAATAACTACAGGTGTTATTGGTGCACAAAAAATCAAAGAGGAAAACTGACCACATGGTTCTTGTGTTTTAGATTGAGCTACAAGTTCAACTATTCGGATTGCCAGGCAAAGCCAACCATTTATTCCTCTCCAGGTATACCGTCTTCACTTCACAATTAGGGTGGGGTGAAGTGTTACTTAGCTGTGAGTTATAATTATAAGTCTGTGCTTGTCTCATGGTGCCTTGTTCTCGTTTCAGCTTCCCTTCCCAGCTGCTCCCTTCCTTCCCTTCCTGAATATCCCTCGCTCGATCATTCCTGTGTGTCTGTTCCCATTCAGACCCAGGGGCTGTCGAGAGGTGGACCCCATAGAGCATTGTAAGATCCTGAGGACTCCTGGACCTGACAAAAACCTATGGTTTTTTTGTGAATAAATATATATATATATATATATGTATATATTTTTGAGATAGATAGATATATAAATGTCCCTGGTTAGGCCTGGTTATATACGTTCAGTGGCTATATGGGAACCCAACTGGAATCAGCAACCTATGGGGACAAAGCACATATTTAGAAATCTGTTTTCCTAGGTCACAAACACGTTCATTTACACAGATAATGCAAGAGCACTACTAGAGTGTATCTAATCAACTGGAAAAAGGGTTGACGTCAAAAACTCAGAGTGTTTCTCTTGTGTCTCAGTCAGCAATCCACTGAGAAGAAATGTGAGGTTTGGTGTTTTAGGGACAAAGGAACCAGAAAACAAGAAGTAGGCGCATGGGAAAGGCAGGAAACACTGCTACTGAAGGTTGTACATAAAGGAAAATTAAGCACCCCTGCACGAGTAGTAATTGAGCAATATAGAGAACAGCCTCTGGTATCACTTCTATAGCAAGACAATGCGCTCTTGCTCTTGTGAGTACAAAGGTATAAGTACAAGCGCTCCTGTGCTGGCACTTTAGGGTCCCCCAGGGTTGATAAGGTTTTATTGCAGGGTGCAAGTGCTCCAGCGCTACTACTACTACTACAAACAGCAAATGACAGCGTGCTCCTGTGCATGGGAAATCAAATGTATGAATGTGAATGCTCCTGCGCTCGCACTATAGGCAGCACTGTCAACACGCTCCTGTGTGTCTGAAATTAAATGTGAAAATGCAAGTGCACCTGCACGTGCACTGTAGACAGCAATGTCAAGCGCTCCTCCACGTGTAAAAGCAAATGCAAAGTTCCAAGCGGTCCAGCACTCGTACTATAGATTCCCCCTGGTACCCCTGGTCAATACTCACCGAGCTGCCGCGGAACACGGTTATCCAAGAGGTCAGAGCAGACACCCTGCTGAGTCACGAGTCTTGTCCCGTCTCGTGTGCGACATGGGTACTCAATCCAAAGCAGCTCAGTTTTGAACTGCGCAGGTTCAAATACATGTTAACCCAGACGTTCAACCTGTACAGGGTTTCAGGGACAACTTTTGGTTCACCGCACTAGAGTGTTGATTGACAAGTGAACACCATGGAGTGCCGTAGTGTGCTGCAAGACGTTGAGCATTCGTTACACACTTGCATCCTGCCTGTCAGGCCCAGATACATCCCTGCAACCCTGCACCCTGAACCGTGACATCAACCCTATGGGTAAGCCCTTCTGTAGATACTGGAGATACTTACTTTTAAGTGCATGTACAAATGTATGAGGAAAATGTAAAACTATGTGTGTGTGGGTGTGTGTGTATGCAACAAAAAAATGATTAAGAAATCCTTGCATGTTTCTGTATGCATTAAATCATGGCTACTCGCAAACATTTCCCCGGGGGCCTCAAAGTACTGTCTGTGGCATGACTGAGGGCTGCACCAATGCCAGCAGTGCTAGGGTTTGGGGGTTGAATGGTTGCGTAGGGGGACATGAAGCAGATGCATTGTGTGGACAACAAACCGAGCGTTCATATGACTTCTGTCTGCCACCAACGCTCTGTTCCCATGCGCCAAGAATTATAGGCAAACCATTAACTTCTAAGATAAAACGTAAGATGGAAATAGATACTCATCTGGAGGCTGAATTGCAAAATTTGAACCCAGAAAACGTGGTATCAGTCCTGGCTTCTGTACTTGATTTAACTGGTGATCCTAGGTAGTTGGTTAATTTCACTTTGCCTCTAATTTCTTCATTACCACATATGAAAGCCCATTAAATGTACCAGTTCAGGATGTGTGCTGTACAGAACCTTCTCTTGTGTTTTATTTAATAACTTATAATGTTGTTCCAATTATTTAACAACCAAGGCCACACACAAGGTGCATCTGTCAAATGACTTACATCTTGGTTTACTAAAATAAAGTTTTCAGAATGAGGGCAGCATGAATGTTTCTAAGATCACGTTTGGAAATTATCACTGCTAATCCCTCCTAATAATTGCTTCTTAATGCAGTGATACAATTTGATCAACTAAGGTAAAAAAACACAGGCATGTTAATAAAATTACCTTTTTCGAAGTTTGCAGAAAGTTTATCATGTTTTTACATGTTTAGTGCAAGATGTCTTTAAAACTGAAAGTATTCCTAAAGATACGTTGTCTATGACACCTTCTTTTCTTCTTTACTGTTACTTGAGTTAAAATGTAGACAAAGTATGACCGTTTGTTTCACAGGATTCTGAATGTTTCTGCTCTGTCAAGTGAACAGCAGCCCAGTGCTGCTGTTCACCAGGGGGCCACAATTACAGGTCAGCAGGGCTACATGCAACCCCTGCGCCGTACTTTGAGTATCACTGTATTAAATGGACTTGCATGTCTGCTTATGTAAATATAGCTATGTGTAAGTTGATGTATCTGTGTACTTGAGATTATGCATTGTATAAAGATATAATATTTATGCATACAAATTGTTATGTATTAGAAAAGAAATGTATGTTTATGATTTACCTATACATATGTTATAATATGTACTTAACATATGTACACGAGTCTTTGTATGTGAGTTTGTATGCTTCGTTGTATAATAATGCATACATGTCAGATTATGAAAATATGATTATTGTGTAAGTATCTGTACATTTTTAACAATATATTTACAGCTTAAAAAAACACTGCATGAATATTATAACATGATAAAATACTATTTTCTGGCCATGCAGATGAGGTTATATATAAATGGTGGTATGTATATAGGATTATGCTTCCGTTTTTGAGGCTATACCTATATGTAGAAATTGAAAATATTGAGAAAAGAAATTAAAAAATGTTTAAACATCTGAAAACCTATGTACATTTATGCACAACATATATATATGTCTTTATATGTTTTTACATGTATTTACACACACACACACTCACACACTCACATATATATATATATATATATATATATATATATATATATATATATATATATATTCAATGAAAAAACCATAGGTTATAGACCATATATAGTTAGGAATTCGCATTTACAAAACCTTATTTTACTCGCACAAAACCATTGAAATTCCATATATAGTTAGTTGCACTAACTATATATCGCGCACCCGCAATCCACTGCTGATGATGTCACATATTACATCATTCATGACATGGTCAGTGACATCACTGATGACATCACTGATGACATCTCAAATGACATCACTGATGACATCTCAAATGACATCACTGATGACATCACTGATGACATCTCAAATGACATCACTGATGACATCTCAAATGACATCACTGATGACATCTCATTTGACATTACTGATCACATCACTGATGATATCATTCATGTGATAATACAATGAACCTCTTCAGACTCTAATATAACCTTAGATACAATCAGTGTAAACAGACACTCACAGACTGTCACTCATCCATGGAGTTACTCACACACCTAGTCAGTCATGCAAAGAATCAATCACACCTCCATTTCCTCAACTATACAGTTATACAAACTTTACTTATTCAAACATATACTAACACATATTTATTCTCTTATACAATCCCTGATACAAGTTCACAATGATCCATACAGCCACTCACACATTCACTGGCTCTTATGCACAGTTATTTATATATGTCAACTCTCACATGTACTGTGTTTTACATATATACTTACTTTGACATGTAGCACTGAGATATCCATTCACTCACCAATACACTCATGCACACAGTCAACCGCCCATACAGCTGTTTCCACATGCACTTTTGAACCCATACATCTAGTGAATCCACTGCTCACACATCTATGCACAGAGTCACACACCCCCTAGACACCCGCACACACACACTCGCTCTCCCATACAAATACTTGGGCAACCAATCAATAACCCATATAGTTACTCATATAGGTACAGAATAACACATGCATCATCTTATACAACAACAGACATACTGATGCACACATTCAGACAGTTTAGTCACTAACCAATGCACTCAGTGAGACACATTTAATCACTCTCTCATACAGTCAGTCATGCACCTACTAAATCCTTTATCCAGACACTTATACATCCACTCATTCTTCAATATGTAAGACATATTTTAACTTTACAGAAACATACAGTCACTGGATAATGTCATCAGTGATGTCATCAGTGATGTCACTGACCATGTCATGAATGATGTAATATGTGACATCATCAGCAGTGGATTGCGGGTGCGCGATATATAGTTAGTGCAACTAACTATATATGGAATTTCAATGGTTTTGTGCGAGTAAAATAAGGTTTTGTAAATGCGAATTCCTAACTATATATGGTCTATAACCTATGGTTTTTTCATTGAATTTCAATGGTTTTTTAAATGCAAATTTCTAACTATATATGGTCTATAACCTATGGTTTTTTCAGTGAATTTCATTGGTTTTTTAAAAGCTAACATCTGTAGCTGTAAAATGTATTATTCTTTAAATCCCAAAATATATATAGATATTTATTGATAATTTTTTTTAAATATTTTTTTATTCGCTTCTATTTCGCGAACCGGGAAGCTTTCCGTTAGCTCATCTTGATGCCGCGATCTAGTCCGCGAACCGGTCAACGTTACGTTAGAGGAACAGTGACGCGTCGCGGAAGCGCGACATATCACGTTATCGCGTAATGCGTCTAATGACGCGTCGCGTTAGCGCTCCCGGAAGTGCTCCGGACCGCGGTCCAGAAGCGATCTGGGACGCGGCGCGCGCCGCGTAACGTAAGCGGAACAGGTCATGTGACTTGTTTATCAAACTTCTCATTGGTTCATTTCACTTTTGGTTTCCAAATGATGTATGACTAGGTCATGTGACCTAAAAATAACACTTTTCATTGGCTCAGAACTTTTGTTTTCCCCAAATCATGTAAACCCCTCCTTATTTCCTCACTCTGACTTTCATCTTGGTGAGAGAAAGACCATTTATCTGAAGATCCACAATGGCTTCCATTCTTGCTGCAGCTGGTGGACCCCCACCACCACCTCCACCTCCTCATAAGAAGAGAGGACCACCTAGTCAAATTCTGACTAACAGAGAGGAGGAAGATGAGGAAGAAGAAGAAGAGGAGAGAGAGGGACAACAATTTGTTGATGAGTTGCCCCGGGTTTCTAAACGAAAATCCAGTTTTATCTGGCAGTTTTTCACCATCCCTCCTGGAACAAAGAAAGTGAATGCAAAATATGCCACCTGCCTCATCTGTGATCACACATTGTCGAGAGGCACAGAAAAGAAGTACAGTATGGGGAACTATACAATGCATCGTCACATGAGCAGGTGGCATCCCTTGAACTACAGCCGGGCTGAGTTAAGGGATCTTGTAGACAATCCGACGGCAACTCCTGTGGCAAGATCTACATCCACATTGTCTTTGACGGGAAGAGAGGCACAAGAGACTGTGCCAAACATCCAACCTAACTTCCAGCACATAAAGTTATCTTGTGTTCACTGTGGTGAAATGCTGTCATATGGCAACATGAGTGTCAACCTCATGAACATTGCATATGAAAATCATAAATGCCCTAATGCACCCAAAAAGTAATTTTCTTTTTTTTGCTCCAGTTGAGCCGTTTTGAAAGCCTGTTTTTTGTTGTCTCCCCTCCATAAAAAAAACAAAAAAAACATAAAACAGTTCTAAAAATACAAAAAAATCAAAAAATGTTCAAAAAATAAAAAAAAAATATAAAACACCAAAAACAAAAAAAAACAGTTCTTTTCAGAACTACCTCCCCTTTCAAACAAAATTGCTAGAATGTTTATCACTCTGGCAAGCTCTATTTCTTTTGGTTCGCTTCAAGTTCGCTGACCGGTTCGCGAACTTTAAGCGAACTAAAAAAATATTTTTTTAAAAAAAAGAAGAGTTAGTATAAGGGAAGTAATCAGGGAATAATGTAAAAAGAAAGACAGCTAGAGAGAGTAAATGAGAGATAGTGTCAATGACATCATCAGCAGTGCATTGCGGGTAAAAAGAGTGGAAAACATTTACCTTATAATTCTTGTTACCTTTTTTAAATATTTTTCCATACTTTCAATCTGTAAAACAAAGAACAAACATTTCAAAAAATATTAAAACATGTATTTAAAAATTAGAAAAGACAAGGGAAAAGGTTCAAAAACAAACAGTTTTTCAACAACTTTGACATTTACAGAAGTCTCTGCTTCTCTACGTTCACTACACAATCCTAAAGATATATATTCGAAAGAAACTGTATCTTGATGTTGCTGAACTGAGGCCTATTTTGGAACATGATGTTTTTCTTGCACTGCTAATGTCTCACAATAGTGATGCAATAGCAGCGCAAAAAAGATGTAAAGCCATAAAAAAATTGTGTCTAACATTGTAAATGATTGTTTTAGGATGCAAATAAGATGTGTGCTTTCAAGAGCTTTCTTTGAGGTGAGGCCTCTTTTTTTTATAAAAAAAAAAACACTACCCAGAAGTACAGCACTCTAAGCATTAAAATTGATATTTACAGAACTCAGCTTACCCATATGTACCACACATTTCTAAATGTATATCATAAGGACAAAAAGCATAACATTAATTATACATGTTAAATGGTTTATTTTTGCTGTTCTCAGAATGTATCAAATTTCACTTAAATCAGTGACTTGAAGGTATTCATCATGTAACAGCGGGGAAAAAAAAACACAATCAAAATGACTGTGTTTAAAAAACCCATACAACCTAAGAAATCTGATTTCAAAACTTCTTAAAATTAACTTACTTTCAATGACGTCGAAGGATCTCCTATAAACAGCATCCACTCTGTTGTGCTTTAAATATTTTCAGCCCGCCACTTTCTGAAAGAAAACCTCCATCGATACGTGAAATATGTTACATAGAAAAAAAACTTCTCTCATTATATCACATGTTTCCACTAGGCCAAATCATGTTGCCGCGATTCGCAAATCTTGTAATTCTTCCAATCAAATCCCGACATTTTCTATTTTCGCAACTTTCAAAAATAAAATATTTGAGATTATTTTCACAATCCTGGACTACTAATATCTTACTCTTCTTTGTCACTCATGTTCTCCTTTTCCTATGACACTGATACTCCTTACTATGAAGCAGACTTACTTGCATCAGGTTTATATAGTTGAATTTTTAATCGAGACAGCATTGCAGACTTACATTCCCTCTACTTAAAATTTTGGTTTTAAAAACACCAGGTAAGAATTTTTAAGGTCAAACGGCAATTTTTTTTTGAACGTTACAACAGAATCATTACAGAATGACCAGCCGTTTCCAGACTTTAAGTAAGCTGTATAATGTCCTGATGTAGTTGATGAACCATCGTGATAGATAATTGCTACAGTAACAAAAGTCCTCCCTGATATTGACAGCTGAGAAGCCACAAAATTTTTTATTAAAGTTGACAATTTTGTTCCATCAGGCCTACATCGTTGCATCATTAAAATGACATACTGGCCATATCTACGTATAAATAATGTTGACATCATATCACATTTACATTGACTACACTCCATGTTGTGATCCGCTGCATTTACTAGCTTATTAAAGGAGACTGATTTACTGTCTGGCAAAGTTAAATATATAAATCTTTCTGAGTCTACACTAGTAGTACTTGATACCATACAGTTCTCGCAGTCATGCTGCCATTGATAAGAAAGCCCAAACAGGTGATCTACATCTACACCCTCAACTTGCAATATATCAAGCATATACATTAAAAACTCCTGACAATCTTGCTGATTATTTTCAGAGAAGTCTGTTTGACCTGAACATTCATCTAACAGATAACGAACTTCAGACACACTTTCTACTTTTGTTCGATCAGTGCTACATTTCTCGAAAACAGAATTCAACAAACAGCATAAAATTTGTTCAGAATTCAACAGAATCTGTTCTTTTAAACTCTCTAGTGAAAAGAGAACATTAACCACTACATTTGCATAGCAGTTGACACCAGAACTGTTTTCAAATTGAAAACCGACAACATCTTCAACAGAATCCACTTTATTTCTGCTAACAACTTTCGGTTCATTGACTTTTAGTCTTTTTGCAACAACTTCCCTACTATTACTACTATTTCTACGTTTCCGGCCTACCACACGTTTCTCAAACAAAGGATATTGAGGCAAATGTGGCGCATACTCTCTTCTTAACCTATTGTATTCCTTAACACAATCTAGATCCGCACAAATGTTTGTGACATCACAGTCAATCAAGTACAATCCCGATAAAGTTCTAACTCGCGACAATGCCACATATGCCATACCCTCCTTGAACACTGAACTGCCAATATTCACCAATGCACAGTCTACACTTAAACCTTGCGATTTATGGATTGTCACCGCATATGCCAAGCAAACAGGAAACTGTTTACGGCGAACATATAAGTCTTTAACAAGCAAAAACCTAGCAGAACAACGAGCAATTTTCTGTACTTCCTCAATACCATCAAATTTAATTCTTAAAAATTCTATTCCATCTCTATTTCTGTATTTCTCAAAATCAACAACATTACCCATTGATCCATTTACCAGACCTCTTTCTACATGTAAATTCCGTCTCAAAATGATTCGGCAATTTAAACACACATTCAGAGTCTTTTCAAAACCCGCTGTCTTAGATATAGTCTTCTCTAATGAATCCAATTTTGATTTCAAATTATCTGACAAAATAATTGTTGATCCCATATGCTCTAATTTGTCGATAGCTTCAAGTTTCACAATCTCTTGCTTTTCTAAATTCAACATTTTGTTGTTGAAGATGGCACATTCTGCAAGAGTTGGCATGAGACATATCCCGGATTTCTTCTCAGTAATTTTCTGAAAAATATTCTCAGGCACAATCTCTTGTTTGGGATACAAATTTGACAGTAACCGTGCATTTAAAGCTTCTTTCCCATACTCGGTCACTTTTCCAATTCTAATATCTTGTAGAATATTCTTGTAATCTTCATCCTTTGCCTGACGCATATTTTGATGCAGTTCTGCATAATTGAAGTTTAACCATATATTGACGTTGCCAATGCTCCCTAGGCACTTCCTGGTATCTTCATGCGTGAGTATTTTGAACACAGGTTGACCTTTTACTGGTGTCAGCTGTAGAAGATCTCCGAAAACAATAATGTGTTTCCCACCAAATAAGACATCATATTCAGTTTTAAGTACTTCTTGCATTCTCAAATGCACAAAGGCAAGCATGACATTGGAAACCATGCTTACTTCGTCAATGATAAGTAGTTTCATTTTCCTCAAAACTCTTGAAACTTCACAGCAAGCATCTCCAGATAACTTGTTGTATTGTAATTTGTTGTCATGCTCCACCGGCAGCATCAATAGACGATGCAAAGTAATACCTTTAATATTATGTGCTGCCAGTCCAGTAGGAGCGGTGACAACACAAGACAGCGATGACTCAGTCCTTTCCTGCAAATAACAAGAGATTGCTTTAATGAGGAAACTTTTTCCAGTTCCCGCTTCTCCACTCACGTACAGTCGGACAGGCTTCAACGACGTACACGAGCACTCTTTCTTCTCATGACTTAATCCGTGCTCAATTTCCTTGGTAACTTCATCATATATTTTCCTCTGCTCAACGTTGAGTTGTTTTTCCAAGTCTTGTAAGTTAACTGAATCCTCCTGAGCATGTGCCATGGCTCTTTCTACTTCATTCATAGCAGTGGCAGCTTCATTTTCGATAATAGGTCCTCCAAGTGGATCTTGACTCAATGAAACAGAACTCTGACTGTCCTGAGAACTGTCTCTGGCAATCTCAGCTGCAATCGTTGCTTCCTGCTCAATTTCCAAAGTTAGCATTTCTTGATATTTAGAAAAAGCAGGACATTCTATGGACTCCTTGGCTGCATTGAAAGAGTCTTCGTAACAGAGGAAATCTCCAAGCAGTTCCTCTTCTGCACGCCAAGGCTTGAAAAGTTGCAAAAGTGCTAAATAGAAAAACTCCTTTTTTTCTGGAGATTCGCCACTTAATTTTCGATGGTTTACTAATTGGCATTTTCTTTGCTTGACCAGGCATCCCTCACTTCCAATTACAGCATACACTCCTTTCTCAATATCTTCTTTGATGTTCCTCTTGAATATATAATTTTGGAGAACCTCATATAGACAAACATTCTCAAGGTGACTGCTTCGATTTGGATAATATGTATCCAACATGTTGGTCTTCAAAATGTCGGTACTGTTTGGTTCCTTTTCTGCCAAATACTCAATTTCCCGAACAGGTTTTAGAACTCGATTTCGCGTTGCAGCAAGACCAAGACTCGCCCAAACGAGACTCCTGGATTTGGCATAGAGACTTGCTGAAGACAATCGATCAGAACATTCGTAAGCTCCGATTTCTCGATGCGACAACATCTTCAGACTGAAACTGTACAACTTCTTGCTGAGGCTCTTTTCATGGGAAATGTCCTCCCACATATCCTTCAGTTCAGTCTTTTCTTTTTTGGTGATGTAAGATGTCACATACCGAGCCACAGCCATACAGTTGTCAGCCACAAACTGTATATCCATGTTGGCATTCCACATGGACAAAATCACTGGGTTGTAGTCATTGATGTACTTGGACTCTTCGTTCCTTTTCAAATTGTATGTATTCTTGGGTGATTTCCTCGTCACATTATGTCGCAGCGAAGACATCAAACTGTTCACTCTTCCTTTAGAAATCACCGGTCGTGGAAAGTTGAAACGACATTTGGTGTAGAACTTGTCCTTGTTTCTGAATTTACGACGACAGTACTTTCCACAACGATGGCTTTGGAAACGTAGAACTTGTTCTCTTAGACTTTTCTTCTCCGTTGCGTTTGGAACAGCACACGTAGAATACTGTTCGATGAAATTCATCACTAAGTCATCCGGATCTGTTCCAAATTTAGGTGCATCCTTGATCCACAGCAACATATGTATATGAGGGGCACCTCTTGCTTGGTACTCCTTTCTCCAGAAGAAATCCAACACCTCTCCAAGAGGTGGATTCTTTTTATTTGTGATGAAAGACATCATAGCTTCAAATCTATGATTGAAGTACCTGCATACATTCACAGGATCCAAAGAACACAGTTCTCCAGGTGTCTTGAATTCAATATTTTCAATATTTCCATTTGCCTCTCGTAGAAATTCAAGTAAGTCATCCCAGCCATACTCGGCACAGCTCAGAGTGAGGAACCATGTCGGAGTTCCTAAGTTCCTCAGCATACATTTTAAGTCACCATGACGACGGTACCAGTACTCATTAGTACCACGCTGACACGCCATGAGATTAATTAAGTGAGAATCCAAAATACTGTCTTGGACATTGACTTTATGCATAAAGTCACTTGCCGAGATGTTTCGCATCTGTATACCACTTTTTAAGATGTGGTTCACTGCATATGACAGTCCAGACAGATCGCTTTCAAACAGGAGATGAAACAAATAGGGAATGCATTGCCGAAACCTAGGATCTTCTGCATACAATCGTAAAGTCCGGTATTCAGACGCAGGAATTTCACGAGGTCGCTCATCATATCTTCCTCCTTGACCTATGGGAAATAGCTGTGGGAAACACCGAGCTTCCAAACTTTCCTCCCAAACACTAATGGGACTCCCTTTGGCTTGTTTCATTTGAAACAACTCAATAGCATTCCCCATGACTTCCTTGGAATGCAAAGGATGAACACTATAATGTTCATATATTTCTTCACTTTTAGAGGCCTCTAGTTTCTCAATTTGGCCAGCACACAAATCGCTATCCTCTTCATCACTTACTTCCTCTTCTGCAACATATACATTCTTATAGTACTTATTATTTTTCTTCAAATACACTGTTGCCTTTTTGACTTTCCTAACATCCACTAAATCTTGCCATATTTTCTTATTCTTTGTCGGAACCCCATTAACCAAGATAACCAGAGGTTCCTCTTCCACTTTTTCTATTCCAATTGTGTTAATGTTTTTGTTCAAATCTAGAGGCAAATAAACAACTCTTCCCTTTAATCCTCTCTGTAAATCTGCTGGAGGCAACTTCCCTGTCTTTGGCTCCATTCTTACAATAGCCTGAAAGGGATGGATACTTTGAATCAAAATAGATTCATAAGTATTTAAATCCTTCAATTCAGAAGGAATCTCAACCAATTCCAGATTATTATGAACTGCCCTAGCAGGCATCTGGTTTTGGTTTAATTTATTACAACAATAAGTACACACACGTTGATCCGATCCCAAATCAAAATAATTTTCTACCATCAAGTATGTGGCTAAATCCTTCCATTCACTATTATTTTCCCTTTCACTTTTTGCATATAAATCCACTACCTTAGTCTGATTCTTATAATAGGTGCGTCGACAACATACACAAGTGAAATTAGGCCTCTCACTTGATTTCATCTGAAACGTGGCAATTTCCTTCTGAAAATTATCTGTACTGGAAACCTGTACATTATCTTCCACATTACCCTCTACTTCAGGGTCAATTTGAACATTCTCATCTTTACTACCAAAGTAACAAAACTCAATTTCTTCACAAATATTTTTCACATCTATTTCAGAACCATGCAAAAGAGCAGCACATAACTGTTTAAGCATAATTGCTGGACTCTTAGCATAATACAACATTCTCACTAATTTTCTCACTTTATTATGATGCACTGCTAGCATCCTGAAATGATGAAAAACACTCTGGCATACTCTCCTGGAAAGACAAGCCAGTGAATGACCACGCAAACCTGTCATTTGTCTCACTCTGCAAGGATCTAAATCTTGCAACAACTTCATTTTCTGCTTCAAACTTTTCTTATTAAATGTCCGTATAAAATCACAAAGCAAATTGATGGAAACCTGTCGCACACTGCAAATAGAACTACACTTCCAAATGTACACAGGACCCTTAGGACGTCTTCCTAAAACCTCATCACTTAGCGCCTCTTCTGTCTCTGTTGTCACAAGTTGTTCTTTTTCAACTGGACAACCATCCTTCACTTCATAAGCTCGACCATTGATGTCAACTGCATGCACCAAATCATTATCCTGAAAATAAGTCTCTTCATTAAAAAATGCCTCAGAACTTGAACTATGCATCCATTCTCCAGAAAAAACTTCACAAAAGTTAGTACGATTTACTACTCTCTTCCATCTACTTTTTGTTTTGAAATCAGAAATTACCTTGCTTAGTTTCCTAATTCTATTGATTACCAAAATAAACAACTTTCGCTTGATTTCAAAAGCATGATCAATAATTTTCTCTACATTTTTCTTCTTCCTATAAAATGCCGCTTTCTGTTGGCCTTTCTTTTTAATATTTTTCAATAAATTAACTAATATCCTATTACGGAACATTCGTTGTCGAATGTCCCTAAACTGTTGTTTCCTTCTACTATCATGCACAGAGTTATCTCTTCCTCTACCAGTAACATTTGTGATGTGTCTCTCCTTTCCATTTAAATTACGTTTTTTTTTGTGAACAGACACATTTTTTTGTGCAAAATTTTTTTTACTACAAATATTTCTTAAGAATGATTTCGTGCTCTTACCCGGCCCTTTCTTGGTGTTTTGACAAGTATTTGGGGAAGAGGACTGCTGCAATAAAACATCATCCTGCTGTCTTTGACGTTTTCTAGCCTTTCGTATTCGACTTCTGGAAGGCATTTTCCAAACTATGAAAGAATCTGCAGTTGAATCTGTGAAAAAATATAATATAAAATGTTATTAACCACTATTACCAAACAGTAAATAAATAACAGTCATCTAAAACTTAATGCCGTACTAATTATTTAACATAGCAAATATTTTCCACCAGCACTGCAAATGCTCTTAGCCATGTTATCCACTTCCTAAAAATAACATCAAAGACACTAAAATGCCTTCTAAATATGAACCCAAACAACCTATGAAGCAATGTGGAAAAAACTGCCGCAATGCATGAATATAGCAGAAAAATCAGCGACATTCATGCATTTTCCAGCAAATGCTCTTAGCCATGTTATCCACTTCCTATTAAATAACATGGCTAAGAACTGCTCAGGGCACCATGAGGAACGCTTTCCATTTAAAAAGGGAAAAATAACATCAAAGACACTAAAATGCCTCCTAAATATGAACCCAAACAACCTATGAAGCAATGTGAAAAAAAACGGCCACAATGCATGAATATAGCAAAAAAATCAGCGATATTCATGCATTTTCCAGCAAATGCTCTTAGCCATGTTATCCACTTCCTATTAAATAACATGGCTAAGAACGGCTCAGGGCCCCATGAGGAACGCTTTCCATTTAAAAAGGGAAAAATAACATCAAAGACACTAAAATGCCTTCTAAATATGAACCCAAACAACCTATGAAGCAATGTGAAAAAAAACGGCCACAATGCAAGAATATAGCAGAAAAATCAGCGATATTCATGCATTTTCCAGCAAATGCTATTAGCCATGTTATCCACTTCCTATTAAATAACATGGCTAAGAACTACTCAGGGCCCCATGAGGAACGCTTTCCATTTAAAAAGGGAAAAATAACTTCAAAGACACTAAAATGCCTTCTAAATATGACCCCAAACAACCTATGAAGCTCTAACAGTACATATCCTGAAATTTAATTCATTTCAAAATTCGTTTTTAAACACAGCATATAAATCAATTGTATACCTGCATTCATGAAGAAATAACTAAAAATATCCTTGAGACACATGAAACTGTTTTCTGGAATGCCCTAGCACCATTTTTGGGACACTATTAACATGGCTAGGTAACTCCCATAATCAAAATCTAAATTTGCGAAGCACAAGTGGGAGCGTATTTACAAGACACTTGTCCCATGAGGAACACTTTACATTTTAAAAGGCGAACACAACATCTTAGACACTCAAATACCTTATAAATATGGCCCAAAACAACCTATAAAGCTCTAGCAGTACATATCCAGAAATGTAATTGATTTCTTAAATCGTTTTTAAAAGCAACATATCTGTTTCAGCTTACATAACAGACCATGAAATGGCCTCCATGTATTACAATATCTTGTGTTACTGCATGCCAGAATGTTACACCAAATATGCAATTATAATTTCTCTATGAAACTAATTCTATTAGTATATCACTAGAGACAAAACCACATTTTAAAAACACAGCTTTCTTCATCATTTTCTCCTTAAATCATACTATTCTCTATCTAAATTAAATAAATCTTTTCTCACCTTAGCAAATATTTTTTGAGTTTTGAAAACAGTCTCAGAAATACACCAAATTGTCTTCAGCAGAAGAAAAAGGATGCACTCCAAAGGCTGCAGCTATTGAAAGCACAGAAATACAGATATTCTTTTCACATATCTCTCATATTAGCCAATCATACCTCTTCCCTCACTTTTTTCAAATCAAAACCCTTCCCCCCTCTGCCCTGTCTGCCTTGTTTCCATAGCAACCGCCTCCTGGAAGACCTCTCATGTTTCCAAATTCACAAAACAATGTTTCAATTGAACTCTGAACTCTCAGTGCACCTGCGTATCCAGTGCAATCTTTCATTAATTGTTTCTTCCTTGACCATTCAAATTACATCTTTCAAAGAACACATCCATGCACCCTAACTTTCTGTTTTCAGAAATGGAAATGCACCAATCACTGCTAATGAATCATTAGCATAGTAAAACCACAGTTTTTTTTCTTTAGAAACTCCTACTGTTTCAACTGCCCTTTCATTACCACACTTCATCTGACTGCAGAACAACCTTCTTCCACCATGTTTAACGTCTGGATTGTTGGACATAGTTACATCCACTGGGCTCAAAGGTATGCTGAGAGCAGAAATTTACACAACCTCAATTTACAAGATGTGGAAATTAACTGGTTGGGCCAAAGAGGATTAAAATGTCACCAATTGATTCCATTGGTGAAAACCTTTATGCATTTGCCAAAACCTGACCTGTTAATAGTGCACTGTGGAGGTAATGATTTGGGCACTTTGACAGGGGTAGGTCTGGAAATGCTTTTAAAGGACACCTTGGAGCAATTAATGGCACTTTTTCCTCAAACTGCCTTGGTATATTCCAATATATGCCAAAGACAGAAATGGAGGTGGTCCAACCAATTTTGTCCACAAATTGAGAAAGCGAGGAAGCATGTAAACAAATCTGTTTCAGCTTACATGAGAGACCATGGAATGGGCTCTCTGTACAACAACAACTTGCGTTACTACATGCAAGATATCTACAGAGGAGATGGAGTTCACTTCTCAGATGAGGGCAACAGAATTTTCATTCTGAATTTAAGACTGTGCATTGGTACCTACTTATAAGTACCTAAATGTACCATAAACCCAAAAGCTCTTCTCAGAGCTACCCTACATCTGATCACTCACAATTATTATTTTTCTCTAACTTTTTTCACTAATTTTCCACAAAATTCGCTCCCCGGAGCGCTACCCGGTTCGCTAACCGAAAGCTAACCTCGCGGAATTTTTTAAAAAAAATTTTTTTTTCCCGCACATATAAGCCTCCTCAGCCACGCTCAGAAAACCTAGGGGGTCAAGATAAGTCTACCATGACCCCTTCTACCCATTCTAAACATTATTTGCCCTCCATCTTGTATCTTAATGCGAACGAAACACAAAATGGTGGACTCCCGTGACGCTTAAGGTTCGCTAACCGGGCAGCTTCCCGGAAAGCGGTCCTAAAAAAAGGCGGGAAAGTAATTTACAGAAAAACGACTAGAGACACTCTCACCAAATATAGATTAGCTCATACTACATAACAATCCCTTCCATTCTCACAAATTTCATTGAAATTCCATTTAGCCATTTAGCCTGTAGACCTCTCCAAGTACCGTGAGGTAAATTACTTCACAAAACACATCTGAATTGTTGGAATTGACAACCAATGAAAATTTTACTTTCATTTTCTACTTTTATTACCTGACATTTGATTGGTTATATACCTGTATATATATAAAGGGAGAGAAGGAAACACAGCCATTTTGACTACTACTTCTTGTTGTACCTCCTATTTCAAAAGCTTCAAAAAACTTCAACTTCTTTGTGAAGGTAAGTTATAATTTAATATATTGTGCACTATGACTTAATATAGTAGACTTTTTCTGCTAGATATACACTATCCCTCTGTAGTAGTAATGTATTTAGATAGACTTCTCTGTTATAGTTATCAATGGAGTAAGGCTTGTCTTGGTTAAATCACATACACTTTTTTATAGTCCTATTTCCACTCTCATACTATACACTGCCAAAAGATAAATTCACTGATAAAAACTGCCTATCTAAAATTAATCCCAACAGTGCCCTATCTCTACTAATATATATTTTCTTATTCAAAATTTCAGGCAAAATGGAAGGCGAACAACAAGTTTCATTTTCGATTGAACTGAAGGAGAACAGCCAAGACAAACTTGATGACTTTATGGATGACAGTAGAGACCACGAACTTCTACAATGTGTTGAAGCAGTAGACAACTTGCTTCAAAATGAAAAACAATTACACCCTATAATAAATTATGACATTTCTGACAATGAAATGTTAGAAAATTTAATAAAGTATGAAACACAATCATAATAAAAAAAATAAATAAACAAAGAAAACAAAAAAAAACAAGAAAAACAACAAACAATTAACATACAGTATTAGAAAAGTCTTTCATTCTTTTATCCATAAAGTTCGCTGCCCAGAAAGCTATCCGGTTCGCGAACTTGGCGCTTACCACGCAAAAAAAAATATTTTTTTTTTGGACCCTCTAGGCCCTTTTAAAACCTCCACATAAAACCTAGGGGGTCAACGAGGATCTACTATGCCCCCTTATGGTAATTTCCCCCTTTGTTTTGGCCTCCTCTTGTCTCTCGATCCTACCGAGAGACAAGATGGCGGCCGCTCCGGACTGTTTAGAATGTTGACAGACACCGGAGGGCCAATCAGCTTCTCATCGCAAAGTTCCGTTACGCGAAAGGTTCGCTAACCGGATAGCTGCCCGGAGCGCTGTTACAGATATATATCTTGATTTAAACGTTAATTTCTCAAAATCCATTGAAGCACATATATTGAGACCTAGCAAAGGCACATCGGGCTAACAGTCCCTACAATTTTGCCAAATTTCGTGAAAATCCATTCAGCCGTTCGGGCTAAAAGTGAGTCCAACCGCCCTATGGAAAATAACATGGGAAAAACGCGTTTTGGGACCCCCCTTTTTTCTCGGCCCCCCCTTGACGAACCCCCCCCAAATTTCCAGGAGCTGCTCAGAAACAAAATGTGCCATTTTCCTGAAAATTTCAGCCAATTCCGTCCACAAACGCCAAAGTTATTAGGCATAGAATTTTCAAAAGTCCCATAGAGAAAAAATCCTAACTATATATACCTACTGGCGACCGCCAGTAGGTAATATATATATATATATATATATATATATATATATATATATATATAGTGTATATATATATATATATATATATATACACTGAAAAAACATAGGTTTCACCCGCGTTATTGTTAAAAATTAGCATTTAAAAAATCTTAGAAATTCACGGAAAAACTTTTGTTCGTGGTGTCACAGTGCATTGTTATTATAACATTTTGGTAACGTGTAGTATGTTTACTATGTCTAATGCGCTGGGAGTCACACTTCTACGCTGATTGGCTAATGCCGAATGTATGAGCACTTTACATTTCTGCCATTCCCCCCTGGAATGCCATGTGACCAAGGCCTCTGGGAGGCCGAAACATTATGCTGTCTGTGTGTTGCAGAATAAATTAATTTACTCACGGAAATACTGTTTTTTGGCGGCGTCCTCCATGCCTCTAGTCAGCACCCCAACCATCTGATCCGCAGCATCCCTTATGGGGAGATGCTGAGGATCAGGAGAATTTGCAGCACCGATGAAGCCTGTTTTGAAGCACAGAAAAAAAGCAAGATACGGTTCCTGCAGAGGGGCTATTCTGAAAATATAGTGTCTAAGGCAATGGAAAGGGCAAACAAGACAGCATTATCTCCTAAAACACCAATAGGGGTAGCCACAATACTGACCAATGCGACCGTGGACCAACCGAGATTCATTCTTGGTTATAGTTGCCAGCATAGACAGCTTCAGAGGATGGTGAGGAAAAACTGGCATATAATCACAGGTGATTCTGTGATTGGGAAAACTTTGTCCACATGCCCGGCTATTACTTATAGCCGTGCCAGATCCATGAGTGACATGCTAGTCAGTAGCAGCCCGGAGGTACCATCAAGAGGCAACTGGCTAGGCAAAAGTAAGGGCTTCTTGAAATGCGCAGTTTGTAAAGCGTGCACTATAGGAAAAAGTAAAACCACCTACTATTCCCCTTTCTGTGAAAGAGAACTCCCCATTACCAAGAAAATAACCTGCAAATCAGACTTTGTCATCTATGTCTTGGAATGTGTTTGTGGACTTTGCTACGTTGGTAGTACTAAACTACAAGTCCACAAGCGCATATTGCAGCATATGAGGGCAGTTGTGAACAAAGATGATGCTTACCCAGTAGCGAGGCATGTTAATCTCTGCCATAAAGGTGATGTCAATTGCCTGAAATACTACGCAATTGATATGGTGGAGCCGCTACGCAGAGGGGGAAATAGAGAAGCACGACTGCGCGTACTAGAAACCAGGTACATTCTGGAATTAGACACTAAGGCTCCGAGTGGATTGAACGCGACAGAAGACTTGTACACTTGCTTGCACACAGAGTCTTGAAATTGTTTAGTGGAAATGAGATGTTAGTCATCTGTAAAGGCTGTTTTTAATTATTTATTATTTCCTGCCGGATTTTTAATATTGTAGAATGTATTAAACACTTTTTTAGGGAAATCACACATTTCTTTTCATTAGTGCTGGAGTCAACATGAATACCCAAGCAGTGTAGACGCAGTGGTCCAGATGAAATTTTAACCAATGCCCACTTGGGCAATATTAATCAAACCCCTTCCTTTGTAAATTTTGCACAAAAGCACTTTATCCATTTGCTAAATATTGCACAGAAAATGTTTGTACATATTACGTCCACTGTGATTTTGTGTACATAGTAATATTGGCAATTTGCATATTTGTAAATATTGTTTTAACATATTTATTGCGCAAATTTGCACATTTGTAAGGATTATTTGTCGCTTAATAATTGTGACAATTGGGGTTAACAAAACATTACAAAAAAACAAAATAACACAATGAATGTAAACAACATTGGTTACTATGTCTGGTCCAGGCTGAAGTATTTTCTCTATTTCTATAGGCTTGGGACCATGTGACCGGACCGGCACTACAAATCACAGGGTGTAATTTGACCATGTCATGTGATCAAGGGCTCCAGGGCCCGAAACGCGTCATGGCAATCATGAGGGTGCACAGTGTGAAATAAAGACGCTTTAAAATAACCTCATTGGGTCCGTCTTCGTTATTTGGCCTCTACTGAATACCGAAGTTCCAGTCATATATATATATATATATATATATATATATATATATATATATATATATATATATATATATATATATATATATATATATATATATATATATATATATATATATATGTATATATACACTGAAAAAACATAGTTTTCACCCGCGTTATTGTTAAAAATTAGCATTTAAAAAATCTTAGAAATTCACGGAAAACCTTTTGTTCGTGGTGTCACAGTGCATTGTTATTATAACATTTTGGTAACGTGTAGTATGTTTACTATGTCTAATGCGCTGTGGGTCACACTTCTACGCTGATTGGCTAATGCCGAATGTATGAGCACTTTACATTTCTGCCATTCCCCCCTGGAATGCCATGTGACCAAGGCCTCTGGGAGGCCGAAACATTATGCTGTCCGTGTGTTGCAGAATAAATTAATTTACTCACGGAAATACTGGGTCTCCTGTTTTTTGGCGGCGCTGCGGTGATACTGAGACTACGGCGCTGCTTTGTGAGAACTCGTGTGGATTTTGCAGCCGGTTGAGTGCTTCTCCGGTGTAGCGAGACCCCTCCTTCAATTAGCGGCTTTGCGGCAGGAAGCCGTAACCTCCGGTGACCCGGAGGCATTTGTTTCTCCTGTTTGGGAGTGATTGCGAAGCCCCGGGATACCCGCCTACATTGCCGGTTTGACAGCAGGATCCAACTCTGCGCGGTGACGGCGGTCTCACGCTTGGGTTGTTGAACTTTCTGGAGAACACGGCGATTTTTCTTTGGACACATCCCGTGAAGGAGTACTTTCCATTTTCGTCGGTGAACGGTATTCACCCACCAGCCGATGAACTGTGAGTAACGCAAGATTGTGCGTGGCAAATATTATATCTTTAAGCAACATGGCAGCTGGCGCAAGAAGAGG
This sequence comes from Lissotriton vulgaris, assembly GCF_964263255.1. Lineage (NCBI taxonomy): Eukaryota > Metazoa > Chordata > Amphibia > Caudata > Salamandridae > Lissotriton > Lissotriton vulgaris. The sequence continues at coordinate 1,550,682,595 of NC_141685.1, read as the reverse complement.
GAGGGAGGTGGCAGCCCTCGACGTATTTGACGATTCCCCGGCTGGGGGGTCGCATGTGGCAGGTCCCACTGAACAAGTAAATGATGGTGCCTTAAATCTTCGCAACATCTTTAAAAAGCTGGAGAAATTGATCAAACGGGAACAGGCAAAGTGGTGGGAGCACCGCTCCTTGAGCAGATATCTCGAGGTCGATCGAATACCGAGGGGGCTACGAGTGATGTTGGCCCCAAGTTACGATCAACCAGACCCTGAAATGCTCAGAGAGTGGGCGGAATGCAATTTGGAATCTTCTAAAAGGCTGGTCCAAATTTTAGTACGCTATGCTGAATCAGACCGGATTAAAATTCAAAAACAAATTGAGGAATTAAATTTGGAAATTGAAAGTCTGGGTACTGAAAAAGCGGCGGAATGTCAAAAGCTGAGAGAAGAAATGATGGTCCGAGTTCAGAAGGAGGAAGACATAATTATCAAAAGGAAACAATATAAATTCCAGCGGATAAGAACGACTACCTTGAAGGGCGCATTTTCACGTTTGCGCGCAAATATGACGCCAGGAAATTGTCTCAACCTCCTAAAGCTCGGAGGACTTCCACAAATGAGGGGGCCCAGAGAGCAGCCTCACCAGCCAGTTCCTCAAATGCAGATCTGAGTTCGAACATTGACAGCGGTTCGGAATATGAAACAGGCAGAACCCGTTCGGGTTGGGGTTTACCCGGTTCACCATGGCTCAGGAATTAGAAATAGTGAGCCAGGACAGGCGGGACACGCTACGCCCCAGGATGGACCCTCAATCAGCCACAAAAGCCCCAACGCCAAACGAAGAGAGCGCCGCAAAGCAAATGCAAGGCGTCGCACCAAAACGCAAGCCTTACAAAAAGCAGTGGAGCAAAACGAAGAAACAGCAATAGAGGTACCTGAAGTGTCAAACTTTTCTATTATCAATCTCACCCCTATGCAACTTTCTTCTTCTGAATTAAAAACTTTATCTATGGGGCTATCCTTTTGCCCCCCAAGGAACTTTAATTATGCGGATACGCACATTGACTTATTTAAATTCACGTGCAAATTGAAATTAAGCAAACACTTTGTGAATAATAAGTCACGGAAAGCGGAGGTGAGAACAGACAAGAGCGATTCAAATAGCCCAGCCCTCATAGCCCATGACTTACCACTTTTGCAGGACTTGGAGGGTTTACGTTATGAACAATCTTTGTCACAAAATCTGGATACCTCTCCCACTGTGGCGCTGGGGGGCCTTACAAAGTTCAAACCAAAGTCAACTTACACACCTCAGATGTTGCATGACAACATCGATATTTTCCAAGAAGCAGCAGTAAAAGACATTAATGCACTATACACACAAACATTGAAAAACAACAAATATAAGAACAATTGCAACAGAAAGTATACAGACTTGGTGGCAAAAATCCAGAAAAGTGGAAATGTTATTGTTCGTCAATCGGACAAGGGAGGCAACATTGTTTTATGGGCGAGAGATCTTTATCTGGAAGAAGCGTCATCACAGTTGAATGACATCTCCTGTTATAGACATTGTGATCTGGCAGTCATTAAGAAATCCCATACTACCTTCTATTCAATGTTGATGGGGTGGAGATCATCGGGCCTCATCAGTATGGATGAGTTAAAATATCTCAAGAATGACCACCCCATAATGCCGGTCCTCTACTTGATCCCTAAGGTCCACAAGAATCCCGATAGGCCCCCAGGCAGGCCCATTATCTCTGCATGTGGGGGTCTGCTTGAGAAAACTACCATTTCTGTGGATTCATTTTTACAAGACTTTGTTGGTGGACTACCGTCTTACATCCAAGATTCCAGTGACTTTCTGAGGAAACTCAGCGAATTACAATGGGATCCGGATTGCTTGTTAATTACACTTGATGTAACTGCATTATATACGAGCATTATCCATGTGGATGGGTTGAGGGCGGTATCGCATTACTTGGGTCAACGTCTGATTGAATTGGTTGAACATAACAAAATGCTTTTGTCCATGATCAGTTTCTGCCTGAATAACAACTATTTCATGTTCAACAAACAACACTACCAGCAGGTCAGGGGAGTAGCCATGGGGGCCTGTTTCTCTCCTAGTTACGCCTGTCTTCATATGGGGTACTGGGAGAGACAGGTCCTCAGTGGCGAACATTCTGCCATATGCAGAGATCACATTGTTCGGTGGTACAGATACATCGACGATGTTTTTATGATCTGGAAGGGAACACGAGAACAGGCAGAACAATTCATCGCTGAGTTGAATATCAACAATGGGCAATTGGAAACATCTCTGTTCAGGAAGCCCACAGCGGGCAATACAGTACTGCATGCTCACAGTCACCATCCACCGCATTTAATCCGGAGCATCCCTTATGGGGAGATGCTAAGGATTAGAAGAGCATGCAGCACCAATGCAAGATAGCACAACAAGCCAGCAGACTGAGGTTTTTGGCCCGTGGCTATAATGAAAATATAGTTGCAGCAGCGACACGTAAAGCCAACGCAATACCTCGTGCTGAGGCCTTACTCCACAAGAAATCACGAATTCCAACGGGGACACCTGTGCAGCAACCTGTCAGGTTAATATGGTCTTTCAAGTCAAGTCAAGTCAAGTCAAGTCATGGAATTTGTATAGCGCACTACATACCCATAGGGTTTCAAGGCGCTTAGGAATGGGAGGAGGATTACTTGTCAAATATCCATGTTTTAAGTTGTTTTCTGAATGCTAGGTGGTTCTGGGTAAGGCGAAGGTAAGCGGGGAGTGAGTTCCATGTTTTAGCAGCCAGGTAAGAAAAGGATCTGCCTCCCATGGTGGTCTTGTTGATGCGAGGTACAGTGGCGAGGGCTTGGCTGGAAGAACGTAGGTGGCGGGAGGGGATGTAGAAGGACAGTCGTGAGTTGAGGCAATCTGGTCCGATGTCGTAGAGTGATTTGTGTGCGTGGGTAAGCAGACGGAAAGTGATCCTCTTATTGACGGGTAGCCAGTGGAGGTCTTTAAGGGGACCAGAGATGTGTTCGTTGCGTGGGATGTCTAATATGAGCCTGGCTGAGGCGTTTTGGATTCGTTGGAGTTTCTTCTGGAGTTTTGCGGTGGTACCTGCGTAGAGGGTGTTTCCGTAGTTCAGTCGGCTCGTGACCAGAGCGTGGGTGACTGTTTTCCTTGTTTCGGAGGGGATCCAGCGAAATGTTTTTCTGAGCATGCGAAGAATGTTGAAGCAGGAAGAGGATACGGCGTTGACTTGTCTGTTCATTGAGAGTGAAGAATCCAGGATGACACCTAGGTTCCGTGCGTGGTCTGTCGGGATGGGTGCTTTTCCGAGGGCTTCTGGCCACCAGGAGTCGTCCCATGCAGAGGGGGATGTACCTAAGATGAGGACTTCTGTTTTGTCAGAGTTCAGTTTCAGACGGCTTTGTTTCATCCATTCGGCAACTTCTTTCATTCCTTCGTGTAGGTTAGTTTTGGCGGTGCTGGGGTCATTGGTGAGGGAAAGGATCAGTTGAGTGTCGTCTGCGTAAGAGATGATGTTGAGGTTGTGTTGGCGTGCGATGGCCGCGAGGGGGCTCATGTATACGTTGAAGAGGGTGGGACTGAGCGAGGATCCTTGTGGTACGCCGCAGATGACTTCAGAGGCCTCGGACTTGAATGGAGGAAGGCGGACTCTCTGGGTTCTTCCGGTGAGGAACGAGGTGATCCATTCAAGTGCTTTTCCTTGGATTCCGATGTTATAGAGGCGTTGTAAAAGGGTTTTGTGGCAGACTGTGTCGAATGCCGCAGAGAGGTCAAGGAGGATGAGGGCGACTGTGTCTCCATTGTCCAGTAGAGTTCGGATGTCGTCTGTTGCTGCGATGAGGGCAGTCTCAGTGCTGTGTTTTGCTCGGAAGCCAGATTGTGAGGGGTCGAGGGATTTGTTGGCTTCGAGGAAGGCGGCGAGCTGGTTGTTGACAGCTTTCTCGATGACTTTGGCCGGGAATGGAAGAAGCGAGATGGGGCGGTAATTTTTGAGTTCGGTGGGGTCCGCTGTGGGTTTTTTCAGGAGGGCGGTGAGTTCAGCGTGTTTCCAATCTTCCGGGAAGGTGGCGGAGTTGAGGGAGCAGTTGATGACGTCTCGGAGGTGCGGTGCTATGACGGAGTCTGCTTTGTTGAAGATGTGGTGAGGACATGGATCTGTGGGGGATCCTGAGTGGATGGAATTCATCAGGCGGATGGTGTCCTCAGTGGAGATTGGGTTCCAGTCGTTAAGGGTGTTCACGGGGGGGAGATGATCAGCGGATGGTGGGGTGGGTTGGTTTCCGGGTTGGTTGTCAAAGCTGTTGTGGATGTCTGCAATCTTGTTGTGGAAGAATGAGGCTAGGGAGTCGCAGAGGATTTGAGAGGGGGTGATGTCGTTGGAGTTGGCTGAGGGATTGGAAAATTCCTTGACGATGTTGAAAAGTTCCTTGCTGTTGTGGGCGTTGTTGTCAAGTCGATCCTTGAATGCTGTTTTCTTGGCTTTTCGGATCAATTGGTGGTGAGTGCGGGTGGCGCTTTTGAAGGCGTCCTTGGTGCTGGTGGTTGGGTCTTTTTTCCAGGTCTTTTCAAGGGAGCGGCAGAGTTTCTTGGATTTCTTGAGATCATCGTTGAACCATGAGGCCTTCTTGCTGACAGGTTTGCTTTGACGTTTTTTCAGTGGTGCTAAGGTGTCGGCGGTGTTGGATAACCATAGGGTGAGGTTGGCGGCGGCTTCGTTGGCGTTAGAAGAGAGGGCTGGGGAGTTTCGAAGGAGCGATGCGGAGATTTGGTCCGTGGTGATTTTGTTCCAGTTTCTTTGCAGGGTAGGTTGGAGGTGGCTGTTGGGTTTTGGTTTGTTGTAGGTGAAGTGAACGCAGCTGTGGTCAGTCCAGAGGAGGTCCGTGGTGTGGCTGAAGGAGACATGGTTGCTGGAGGTGAAGATTGGGTCGAGTGTGTGACCTGCGATGTGGGTGGGGGAAGTGACTAGTTGTTTAAGTCCGAGGTTGGCGAGGTTGTCCACGAGGGTGGCGGTGTTGCGGTCGTTGATCTTTTCAAGGTGAAAGTTGAGGTCTCCCAGAAGGATGTAGTCTTTGGAGGGGAGCGCGTGTGGAGTGATGAAGTCCGTGATGTCTTCACTGAATTTAGCTCGGGGTCCTGGTGGTCTGTAGAGGAGGGTTCCTCTGAGTGTGGTCTTGGGGTCGATGTGTATTTGGAAGTGAAGGTGTTCGGAGTTGGCGAGGTTGGCGTCAGAGCTGGTTGAGATGCGGATAGATTTCTTATGGACGATAGCGATTCCTCCTCCTGTGTGGCTGGTACGGTCTTTGCGAGTGATCTTGTAGTCTTCAGGGATGGCAATGGTGATGTCTGGTGCGGAGGAAGCGTTCATCCATGTTTCCGTTAGGAAGGCGATGTCTGGAGAAATGGTGTCTAGTAGATTCCATAGGTCAATGGCGTGTCTGTGGACTGATCGGGTGTTGAGAAGGATGCATTGTAGGTGGTTGGGGTCGGGGATCTGTGATGTGGTCGTGGCGGAGATGTTGACGGTGCCGCTGAATTTGCAGGAGTAGCAAGAGAAAGGTCCATGGGTGCGTCCAGGAGCGGCTTGGACGCAGTTGGGGGCGCGACCTGGGTCGAGGGCTAGGAGGGTGGCGGCATCATAGGTAATGCGGGAGGGCTGTGGAGCGCGAGGGGCAGGGGGTCTGGCGCTGGGCGCGGTCCAGGCGCGGACGGGCGTAGACGGGCTTACCTTTGGCGCACCTTCGGCGTGTCCGTAGCGCGTGGACGCTGCGCGTGGAGGCATTGGCCATAAATGGATGGTGGAGGGGGCGGAGCGTGGGAGGGTCAGCAGCTGGGAGGCGGTAGCGGGGAGGAGGGGCAGGGAAAACAACAACAGCAAACAAGATGGGGGTCAGAGGGGAGGCGAGGCAGGGGCAGTAGGTCGCCTGGGACAGCGAAAATTAATACAATAATGCACGTTGCTGCCAGGTGGGCAAATACAGTTAAATGCAGTGCAGGGCGGGCGGCGCTACAATCACATGCGCTGAGAGCTATGAGATTTTAAAAACACTGCGCAAATTGGTGAAATGCAGGCGAGCAGATTTTAAACACAGCGCAAATTGGTGAAATGCAGGCGAGCAGATTTTAAACACAGCGCAAATTGGTGAAATGCAGGCGATACCGCTAAATTACAGAATGCAGGCGAGCAGATTTTAAACACAGCGCAAATTAGTCAAATGCAGGCGATACCACTAAATTACAGAATGCAGGCGATACCGTGAAGTTAATTCAGCAGTGCGGAGATCCCCAGGAAGATAGCAGCAGTACTGGGAGAGGAGCAAGGAGGGAGCAACCGGTCAGGAGCGAGTCCGGGCGGTCACAGGGGCTGAAAGGACGAGGTAGGCTCTGTGAACGTGGGTGGGAGGGTCAGCAGCTGGGAGGCGGTAGCGGGGAGGAGGGGCAGGGAAAACAACAACAGCAAACAAGATGGAGGTCAGAGGGGAGGCGAGGCAGGGGCAGTAGGTCGCCTGGGACAGTGAAAATTAATACAATAATGCACGTTGCTGCCAGGTGGGCAAATACAGTTAAATGCAGTGCAGGGCGGGCGGCGCTACAATCACATGCGCTGAGAGCTATGAGATTTTAAAAACACTGCGCAAATTGGTGAAATGCAGGCGAGCAGATTTTAAACACAGCGCAAATTGGTGAAATGCAGGCGAGCAGATTTTAAACACAGCGCAAATTGGTGAAATGCAGGCGATACCGCTAAATTACAGAATGCAGGCGAGCAGATTTTAAACACAGCGCAAATTAGTCAAATGCAGGCGATACCACTAAATTACAGAATGCAGGCGATACCGTGAAGTTAATTCAGCAGTGCGGAGATCCCCAGGAAGATAGCAGCAGTACTGGGAGAGGAGCAAGGAGGGAGCAACCGGTCAGGAGCAAGATCATTAATAAACACTGGGACTTAGTGAAATGTGATCCTGTCATTGGAAACACCATGCCCAAAAAACCGGCCATCACTTACCGAAAAGCTTATTCTTTACAGGATGCATTGGTGAAATCTAGCCCTGAACTTGAAATAAGAAAATATTGGCTGGCAGGCAGCAAAGGGTTCAGGAAGTGTGCTTCATGTAAAGCCTGTACACATGGGGTGAACAAGACGGAATATTGCACCCCTTTTTCCGATGTCCCGTGCAGAATCAGTAAAAAGCTTACCTGTAAAAGTGACTTTTCGGTATATGTGCTGGAGTGCCCATGTGGGTTGAAATATGTGGGCAGCTCCAAATTACAGGTACACAAAAGAGTCCTTCAACACCTTAGGGCTATCAAAACCAATGACCCAGTTTATCCAGTGGCCAGGCACTTCAGGGAACAACATAATAGCAACAGTGCATTACTGAAGTACTATGTCATTGACTCTGTCGCACCCATGAGAAGGGGTGGTGACTGGGAAGCTGCACTAAGGAGGTTGGAAACCAGGTATATTCTAATGATGGATAGTAAGGCACCTAACGGGCTTAATGCTTCGGAAGACTTTTACACCTGTCTATAAATTATTCCGATATCCTGCATAATATATTTGCCCTTATGTTTTTCAATTACACCGCAAAATAGTCAACTCCATAGATGCACAATATGGCTTTTTTCATGTAATTCAAGCTCGCCAGTGCACTTGTCGTTTTGATTGGTGTTACTGTGTTCAATATAATGTTCAATTATCCTGCTACGGCGATTGACAGACGTGGTTCAGTCTGTTTAACATCTGTAACTTATGTAACCACTATATCAGGTTTTTGTCTTTTTAGTTTACACAACGCCCAGCACTTTATTACATATTTATTTTTCACATAGCGTAGAGGTGTGTTATTTCGAACATATGCCAGGGAAACTACATGTTCGCATATCAGGCCGATGGCTCCACTGATTGTGTATATTAATGGTTATCCATTTTTTTCAACATAATTTTTACAAAATGTAATGTTTCGGCAGATATGGGATTTCAAATGTGAATGGTTTTTGGTCAAAAGTATGAATATGTCTAAGTGTATCAGAATACTTATGAATTATTGTTGATCTGTTTACACGAAAATTGTCGACATTGTATATTTATATGTATATCCAGATTTATATTTATACGTGATTGGCAACCATGAGTAGAGTTGTTGACGAATGGATTTATCCATCAATTAGGTTTTTCAACTTATTCACATTATTGCATTTAATAGGCATTATGCAAGTTTATTGGTTTTTGGAAAATGCAATCACAGGTAACATTTGACCTTGAGGGATTTATCCCAAAACATTTGTTTGTGGTGTCACAGTGCATTGTTATTATAACATTTTGGTAACGTGTAGTATGTTTACTATGTCTAATGCGCTGTGGGTCACACTTCTACGCTGATTGGCTAATGCCGAATGTATGAGCACTTTAAATTTCTGCCATTCCCCCCTGGAATGCCATGTGACCAAGGCCTCTGGGAGGCCGAAACGTTATGCTGTCCGTGTGATGCAGAATAAATTAATTTACTCATGGAAATACTGGGTCTCCTGTTTTCTGGCGGCGCTGCGGTGATAGTGAGACTACGGTGCTGCTTTGTGAGAACTCGTGTGAATATATATATATATATATATATATATATATATATATATATATATATATCTACATATATATATATATATATCTATGTATATATATATATATATATATATATATACACTGAAAAAAACATAGGTTTCACCCGCGTTATTGTTAAAAATTAGCATTTAAAAAACCTTAGAAATTCACTGAAAAAACCATAGGTTTCACACATCGTATAGTTAGCTGGACATTTCACTCATACAAAACCATTGAAATTCCCCCATTATAGTTAACTATAACTCGCGCGCTCGCAATGCACTGCTGATGACGTCACATATTACATCACTCATGACATGGTCAATGACATCACTCATTACATCACTGATGACATCACTACATTTCTATGGTTTTTTAAATGCTAATTTTTAGCTCTAACGCGGGTGAAACCTATGGTTTTTTCAGTGAATTTCTAAGGTTTTTTAAATGCTAATTTCTAAGTATATCGCGGATGAAACCTATGGTTTTTTTCAGTGAATTTCTAAGGTTTTTTAGATGCTAATTTTTAACTATAACATGGCTGAAACCTATGGGTTTTTCAGTGAATTTCAAATGTTTTGTAAATGATAATTTTTAAATGTATTCATTTTTTATACTGATTTACTACATTATTTTAAATTATTTATTTTTACATATTTTATTTTTTTAATTACAATACATATTTTTTATATAAATTGAAAAATAAATGTTTTTAAAAATATTGAAATTGTAATTTTTTTTTAATTTATATATATTTTATATAGCAGGCAATGATATCCTATGGAAGAAAATTCAAGTTACTGGTAAGTACAGTTAAATTTACTTTTCAGGAACAGTAGTGAGCTTAAAGATGCAGCACTGAGGTCTCTCCTGAAAACAGCTGAGTAAATCGGAATTTGTAGCTGCGTGCCAAAGGAGCTGGAGGCCCCCTCAACCCACTGGGGCATGAACTGTGTTTACTGGCAATAGAACTCGCTTACCCACTTGGGAAGTAATTGATGGACTACAACGCCCAGAAGGCCGTAGGTACGGCCACGCCCCCGCCCAGGGGCAGGCGTTTTACCAAACACTCCAAAAAGAGCGAGATCGCTTGCATTCACTCAACGCCACCGAAGAAGGGAGATGGTGATCCCGAAACGCGTTTGGCTACAAACATTACTGAGGCTGCAACCATGTTCTGATGTCACGAGCAAGTTGTGAATAAACCTCGTGTTTTTCTAAAGAAGCTTCCGTGTGGTCCACTTCACTGTTTGGGATTCTGGTACTTGACTGATGTTAGCGGCTGTTCCGGTCGCGAAGAGGACCCCCGCATTCGCGTGCGGACCTGCAGCTCCACCCGGGGCTTGCGTAAGGGGGGAAGCTGTGTGAGCGCTATTCCAGTGCGCGCTCACACAAACACAGTTTGCAACTACAAAGCTGCGTGCCAAAGGAGCTGGAGGCCCCCTCAACCCACTGGGGCATGAACTGTGTTTACTGGCAATAGAACTCGCTTACCCACTTGGGAAGTAATTGATGGACTACAACGCCCAGAAGGCCGTAGGTACGGCCACGCCCCCGCCCAGGGGCAGGCGTTTTACCAAACACTCCAAAAAGAGCGAGATCGCTTGCATTCACTCAACGCCACCGAAGAAGGGAGATGGTGATCCCGAAACGCGTTTGGCTACAAACATTACTGAGGCTGCAACCATGTTCTGATGTCACGAGCAAGTTGTGAATAAACCTCGTGTTTTTCTAAAGAAGCTTCCGTGTGGTCCACTTCACTGTTTGGGATTCTGGTACTTGACTGATGTTAGCGGCTGTTCCGGTCGCGAAGAGGACCCCCGCATTCCCGTGCGGACCTGCAGCTCCACCCGGGGCTTGCGTAAGGGGGGAAGCTGTGTGAGCGCTATTCCAGTGCGCGCTCACACAAACACAGTTTGCAACTACAAAGCTGCGTGCCAAAGGAGCTGGAGGCCCCCTCAACCCACTGGGGCATGAACTGTGTTTACTGGCAATAGAACTCGCTTACCCACTTGGGAAGTAATTGATGGACTACAACGCCCAGAAGGCCGTAGGTACGGCCACGCCCCCGCCCAGGGGCAGGCATTTTACCAAACACTCCAAAAAGAGCGAGATCGCTTGCATTCACTCAACGCCACCGAAGAAGGGAGATGGTGATCCCGAAACGCGTTTGGCTACAAACATTACTGAGGCTGCAACCATGTTCTGATGTCACGAGCAAGTTGTGAATAAACCTCGTGTTTTTCTAAAGAAGCTTCCGTGTGGTCCACTTCACTGTTTGGGATTCTGGTACTTGACTGATGTTAGCGGCTGTTCCGGTCGCGAAGAGGACCCCCGCATTCCCGTGCGGACCTGCAGCTCCACCCGGGGCTTGCGTAAGGGGGGAAGCTGTGTGAGCGCTATTCCAGTGCGCGCTCACACAAACACAGTTTGCAACTACAAATCTGCGTGCCAAAGGAGCTGGAGGCCCCCTCAACCCACTGGGGCATGAACTGTGTTTACTGGCAATAGAACTCGCTTACCCACTTGGGAAGTAATTGATGGACTACAACGCCCAGAAGGCCGTAGGTACGGCCACGCCCCCGCCCAGGGGCAGGTGTTTTACCAAACACTCCAAAAAGAGCGAGATCGCTTGCATTCACTCAACGCCACCGAAGAAGGGAGATGGTGATCCCGAAACGCGTTTGGCTACAAACATTACTGAGGCTGCAACCATGTTCTGATGTCACGAGCAAGTTGTGAATAAACCTCGTGTTTTTCTAAAGAAGCTTCCGTGTGGTCCACTTCACTGTTTGGGATTCTGGTACTTGACTGATGTTAGCGGCTGTTCCGGTCGCGAAGAGGACCCCCGCATTCCCGTGCGGACCTGCAGCTCCACCCGGGGCTTGCGTAAGGGGGGAAGCTGTGTGAGCGCTATTCCAGTGCGCGCTCACACAAACACAGTTTGCAACTACAAAGCTGCGTGCCAAAGGAGCTGGAGGCCCCCTCAACCCACTGGGGCATGAACTGTGTTTACTGGCAATAGAACTCGCTTACCCACTTGGGAAGTAATTGATGGACTACAACGCCCAGAAGGCCGTAGGTACGGCCACGCCCCCGCCCAGGGGCAGGCGTTTTACCAAACACTCCAAAAAGAGCGAGATCGCTTGCATTCACTCAACGCCACCGAAGAAGGGAGATGGTGATCCCGAAACGCGTTTGGCTACAAACATTACTGAGGCTGCAACCATGTTCTGATGTCACGAGCAAGTTGTGAATAAACCTCGTGTTTTTCTAAAGAAGCTTCCGTGTGGTCCACTTCACTGTTTGGGATTCTGGTACTTGACTGATGTTAGCGGCTGTTCCGGTCGCGAAGAGGACCCCCGCATTCCCGTGCGGACCTGCAGCTCCACCCGGGGCTTGCGTAAGGGGGAAAGCTGTGTGAGCGCTATTCCAGTGCGCGCTCACACAAACACAGTTTGCAACTACAAAGCTGCGTGCCAAAGGAGCTGGAGGCCCCCTCAACCCACTGGGGCATGAACTGTGTTTACTGGCAATAGAACTCGCTTACCCACTTGGGAAGTAATTGATGGACTACAACGCCCAGAAGGCCGTAGGTACGGCCACGCCCCCGCCCAGGGGCAGGCGTTTTACCAAACACTCCAAAAAGAGCGAGATCGCTTGCATTCACTCAACGCCACCGAAGAAGGGAGATGGTGATCCCGAAACGCGTTTGGCTACAAACATTACTGAGGCTGCAACCATGTTCTGATGTCACGAGCAAGTTGTGAATAAACCTCGTGTTTTTCTAAAGAAGCTTCCGTGTGGTCCACTTCACTGTTTGGGATTCTGGTACTTGACTGATATATATATATATATATATATACACTGAAAAAAACATAGGTTTCACCCGCGTTATTGTTAAAAATTAGCATTTAAAAAACCTTAGAAATTCACTGAAAAAACCATAGGTTTCACACATCGTATAGTTAGCTGGACATTTCACTCATACAAAACCATTGAAATTCCCCCATTATAGTTAACTATAACTCGCGCGCTCGCAATGCACTGCTGATGACGTCACATATTACATCACTCATGACATGGTCAATGACATCACTCATTACATCACTGATGACATCACTACATTTCTATGGTTTTTTAAATGCTAATTTTTAGCTCTAACGCGGGTGAAACCTATGGTTTTTTCAGTGAATTTCTAAGGTTTTTTAAATGCTAATTTCTAAGTATATCGCGGATGAAACCTATGGTTTTTTTCAGTGAATTTCTAAGGTTTTTTAGATGCTAATTTTTAACTATAACATGGCTGAAACCTATGGGTTTTTCAGTGAATTTCAAATGTTTTGTAAATGATAATTTTTAAATGTATTCATTTTTTATACTGATTTACTACATTATTTTAAATTATTTATTTTTACATATTTTATTTTTTTAATTACAATACATATTTTTTATATAAATTGAAAAATAAATGTTTTTAAAAATATTGAAATTGTAATTTTTTTAAAATTTATATATATTTTATATAGCAGGCAATGATATCCTGTGGAAGAAAATTCAAGTTACTGGTAAGTACAGTTAAATTTACTTTTCAGGAACAGTAGTGAGCTTAAAGATGCAGCACTGAGGTCTCTCCTGAAAACAGCTGAGTAAATCGGAATTTGTAGTTCGGTTGATTTTTGAGGAATTTTTTAAAGTTCCTTAGAAACATTTTCAAGTGAAACATGTCAATGTTACCCGATGGAAGGAAATTCAAGTTACTGTAACTACGATTAGAATTACTTTTCAGGATCAGTAGTGGGCTAAAAGATGCAGCAATGAGGTCTCTCCTGATAACAGGTGAGTAAATCGGAATTCGTAGTTTGGCTGATTTTAGAGGAATTATTTTAGTTCCAAAACTCCACACTTAGAAGAATTTCCAAGTAAAATGTGTCAATGTTAGCCTATGGGAGGAAATTCAAGTTACTGTAACTACGATTGGAATCTTTTTTCAGGATCAGTAGTGGGCTGAAAGATGCAGCACTGAGGTCTCTCCTGATAACAGGTGAGTAAATCGCAATTCGTAGTTTGACTGATTTTTGTGGAATTTTTTAAAGTTCCAAAACTCCACACTTACAAGTATTTCCAAGTAAAACATGTCAATGTTAGCCTATGGAAGGAAATTCAAGTTACTGTAACTACGATTAGAATTACTTTTCAGGATCAGTAGTGGGCTGAAAGATGCAGCACTGAGGTCTCTCTTGATAACAGGTGAGTAAATCGGAATTCGTAGTTCGGCTGATTATAGAGTAATTTTTTTAAAGTTCCAAAACACCACACTTAGAAAATTTCCAAGTAAAACATGTCATTGTTAGCCTATGGAAGGAAATTCAAGTTACTGTAACTACGATTAGAATTACTTTTCAGGATCAGTAGTGGGCTGAATGATGCAGCACTGAGGTCTCTCTTGATAACAGGTGAGTAAATCGGAATTCGTAGTTTGGCTGATTAGAGAGGAATTTTTTTAAGTTCCAAAACTCCACACTTAGAAGAATTTCAAAGTAAAACATGTCAATGTTAGCCTATGGAAGGAAATTCAAGTTACTGTAAGTATGGTTACATTTACTTTTCAGGGTCCGTCCTGGGCTCAAAGATGCAGCACTGACGTCTCTTGTGATAACAGGTGAGTAAATCGGAATTCATAGTTCGACTGATTTTAGTGGAATTTTTTTAAGTTCCAAAACTCCACACTTTCAAGAATTTCCAAGTAAAACATGTCAATGTTAGCCTATGGAAGGAAATTCAAGTTACTGTAACTACGATTAGAATTACTTTTCAGGATCAATAGTGGGCTGAAAGATACAGCACTGAGGTCTCTCTTGATAACAGGTGAGTAAATCGGAATTCGTAGTTCGGCTGATTATAGAGGAATTTTTTTAAGTTCCAAAACTCCACACTTAGAAGAATTTCCAAGTAAAACATGTCAATGTTAGCCTATGGAAGGAAATTCAAGTTACTGTAAGTATGGTTACAATTACTTTTCAGGGTCCGTCCTGGGCTTGACTGACGATTTTCGTGATAACAGGTGAGTAAATCGGAATTCGTAGTTTGGCTGATTTTACAGGAATTTTTTAAACTTCCAAAACTACACACTTAGAAACATTTCCATGTGAAACCAGTCAATATTTGCCTATGGAAGGAAATTCAAGTTACTGTAAGTATGGTTACATTTACTTTTCAGGGTCGGTTCTGGGCTCAAAGATGCAGCACTGACGTCTCTCATGATAACAGGTGAGTAAATCGGAATCGGTACTTCGGCTGATTTTAGAGGAATATTTCGCTCAATAATGAAGGAAGGGGGTGGGGCCTGAGGAGATATGTGTGCAAACACGCCCTGTGGCACGTTTTAGGTTGGGGAATATAGTCCTCTTCAATCCTGAGGTTACCTGTGAGCCATCTAGCCCATCAGGTACCTCCAGTTTGGGCCAGGGAGCTACATTGTAGAGAGGTGTTCAGAGGGCACGCCCCCTTTTTACAACACTCTGCAATGTAGCTCAGTGGCACTTACTAGAGGTACCCTTTGGACTAGTTGGCCCCTAGGGGACCTCTGGATTGAAGAGGAATATATTCCCCAAACGAAAACGCGCCATAGGGCGTGTTTGCACACATTCGTATCCCTTCCCTATGTATATAGAAATAACTTTAATCACTAGTATATGAAGTAGACCTTTGTACTCTCTACCATTCCTATGTTACTCTTTGAGTATATCCACTCGTATCTCTTCCCTATGTATATAGAGTGTATATAGAGATAACTCTAATCACTAGCATATGCAATAGACCTTTGTAGTCTCTACCATTCCTATGTGACTCTTAGAGTATTTCCAGTCATATCTCTTCTTTCTGTTTGTATCTCTTCCTTGTGTGGCTCTACATCTTGTACATTTGCAATTTTTTTCTGTATGTATCTTTTATGTAACACATGTAATCCTTAGTCCTTATGTTTTGCAACTGTTTCTTATGTAAAGCGCTTGGACACCTGACACCTTCGGGTAAAGTTTGCGCTATATAAAATTGCATTAAATAAATAAATAAATAAAAAAGCCCCGCCCCCTACCTTCACCACTGTGCAAACATGCCCCTAACATGTTCTAAGTTGGGGGATTAAGTCCCCTTGCATACTGGGGGTCCCTGGGGGCCAACTAGCACACCAGGAACCTCCAGTATGCACAAGGGGGCTGCGTTGCAGAGAGGTGTATAAAGGGGCGTTGCCTCATTACACCTCTCTGCAACGCAGCCCCCTGATGCGTTTGCAGAGGGGGAACTAATTCCCCTTGCATACTGGAGGTCCCTGGGGGCCAACTAGCCCACCAGGAACCTCCAGTATGCGCCAGGGGGCTGCGTTGCAGAGAGGTGTAATGAGGCCATGCCCCTTTTTACACCTCTCTGCAACGCAGCCCCCTGGCGAGTTTGCAGAGGGGGAACTCATTCCCCTTGTATACTGGGGGTCCCTGGGGGCCAATTAGCCCACCAGGAACCTCCAGTATGCACCAAGGGGCTGCGTTGCAGAGAGGTGTAAAAAGGGGCGTTGCCTCATTACACCTCTCTGCAATGCCCCCCCTGTCCAGGATTCACGTCGTGATATGGGGAGGGTGCTCATCTTGCTGGTGAATGTTCCTCTGGGAGATTATTGCCGCCAGTTGCTATGTTTCCTGTGGTGAAGAGCGGCGGCCACAAAAGCTGGTAATGCCGGGGCAAAATCGCGTGCTCGGACCGGTCACTGAACCAGAGTCCATGTTTTGAGACTGCCTGCTTGTGTATATGCTGCGGGAACCTAAAGGATAACGAGCATGCGTGGGGACTACAACTACCCGCTAGCATAGTGCACTGCAACGGAGGTGGCAAGAGCAGTGCCTCCAATTGGATTGACCAAGTTCCAATGGGAATATAACTGGCAGGCTATGGCCCACTGTCGTAATTGGCCCGTTCGGATTAGCGATTAGCTGAACCTGCACGTTGTCCTCCTTAACTTGGCTATATACGATAACGCCATTTTGAATGTTGCAGCGGCCATCTTAGATCATGAGCGGCCTCGTGGCCGACGTGCCCTTTAGTCCTTTGTCCGTTCCGCTGACCACTCTTGTCTGCCCAGCAACAGGCTATTTTTAGCATTGGTCAAGCCACACATGCGCAGTTCCCACTGACCCGTAAACCTTCAGGAATGTGCCGCTAACTGACCAGTGGGTTTGAAACCCTCCAATGAGCTGGCAGTATTCCAAAAGATGACCATATATGTCTCTAAAACTGTGTCTTTACTTGTGCCGCCTATCTTTTATTGCCCCAAAATTGTATATAAACGGGGTCACACCGGTGTTCGGTGTGATACCTCTTGCATTACCGAAGGGTGCTGTTTGAGTGTACCACCACCCCATGGGGTCTTAATAAACTTGTTCTTTGCCTTTTACAGTTTCCGTGCCAACAGTTCTTGTGTGTAAGTGGGTAATCTCTGGAGCGTGTAGGCCTTGGGAACCCCGAAATACTTCAATTGGCGACCACGAAGGGACTCATCGGCGACTCGGATGCCCGAAGGAGAGGTCGTGACGAAGGCTTGGAAACCCGCCATGGGCGCGCGCTGCCACGAGTGACCCGAGTCTTGGCTGCCACGGTGTTTTTTCCTTTCCTTCCGATCTGACCTTCCAGGTGGCGCCGGTCTCCGACTGAGTCTTTGAAGTGTCTGCATCGCTGCGAAAGTGCCGTTTGGCTGATTTGGCTTATAAGACCTTGGCAGTTGGAACCTGGACATTTGAGAATTTGGTAAGCTTTGTGTTCGGTAAGGTAGTCTTCGGACGCTTACTGAAGTTCTGCGATTTGTGTTCGGTAAGGTAGTCTTCGGACGCTTACTGAAATTCTGTGATTTGTGATCGGTGAGGTAGTCTTTGGACGCTTGCCGAGTTCTAGGAACTTTGATTTGAGTTAGCTAACATTGTGAATTTGTGATCTTTGAACTTATATGTGTAGTGCACTTCACATAGGCAGGCATGTAGAGATGTTTCTCTAACTTTGTTTTTTTTCCTTTGAGCGGCACAATTGTGTGGAGAACTGTAAGTGCCATTTTTGTCTGGTGTCACGCTTTCGTGATACTTTTTGAACATGTCTGTTTTCAGCACACTCCGAGGAATGTGTTGTTTTGGAGAAGGTACCTCAATTAGGTTAGCGGAATCACAGCCGGCTCCCCCAGAGGGAACACCAAATAGGGACATGTATATCAAATTCGGCCTTCCACCTATTATGTACAGTAAATTATGGCATAAGTACACCAAGGCCGATCCTGAATTGCAATGGCCCCTACACGGGTCGTACGATTTGAGTAAAATCCAATTTGTAGAGCAATGTATGTTTCAACGCAGGTCTAGACAAAACATGTTTGATTGCGTGCGAATGTGGGAGAAAGCGGCGCGTGAGCGAATGAAGCGTGAGGTTGCCTTGGCGGACAAAGAGCAGCGCAAGGCTGCTCGGGATAAGGCTTTACAGCTTGAGGAAAAGGAAGCTCAGGAGAAGAAAGAAAGGGAGGAACGGGAACGTAATTTGCAAACGACTGGTCAATTTCCTATTCGCCGACCGCTTTATCCTGTCCTTAATAATGAAATTGATGATTTTTCTTTGTTAGATCGGTCACCGCCTCCGTACGTTACGCCGACGGCTCCAGCTGTGGATTCTGATGATGGCGGACAGGATAAGTCGGGCAAGAAGGGCGTATCTGCTCTCAGGTTTACTGCGGATAGGTCCGCTCATTTACGCAGTTGGGCTCGTAAAGTGAATAAGCGTACTGTTACTCAGGATCAATTGATATCAGAAAAAACAGGGTGGACGGATCTTGAATTGATGTATTTTCTGTCTTCCTTGGCTGACGAGGTTGTGAGCGCATATCGTGACCTTTCTGATACGTTAGAGCCCAAAGTGTTGTCAGTATATCGTGAAAACTTGACTAAAGGTGATTTTGATCTTTCAGATGTTGATGACCTGTTTACGCAATTGATCAAGCTGCGGGATGAGACCACTCGATTGCGGGAGGAGCGGAAAAGGAAACAAAAGGAGTCTGAATTGGAGCATGATGGGCAGGCTAAAGAGTGTTCTCTCCGTGGTTCAGATAAGAGTTCTGCGTTGCATGTTATGCCTATGCGTGAAGCTGCGCCTTTGTATGTTCCACCAAAAGGGGAAGGTACGGATGATGATAAGTTGTCGAAGGATGCGAAAGGGTATTTTGTGTATATTGGGTATATACGCCATGGAATAGAGCAGATGTCATGGCATTGAAAAATTCTTTACCTGATCTTCGGAAGAATCCGGCGGCATTTTATGAAGGGGTGGAGGGGGCTATATCGTCTTGTGTGATGACTCTTGTAGACATAGACTTGTTTTTTGGGCTAATTCTACCACCCGATATGTGGAGGCAAATTCGTAAAACTAATGATGAAACGATTTTAGGGGGGACATGGAAATAAATAAATGCTGCAGACTTAGATAGGGAACCAGCATGTAAGCCTTGTCAGCTAATACTAGATCTCCCAGCAGCTATCTTGCATAAATTGAAAACGCTTGTTCCCTTCAAAAAGATTGATTGGACCATGTTAACGTCGTGCAAACAGAAACCCGATGAAACGGTTTCAGATTTCTTTACGCGCTTCGAGGAGGCATTTCATGATTACAGTGGTCAATCTTTAACAGATGATACGGGTCGGCATTTGTTTGTAGATAAGTATGTGGCTAATCTCCTACCAGAGATTGCAAAGCGATTGAAGTCGAGTGAAAGTTCCTGGGCCACGGCGACCCCTGCGTCCTTGTTAACTATGGCTCAGTACTATGAGCGGCAGGAAGTGGAGGCTAAAGAAAGTGTAGAGAAAAAGACGAAGGAATTGAAAACGAAGGTGATGTTGGCACAGGTTCGGGGAACACAGGGTAGAGGGAATGATAGAGGTAGACGAGGTGGAGGAAACACATCGTATGGTCGTACGGATATTGCGGAGGATCAGTGTGCTTATTGTAAGGAGTTTGGGCATTGGCCATGGGCCGAAGATTGTCCGGTACTTCGTGAACAGCGTAGTCAGCGTGGTCGAGGCAGTGGAAGGTCAAGAGGAGGTTATACTGGAACGAGAGGTGGCGGAGGTGATCGTAGACAGGTTGAGGAGAGGGGCCGTGGCCAGGACGAACGAAATACGTTTGATAGACGGAATCAATATCAGATTTCGGAAGGAGAGAATGTGGAACATCAGGATTATGTGCATGCATAGGATTGCGTAGGATGGGGTAAGGAATCAGTTGAAGTGCCAGTAGATCAGCAAGGTCCATATGTAACAGCGGGTATTTTGGGTTCTACTGATCAATTTCTAGTCGACACCGGAGCTACTCGTAGCGCGCTGTCGAAAAACTTGGTTCCGAGGGCTCCCCTGTCTGGCGAAATGATTACGTGTGTAGGGTTTGATGGCACACCCTCCCCCAGCCCATTGTCCAAGCCCCTTGCACTATGCATTGACAAATACTTTAGTTTTGGGCAATTTTTGTTATCACCTCATACCCCAGACAATATCCTGGGCATTGATTTGCTTAAATATTTCCGAGCGACGATACGCTGCGCTCCAGAGGGAGTGCGGGTTATCCTGAACGACAACTACCCTGACCCTGATGATTGCCCTGACCCTGACAGATTTTATGCCATTTTCGATATTCCTGCTTTGGCCTCTCTGCCGCACACGTTGTGGGCGATATCAGATACGGATGTGGGAGAGATGCGCATTCCACCAATACACATTACTGTTAAGGAGGGGGCCCCTCTACCACGAGTACCACAGTATAAGATCTCGAAGGAAGGTGAAGTTGCATTGACACATATTGTGCAGGATTTGATTTCTGCAGGGGTGGTGGAGGAGGTCCCTTATAATGTCTGTAACAGCCCTATTCTACCGATTCTTAAGAGAGACTCGGATGGCAAGATCTATCGGTTTATTATTGATTTGCGTGAAATAAATAAAATTGTCATTCCCCAATACCCAGTGGTGTCCGATATCACGACTTTACTTACTTTGGTTCCACCGACGGCCACCACTTTTAGCGTTATTGACTTAAAGAATGTGTTCTTTTCCATTCCTGTTCACCCAGATAGTAGATATCTGTTTGGTTTTACGCTCAATAATAAATCGTATAGATTTTGTCGTGTTCCCCAAGGATATACTGAAAGCCCTAGCATCTACAGCCAGGCTTTGAAACGACAACTAGATTCCTTTAAATTGCAGTCTGGCGTTGCGCTCATCCAGTACGTGGATGACCTTTTGCTTGCCGCCGACTCCTATGCACAATGTGAACAGAGTACACTTGCATTACTTTCCTTTTTGGCACAACATAATCACAAGGTTTCCAAGAAAAAGCTTCAATACTGTAGACCCCAGGTGACCTACCTCGGTCATCTGTTGTCTAAGGAGGGGCGGGCATTAACATCTGATCGAATTCAAGCAATTTTAGATACACCAGTCCCCCGCACGCAGAGAGATGTGCGTGCCTTTATAGGGTTGACATCCTTTTGTAGACAATGGATCATGGGTTTTTCACATATCATAAAACCTTTGCTAGCATTACTGTCCAAAGCTACACCGATGCCTCTTGAGTGGACAGATGAATGTCAGAAAGCTTTTGAACAGTTGAGACAGGCCCTTTGTTCCGCACCCGTGTTAGGAACACCAGACTACACGAAACTTTTCACATTATACGTGCACGAGAATGATGGGTGTGCGTTGTCAGTGCTAGTGCAGTTACACGGGGATAAGCAGAGACCATGTGCATACTTCTCTGCCATTTTGGATCCTGTAGCACGAGGGCTGCCTGGGTGTTTTCGAGCAGTAGCGGCAACAGCAGTAGCCATACGACAGAGTGAGGGCATAGTGTTATCACACAAATTGTTGGTGTTAGTTCCTCATGCAGTAGATGCCCTGTTAAACCAAACAAAGACCCAATACCTCACGAGTGCACGACTTACAGGATACGAGCTGACACTCTTAGCGCCACACATAACATTGAAAAGATGCGCTACTTTGAACCCCGCGACTTTATTGCCCTATCCGGCCGAGGAGGGTCAGGAAGAAAAACATCACGACTGTGTTTTCCTGACTGAGGAACAGACAAAGGGTCGTGTTGACTTACAGGATGTGCCACTTCCTGATGTGGATGGGGAACTGTGGGTTGTTGGATCGTGTTTGAGGCTGCCAGATGGTACGACTTCCGCAGCATATGCGATCACGACTCTTAAGACGGTGGTCGAAACAGCTAGAATACCACAAAAATCGGCTCAGGCAGCAGAGCTGATAGCTTTAACAAGAGCCTGCGAATTGAGTGCTGGCCTATGTGTGAACATATACACGGACAGCCGGTATGCCTTTGGAGTGGCCCATGACTTCGGGCTTCTCTGGAGAGAACGCGGGTTCCTGACGTCACACGGGGAGCACATTATGCACGGAGAGCTAGTGCGTGATCTCCTGAATGCGTTGCTCAGTCCTAAAAAAGTAGCGATAGTGAAGTGCAGTGCCCATAAGAAGATTACGGATAAAGTGGGCCAAGGAAATGCGTTTGCAGACAGCATAGCAAGGCAGACGGCTATGTCCCGAACTAGCTCCCCTATGTACGTGGTACAATCACAGGCTGAGAGATGGAGTGACGCTAGAGCAGAGATACGGGATATTCAAAAATCAGCTACAGAATCTGAACTTGCGGCTTGGGCAGCAGATGGGGTACTGGATGACGAAGGTTGTTGGAGAAGCAAAGACATGGAGAAGTGGAAATTGCCTGCGGCTTACTTACAGGCGATGGTCCAGATGACTCATGGACTGGCCCATGTCGGAGCCCTTGCAATCGCTCGTCTTTTAACACGAGTTTGGGAACATCCGGAGATTGCAAATACTGCAAAGAGAGTAGTGCAGACCTGCCTGGTGTGTTTGCAACACAATCCTGGGAAGGGGACCCATACTCCGAAAGGAGGGTTCGTTCCACCTTCTGCACCGTTTGAAGTGCTTCAAATGGATTACATCCAACTCGAGCGCTGCAATAACCTGAAGTATGTTCTAGTGGTGGTGTGTGCTTTTAGCAAATGGGTTGAGGCCTACCCCACGAAAGACAATACGGCTTTGACAACAGCTAAGGTGTTGCTTAAGGAATTCTTTCCTCGCTTTGGAGTTTGCAAGTTTTTGTGGAGCGATAATGGGCCCCATTTTGTTGGAAAGATTGTGGAATATGTACTGAAGGGGTTAGGGATTCAGCAAAAGTTCCACGCTGTATTCCACCCTCAGTCAGCAGGTTTGGTCGAGCGGTACAATGCCACGTTGAAGCTTAAGCTGGCCAAAATTGTGGCGTCTACATCGTTGAAGTGGCCAGATGCGTTGCCGCTAGCACTACTATCTCTCAGATCAGTACCCCACTCACGAACCGGCCTTACGCCCTATGAGGTGGTGTTTGGCCGCCCTATGAATATCTGGGGGGTGCCCAAGCCGCGATTAATACATGATGTGCCTTGTGTTATGATGAATGATTATTTGGCACGATTAACAAATGATTTGCTCTCTATTCATCAACAGGTTCGAGAAGCGCTCCCTGATAACTCCGCTGGAGAGGGCCACGATCTTCGTCCTGGGGACCATGTAATGGTCCGTTCGTTTGAAAGAGCAAGCAGTCTGGAGCCCAGGTGGAAGGGCCCTGAGCAGGTCCTCCTGGCAACCCGAACCGCAGTACGAGTGACGAACAGGAAGCGGTGGGTGCATTCGACACATTGTCGCCGTGTCTCTCCGGATCTGGTGACTCCTGCTGTGTTGACTGATTATAAAGAGATCTTGGAGAAAGAAAAGAGCCCAGCTGTGACGTCGGACGAAGTGGAGGGAGCCTTCCCGGACCAATCTGCTACCGGAAGAGAGCGCTACGATCTGCGTCCACGATAAGAAGATTTTTGTTCTTTTTGTTAATGACTGGTTGGTTACCGCTCCAGGTTTGTGAAACGGAAACCGGGAATTCCAAGGGGGGGGGGATCAGTTCTGCCAGAGTAGCGACACCCGTCTTGGCCCGGAGAAGAAAACAACGGCTACCTCGGAGTTCAGCACCGCATTTTTCCTTTTTTTAGGTATACACGCACGTGTATTTGAGACAATTTGTGAACAATTTGTGCCACTTGAGACTTTGCACAAACTTTCTTGAACTATGGCATCAACGGCATCCCGTGATAAGAAAATATTGGGTGCCTTTCTCTTTGTTCTAACTATTGTGGTGATAGCTGTTATGGCCTGGGTAGTCGAACTTGTGGTGCCTGTACGTGAACATTTGCTGCCGACTACCCCGGCACCGTCTGAACACTTTCATTTTACATTGCCATTCCATGAAGAGCGCCATCGCCAAACGTATTTAAATAACAGTTTCATTCAGATTCTTCACCACACGCATAATATGACCAATACCTCTAATTGCTGGGTGTGTGGAATGTTGCCTGGGCACCAGAAGAGAGGGGGCACCCCACTTATTCCACTCCCGTTTTCGCACAATGGGTCATGCAATGCCTGGTACACCCTCCTCTTTACTCTGAGATGGCCAACTAAAGGGGGGGTGCTTTTCCGTTTAAATAAAGTATGTTCTCATGACAAGGATGGGTTTCCCCGGGCTGAGGGCACACGTTTCGAATGGGAAGAATACAGGCCTGACAATGTATCTGCTCCACGTGTATATAGCAATCAGCGAAACGTGAATGTATCCAGTGCTCATGTCATAAATGTCATTGCCACAAAAGCCGATTTATGCATTAGAAACAAGGGCACGATTGCGGTGGGGAAAAGTGAATGTAATATTACTCTCACGTTTGATAGCCCGAATGGCATTTCATTTGTTGCATCTCGAAACACATACTTTATCTGTGGAACGAAGGGGTACCATCAGCTTCCAGTGGGGTGGTTGGGCACGTGCTACGTATCGTTTGTGCTACCTCCTGTATTCATTGCCCCTCCAATGTACCACAACGATTACACTTTGTACCACGATTTCGTTTTGAACAGGGTTAAACGAACTGTTGCCCTAGAGGACATTGATCAAACGGACACTACGTTACAACAGTATGTGGATTTTAATCTGGGACTATTTTCCTTTGTGGGGGCTGCATTGAACAGCCGGAAAATAAGACGGCTGACACGCATTGTTGAGGCTGTTGCGAATGACACCGCCGTTGCCCTGGGGAATATTACTGAGGAACTACAGATTTCTAGAATTGTTACCCTCCAAAATCGGATGGTTTTGGACGTGGTTTTGGCAGATCGTGGGGGAGCATGTAGAATTATCGGAAGCAGCTGTTGTGTTTATGTCCCGGATAATTCTCCCTCTGTGTATGATGCTATTTCCAAGCTGCATAAAATAGCTGCTGAAATACACCCGGACAATGGAACTTGGACACTTTCTGGATGGTTCTGGTCCATGATTGCAACTTGGGGCTGGAAACTGTTGACAATTCTCTGTATACTTGTGGGAGCAATGTTCTTTTTATGCTTGTGTATTCAATGTGGCCCTGCCTTATGTTCAATGTGTCTATCAGCTTGCTTGCCATCGAGGCGGGCTCTTGCCCATGACAAAATAATGCTACACAAAGAGGTGACACAAATTATGTTAATAGACATCGAGGACGAACATCCAGACTATGTTCATTATGAGGTAGATTCAGCTAAACGCTAAAAGGGTCGTCTGTCGTAATTGGCCCGTTCGGATTAGCGATTAGCTGAACCTACACGTTGTCCTCCTTAACTTGGCTATATACGATAACGCCATTTTGAATGTTGCAGCGGCCATCTTAGATCATGAGCGGCCTCGTGGCCGACGTGCCCTTTAGTCCTTTGTCCGTTCCGCGGACCACTCTTGTCTGCCCAGCAACAGGCTATTTTTAGCATTGGTCAAGCCACACATGCGCAGTTCCCACTGACCCGTAAACCTTCAGGAATGTGCCGCTAACTGACCAGTGGGTTTGAAACCCTCCAATGAGCTGGCAGTATTCCAAAAGATGACCATATATGTCTCTAAAACTGTGTCTTTACTTGTGCCGCCTATCTTTTATTGCCCCAAAATTGTATATAAACGGGGTCACACCGGTGTTCGGTGTGATACCTCTTGCATTACCGAAGGGTGCTGTTTGAGTGTACCACCACCCCATGGGGTCTTAATAAACTTGTTCTTTGCCTTTTACAGTTTCCGTGCCAACAGTTCTTGTGTGTAAGTGGGTAATCTCTGGAGCGTGTAGGCCTTGGGAACCCCGAAATACCCTCCAAAATCGGATGGTTTTGGACGTGGTTTTGGCAGATCGTGGGGGAGCATGTAGAATTATCGGAAGCAGCTGTTGTGTTTATGTCCCGGATAATTCTCCCTCTGTGTATGATGCTATTTCCAAGCTGCATAAAATAGCTGCTGAAATACACCCGGACAATGGAACTTGGACACTTTCTGGATGGTTCTGGTCCATGATTGCAACTTGGGGCTGGAAACTGTTGACAGTTTCCAGCCCCAAACAACATTTGAAAAGCACAAAGCTGGCAATGAGGAAGGCAAACGCCGAAACGCGTCTTCCAGGTGTTTGATTAACTTTGAGTCCATGAGCTGGTGGCAATAAATCCTTACCTTGAGAAACCTTTATGCATGTGTCGGACCCGTTCTTTCTTGTGGAGGCGGGACTGGTGGCAGATGTTAAATGCAGTGGTCGACTCCGCATTATCCGACACGCCTCCCGTTCAGGTGCACTTGTGTTGGTGTTACGTGCTGGATGCACACAGCGGCGCCCACCCTGCCCAGGATTCACGTCGTGACATGGGGAGGGAACAGCATCTTGCTGGTGAAAGTTCCTCTGGGAGATGATTGCCGCCAGTTGCTATGTTTCCCGTGGTGAAGAGCGGCGGACTCAAAAGCTTGCAATGCCGGGGCATAATCGCGTGCTCGGACCGGTCACTGAACCAGAGTCCGTGTTTTGAGACTGCCTACTTGTCTATATGCTGCGGGAACCTGAAGGATAACGAGCATGCGTGGGGACTACAACTACCAGCTAGCATAGCACACTGTAATGGAGGTGGCAAGAGCAGTGCCTCCAATTGGATTAACCAAGTTCCAATGGGAATATAACTGGCAGGCTATGGCCCACGTAGAAAACATCATTTGAAAAGCACAAAGCTGGCAATGAGGAAGGCAAATGCCTTCCTCATTGTCTATGTATAATATTTAGGTGTTTGTATATGTGTATATATATTTCATACAGAGATTTTGAATAGGGATTTCTGCAAATTCTATGTTGAATAACTTTGGCGTTGATGGACGGAATTGGTTGAAATTTTCAGGGAAATGGCACATTTTGTTTCTGAGCATCCTCTGAAAGTTTGGGGGGATTTGTGAAGTGGGGACCGAGAAAAAAGGGGGGTCCCAAAACGTGTTTTTAACATTGAGTTTTCCATAGGGCGGTTGGACTCACTTTTAGCTCGAACGGCTGAATGGATTTCTATGAAACTTGGCAAAATTGTAGGGACTGGTAGTCTGATGTGCCTTTACTAGGTCTCAAGATATGTGCTCTAGTGGATTTTGAGTAATTTAGGTTCAAAAAAATATATATATCTGTAAGCGCGCCCCGGTACGCGCACCGGGGAGCGCTGCGGGCGCGCTATGCGACTTGCGCGCAGAAATCTGATTGGCTCTCGGGTGTCTGTAAACATTCTAAACAGTCTGGAGCGGCCGCCATCTTGTGTCTCGGTAGGATCGAGACACAAGAGGTGGCCAAAACAAAGGGGGAAATGACCATAAGGGGGCAGAGTAGATCCTCCCTGACCCCCTAGGTTTTATGTGGGGGCTTTAAAAGGGCCCCGCGGGGCAAAAGAAAAAAAATAGTTTTTTTGCGGGGGGAGCGCCCGGTACGCACACCGGGAAGCGGTCCGGGGAGCGTACTATGGGGAAAAAAGAATGATAGACTTTTCAAATATTGTATGTTTATTGATTGTTCTTTTTGTTGTTTTTTTTTTGTTTTTTTTTATTTAAATAGCAACATGTAGGTACCAATGCAAAGCCTAAAATGTAATATACACTGTCTCCTTTGTAGATATCTTGCATGTTGTTTCAGAAGTTATTGTGGTATATGGAATTCATACCATAGTCTGTCAGGAAAGCAGAAACAATATGGAGGCAGGAGATGATAAAGAGATTTTAAATACACACTGGAGATAATATAGTTGGAGAAAGGAAGTAACTATGAGCAAACTTACTATGTAACACAAAAAAGTTGCACAGTATATTTTAAGTCTCACTTTAAATTATATCTTTTTGGGTACTATTTCATAATTTTCATTTAAAAAAGAATAATGTCTCAAACAATTTTAACTTTTAAAATTTAAATTTATTGTTGTGATTTTTCAAAATCTAAAAGAATTTGCAACATTAATTCATCTGGTATGTCCTCCTTTTCATTTCAAGATTCTATTTCTTCAACACATTTAATTAAGTCTTGGTCTACAGTGTCATCCATAAAGTCTATTTCTTCTTTGTCTTCCTTAGGATTGTTTTCCATATTTATTTGAAATGAAATATTATTTTCATTTTGTTGTGCTTCCATTTTCTTGCTGTAAATTGCATAAAAAATAAATATATCAGTAGAGATAGGGCACTGTTGGGTTTAAGTTCAGACAGGTACTTGTGATTTTTTAACAGTGAAGTTATCTTTGGGCAGTGTATGGTTTCAGGCAGGAAGTAGAACTATTAAAAAGTGCCTGTGATGAAGCCTAAGTAAATTCATAATTATACCACAGAAGCCTAACTCAATCAATAATTTAAATAAATAAGCCTTTCTCAATGTCTAACTCTTATAGAGGGACAGTATATAACTATCTGAAAACGTTTTACAAAATTAACTTAAAGTACATAGCATAGTTCTCCTTTCAAATTAACAACTTACCTTCTTCAAAGTAGTTGAAGTTTTCTGTCAAATTCTTTTCCAAATGTACCTTAGGTAGTGTTAGTCAAAATGGCTGTGTTTCCCTCTCATCTTTTACATATATTCATGTACTTAACCAATCAAATGTCAGCACATAAAAGTACAAAATGTAAGTAACATTTTAATTGGTTAAAAATTCAAACAGTTTCATATGTGTTTTTGTCATGTAATTTACCTCAGGATATTTAGACAGGGCTACAGCCCAAATGGCTCAATGGAATACCACCAAATGTAGGTAAATGGTAGGGACTGCTATGTAGTAGGGCCTATTCTATATTTGATGAAAGTGTCTACAGTGGTTTTTCTGTAAATTACTTTCCCACCTTTTTTTATCGAGCGCTTACCAGTGCGCGCCCCGGTACGCATACTGGCAGCGTTACGGGAGTCCTCCATTTTGTGTTTCGGTAGAATTGAGACACAAGATGGAGGGCAAACAATGTTCGGAATGGGTAGAAGGGGGCAGGGAAGACACTTCCTGACCCTCTAGGTTTTCTGAGGGGGGCTGAGGACGCTCATATAGGCAAAAAAAAAAAAAAAGAAATTCACGTGGGGAGCGTCCGGTACGTGCACCTGTAAGCGTACCGGGGAGCGTACTTTGGTGAAAAATAGTGAAAAAAGTTAGAAAAAGGTAAACGTTTTGAATGATCAGAGGTAGGGTAGCTCTGAAAAGATCTTTTGGGTTCTGTGGCTGATTTAGGTACCTACAAGTATGTTCCAATGCACAGTCTTAAATTCAGGAGGAATATTCTATTCCCCTCATCTGAGAAGTGCACACCATCTCCTCTGTAGATGTCTTGTATGTTGTAACTCAAGTTGTTGTTGTATATTGAACCCATTCTAAAGTCTCTCATGTAAGCAGAAACAGATGTATTCACACGTTTCTGTGCTTTCTCAAATTGTGGACAAAATTGGTTGGACCAGTTCCATTTCTGTCTTTGGCATATATTGGAATATACCAAGGCAGTTTGGGGAAAAAGTGTCATCAATGGATGAAAGGTGTCCTTTAAAAGCATTTCCAGACCAACCCCAGTCATAGTGCCCAAATCATTTCCACCACAGTGCACTATTAAGAGGTCAGGGTTTGGCAGATGCATAAAAAAATTATAATAAATACATATAAAATATATTTTTCCTTTAAAAGAAGAATACATTTTACAGCTTTTGATATTTGCTATTAAAAAACCATTGAAATTCACTGAAAAAACCATAGGTTATAGACCACATATAGTTAGGAATTAGCATTTACAAAACCTTGAAAATTCACTGAAAAAACCATAGGTTATAGACCATATAAAGTTAGGTATTTGCATTTACAAAACCTTGAAAATTCACTGAAAAAACCATAGGTTATAGACCATATATAGTTAGTAATTAGCATTTACAAAACCTTATTTTACTCACACAAAACCATTGAAATTCGCATATATAGTTAGTTGCACTAACTATATATCGCGCACCCGCAATCCACTGCTGATGATGTCACATATTACATCATTCATGACATGGTCAGTGACATCACTGATGACGTCACTGATGACAACTCAAATGACATCACTGATAACATCACTGATGACATCATTCATGTGATAATACGATGAACCTCTTCAGACTCTAATATAACCTTAGATACACTCAGTGTAAACAGACACTCACAGACTGTCACTCATCCATGGAGTTACTCATACACCTAGTCAGTCATGCAAAGAATCAATCACACCTCCATTTCCTCAACTATACAGTTATACACACCTTACTTATTCTAACATATTCTAACACATATTTACTCTCTTATACAATCACTGATACAAGTTTACAATGATCCATACAGCCACTCACACATTCACTGGCTCTTATACACAGTTATTTATATATGTCAACTCTCACATGTACTGTGTTTTACATATGTACTTACTTTGACATGTAGCACTGAGATATCCATTCTCTCACCAATACACTCATGCGCACAGTCAACCACCCATACAGCTGTTTCCACATGCAGTTTTGAACCCATGCATCTAGTGAATCAACTGCTCACACATCTTTGCACATAGTCACACACCTCCCAGCCATCCACACACACACTCACTCTCCCATACAAATACTTGGGCAACCAATCAATAACCCATATAGTTAATCATATAGCTACTGATCAACACATGTAGCAGTTTACAGAACAACAGATATAATGATGCACAAATTAAGACAGTTTAGTCACTAACCCATGCACTCAGTGAGACACATTTAGTCACTCTCTCATACAGTCAGTCATGCACCTACTAAATCCTTCATCCAGACACTTATACATCCACTCATTCTTCAATATGTAAGACATATTTTAACTTTACAGAAACATACAGTCACTGGATGTTGTCATCAGTGATGTCATTTGAGTTGTCATCAGTGATGTCATCAGTGATGTCCTGACCATGTCATGAATGATGTAATATGTGAATTTCAATGGTTTTGTGTGAGTAAAATAAGGTTTTGTAAATGCTAATTACTAACTATATATGGTCTATAACCTATGGTTTTTTCAGTGAATTATATATATATATATATATATATATATATATATATATATATATATATATATATATATATATATATATATATATATATATATATATATATATATTCAATGAAAAAACCATAGGTTATAGACCATATATAGTTAGGAATTCGCATTTACAAAACCTTATTTTACTCGCACAAAACCATTGAAATTCCATATATAGTTAGTTGCACTAACTATATATCGCGCACCCGCAATCCACTGCTGATGATGTCACATATTACATCATTCATGACATGGTCAGTGACATCACTGATGACATCACTGATGACATCTCAAATGACATGACTGATGACATCACTGATGACATCTCATTTGACATTACTGATCATATCACTGATGATATCATTCATGTGATAATACGACGAACCTCTTCAGACTCTAATATAACCTTAGATACAATCAGTGTAAACAGACACTCACAGACTGTCACTCATCCATGGAGTTACTCACACACCTAGTCAGTCATGCAAAGAATCAATCACACCTCCATTTCCTCAACTATACAGTTAGACAAACTTTACTTATTCAAACATATACTAACACATATTTACTCTCTTATACAATCCCTGATACAAGTTCACAATGATCCATACAGCCACTCACACATTCACTGGCTCTTATGCACAGTTATTTATATATGTCAACTCTCACATGTACTGTGCTTTACATATGTACTTACTTTGACATGTAGCACTGAGATATCCATTCACTCACCAATACACTCATGCACACAGTCAACCGCCCATACAGCTGTTTCCACATGCACTTTTGAAACCATACATCTAGTGAATCAACTGCTCACACATCTATGCACAGAGTCATACACCTCCCAGCCACCCACAAACACACACAGTCTCCCATACAAATACTTGGGCAACCAATCAATAACCCATATAGTTACTCATATAGCTACTTATCAACACATGCAACAGTTTACAGAACAACAGACATAATGATGCACAAATTAAGACAGTTTAGTCACTAACCCATGCACTCAGTGAGACACATTTAATCACTCACTCATACAGTCAGTCATGCACCTACTAAATCCTTCATCCAGACACTTATACATCCACTCATTCTTCAATATGTAAGAGATATTTTAACTTTACAGAAACATACAGTCACTGGATGTTGTCATCAGTGATGTCATCAGTCATGTCATTTGAGATGTCATCAGTGATGTCATCAGTGATGTCACTGACCATGTCATGAATGATGTAATATGTGACATCATCAGCAGTGGATTGCGGGTGCGCGATATATAGTTAGTGCAACTAACTATATATGGAATTTCAATGGTTTTGTGCGAGTAAAATAAGGTTTTGTAAATGCGAATTCCTAACTATATATGGTCTATAACCTATGGTTTTTTCATTGAATTTCAATGGTTTTTTAAATGCAAATTTCTAACTATATATGGTCTATAACCTATGGTTTTTTCAGTGAATTTCATTGGTTTTTTAAAAGCTAACATCTGTAGCTGTAAAATGTATTATTCTTTAAATCCCAAAATATATATAGATATTTATTGATAATTTTTTTTTAATATTTTTTTCTTCGCTTCTAGTTCGCGAACCGGGAAGCTTTCCGTTAGCTCATCTTGTTGCCGCGATCTAGTCCGCGAACCGGTCAACGTTACGTTAGCGGAACAGTGACGCGTCGCGGAAGCGCGACATATCACGTTATCGCGTAATGCGTCTAATGACGCGTCGCGTTAGCGCTCCCGGAAGTGCTCCGGACCGCGAACCAGAAGCGATCTGGGACGCGGCGCGCGCCGCGTAACGTAAGCGGAACAGGTCATGTGACTTGTTTACCAAACTTCTCATTGGTTCATTTCACTTTTGGTTTCCAAATGATGTATGACTAGGTCATGTGACCTAAAAATAACACTTTTCATTGGCTCAGAACTTTTGTTTTCCCCAAATCATGTAAACCCCTCCTTATTTCCTCACTCTGACTTTCATCTTGGTGAGAGAAAGACCATTTATCTGAAGATCCACAATGGCTTCCATTCTTGCTGCAGCTGGTGCACCCCCACCACCACCTCCACCTCCTCATAAGAAGAGAGGACCACCTAGTCAAATTATGACTAACAGAGAGGAGGAAGATGAGGAAGAAGAAGAAGAGGAGAGAGAGGAACAACAATTTGTTGATGAGTTGCCCCGGGTTTCTAAACGAAAATCCAGTTTCATCTGGCAGTTTTTCACCATCCCTCCTGGAACAAAGAAAGTGAATGCAAAATATGCCACCTGCCTCATCTGTGACTACAGATTGTCGAGAGGCACAGAAAAGAAGTACAGTATGGGGAACTATACAATGCATCGTCACATGAGCAGGTGGCATCCCTTGAACTACAGCCGGGCTGAGTTAAGGGATCTTGTAGACAATCCGACGGCAACTCCTGTGGCAAGATCTACATCTACATTGTCTTTGACGGGAAGAGAGGCACAAGAGACTGTGCCAAACATCCAACCTAACTTCCAGCACATAAAGTTATCTTGTGTTTACTGTGGTGATATGCTGTCATATGGCAACATGAGTATCAACCTCATGAACATTGCATATGAAAATCATAAATGCCCTAATGCACCCAAATAGTAATTTTCTTTTTTTTGCTCCAGTTGAGCCGTTTTGAAAGCCTGTTTTTTGTTGTCTCCCCTCCATAAAAAACACAAAAAAAACATAAAACAGTTCTAAAAATACAAAAAAATCAAAAAATGTTCAAAAAATAAAAAAAAAATATAAAACAACAAAAACAAAAAAAAACAGTTCTTTTCAGAACTACCTCCCCTTTCAAACAAAATTGCTAGAATGTTTATCACTCTGGCAAGCTCTATTTCTTTTGGTTCGCTTCAAGTTCGCTGACCGGTTCGCGAACTTTAAGCGAACTAAAAAAATATTTTTAAAAAAAAAAGAAGAGTTAGTATAAGGGAAGTAAACAGAGAATAATGTAAAAAGAAAGACAGCTAGAGAGAGTAAATGAGAGATAGTGTCAATGACATCATCAGCAGTGCATTGCGGGTAAAAAGAGTGGAAAACATTTACCTTATAATTCTTGTTACCTTTTTTAAATATTTTTTCATACTTTCAATCTGTAAAACAAAGAACAAACATTTCAAAAAATATTAAAACATGTATTTAAAAATTAGAAAAGACAAGGGAAAAGGTTCAAAAACAAACAGTTTTTCAACAACTTTGACATTTACAGAAGTCTCTGCTTCTCTACGTCCCCTACACAATCCTAAAGATATATATTCGAAAGAAACTGTATCTTGATATTGCTGAACTGAGGCCTATTTTGGAACATGATGTTTTTCTTGCACTGCTAATGTCTCACAATAGTGATGCAATAGCAGCGCAAAAAAGATGTAAAGCCATCATAAAATTGTGTCTAACATTGTAAATGATTGTTTTAGGATGCAAATAAGATGTGTGCTTTCAAGAGCTTTCTTTGAGGTGAGGCCTCTTTTTTTTTTAAAAAAAAAAACACTACCCAGAAGTACAGCACTCTAAGCATTAAAATTGATATTTACAGAACTCACCTTACCCATATGTACCACACATTTCTAAATGTATATCATAAGGACAAAAAGCATAACATTAATTATACATGTTAAATGGTTTATTTTTGCTGTTCTCAGAATGTATCAAATTTCACTTAAATCAGTGACTTGAAGGTATTCATCATGTAACAGCGGGGAAAAAAAACACAATCAAAATGACTGTGTTTAAAAAACCCATACAACCTAAGAAATCTGATTTCAAAACTTCTTAAAATTAACTTACTTTCAATGACGTCGAAGGATCTCCTATAAACAGCATCCACTCTGTTGTGCTTTAAATATTTTCAGCCCGCCACTTTCTGAAAGAAAACCTCCATCGATCCGTGAAATATGTTACATAGAAAAAAAACTTCTCTCATTATATCACATGTTTCCACTAGGCCAAATCATGTTGCCGCGATTCGCAAATCTTGTAATTCTTCCAATCAAATCCCGACATTTTCTATTTTCGCAACTTTCAAAAATAAAATATTTGAGATTATTTTCACAATCCTGGACTACTAATATCTTACTCTTCTTTGTCACTCATGTTCTCCTTTTCCTATGACACTGATACTGCTTACTATGAAGCAGACTTACTTGCATTAGGTTTATATAGTTGAATTTTTAATCGAGACAGCATTGCAGACTTACATTCCCTCTACTTAAAATTTTGGTTTTAAAAACACCAGGTAAGAATTTTTAAGGTCAAACGGCAATTTTTTTTTGAACGTTACAACAGAATCATTACAGAATGACCAGCCGTTTCCAGACTTTAAGTAAGCTGTATAATGTCCTGATGTTGTTGATGGACCATCGTGATAGATAATTGCTACAGTAACAAAAGTCCTCCCTGATATTGACAGCTGAGAAGCCACAAAATTTTTTATTAAAGTTGACAATTTTGTTCCATCAGGCCTACATCGTTGCATCATTAAAATGACATACTGGCCATATCTACGTATAAATAATGTTGACATCATATCACATTTACATTGGCTACACTCCATGTTGTGATCCGCTGCATTTACTAGCTTATTAAAGGAGACTGATTTACTGTCTGGCAAAGTTAAATATATAAATCTTTCTGAGTCTACACTAGTAGTACTTGATACCATACAGTTCTCGCAGTCATGCTGCCATTGATAAGAAAGCCCAAACAGGTGATCTACATCTACACCCTCAACTTGCAATATATCAAGCATATACATTAAAAACTCCTGACAATCTTGCTGATTATTTTCAGAGAAGTCTGTTTGACCTGAACATTCATCTAACAGATAACGAACTTCAGACACACTTTCTACTTTTGTTCGATCAGTGCTACATTTCTCGAAAACAGAATTCAACAAACAGCATAAAATTTGTTCAGAATTCAACAGAATCTGTTCTTTTAAACTCTCTAGTGAAAAGAGAACATTAACCACTACATTTGCATAGCAGTTGACACCAGAACTGTTTTCAAATTGAAAACCGACAACATCTTCAACAGAATCCACTTTCTTTCTGCTAACAATTTTCGGTTCATTGACTTTTAGTCTTTTTGCAACAACCTCCCTACTATTACTGCTATTTCTACGTTTGCGGCCTACCACACGTTTCTCAAACAAAGGATATTGAGGCAAATGTGGCGCATACTCTCTTCTTAACCTATTGTATTCCTTAACACAATCTAGATCCGCACAAATGTTTGTGACATCACAGTCAATCAAGTACAATCCCGATAAAGTTCTAACTCGTGACAATGCCACATATGCCATACCCTCCTTGAACACAGAACTGCCAATATTCACCAATGCACAGTCTACACTTAAACCTTGCGATTTATGGATTGTCACCGCATATGCCAAGCAAACAGGAAACTGTTTACGGCGAACATATAAATCTTTAACAAGCAAAAACCTAGCAGAACAACGACCAATTTGCTGTACTTCCTCAATGCCATCAAATTTAATTTTTAAAAATTCTATTCCATCTCTATTTCTGTATTTCTCAAAATCAACAACATTACCCATTGATCCATTTACCAGACCTCTTTCTACATGTAAATTCCTTCTCAAAATAATTCGGCAATTTAAACACACATTCAAAGTCTTTTCAAAACCCGCTGTTTTAGATATAGTCTTCTCTAATGAATCCAATTTTGATTTCAAATTGTCTGACAAAATAATTGTTGATCCCATATGCTCTAATTTGTCGATAGCTTCAAGTTTCACAATCTCTTGCTTTTCTAAATTCAACATTTTGTTGTTGAAGATGGCACATTCTGCAAGAGTTGGCATGAGACATATCCCGGATTTCTTCTCAGTAATTTTCTGAAAAATATTCTCAGGCACAATATCTTGTTTGGGATACAAATTTGACAGTAACCGTGCATTTAAAGCTTCTTTCCCATGCTCGGTCACTTTTCCAATTCTAATATCTTGTAGAATATTCTTGTAATCTTCATCCTTTGCCTGACGCATATTTTGATGCAGTTCTGCATAATTGAAGTTTAACCATATATTGACGTTGCCAATGCTCCCTAGGCACTTCCTGGTATCTTCATGCGTGAGTATTTTGAACACAGGTTGACCTTTTACTGGTGTCAGCTGTAGAAGATCTCCGAAAACAATAATGTGTTTCCCACCAAATAAGACATCATATTCAGTTTTAAGTACTTCTTGCATTCTCAAATGCACAAAGGCAAGCATGACATTGGAAACCATGCTTACTTCGTCAATGATAAGTAGTTTCATTTTCCTCAAAACTCTTGAAACTTCACAGCAAGCATCTCCAGATAACTTGTTGTATTGTAATTTGTTGTCATGCTCCACCGGCAGCATCAATAGACGATGCAAAGTAATACCTTTAATATTATGTGCTGCCAGTCCAGTAGGAGCGGTGACAACACAAGACAGCGATGACTCAGTCCTTTCCTGCAAATAACAAGAGATTGCTTTAATGAGGAAACTTTTTCCAGTTCCCGCTTCTCCACTCACGTACAGTCGGACAGGCTTCAACGACGTACACGAGCACTCTTTCTTCTCATGACTTAATCCGTGCTCAATTTCCTTGGTAACTTCATCATATATTTTCCTCTGCTCAACGTTGAGTTGTTTTTCCAAGTCTTGTAAGTTAACTGAATCCTCCTGAGCATGTGCCATGGCTCTTTCTACTTCATTCATAGCAGTGGCAGCTTCATTTTCGATAATAGGTCCTCCAAGTGGATCTTGACTCAATGAAACAGAACTCTGACTGTCCTGAGAACTGTCTCTGGCAATCTCGGCTGCAATCGTTGCTTCCTGCTCAATTTCCAAAGTTAGCATTTCTTGATATTTAGAAAAAGCAGGACATTCTATGGACTCCTTGGCTGCATTGAAAGAGTCTTCGTAACAGAGGAAATCTCCAAGCAGTTCCTCTTCTGCACGCCAAGGCTTGAAAAGTTGCAAAAGTGCTAAATAGAAAAACTCCTTTTTTTCTGGAGATTCGCCACTTAATTTTCGATGGTTTACTAATTGGCATTTTCTTTGCTTGACCAGGCATCCCTCACTTCCAATTACAGCATACACTCCTTTCTCAATATCTTCTTTGATGTTCCTCTTGAATATATAATTTTGGAGAACCTCATATAGACAAACATTCTCAAGGTGACTGCTTCGATTTGGATAATATGTATCCAACATGTTGGTCTTCAAAATGTCGGTACTGTTTGGTTCCTTTTCTGCCAAATACTCAATTTCCCGAACAGGTTTTAGAACTCGATTTCGCGTTGCAGCAAGACCAAGACTCGCCCAAATGAGACTCCTGGATTTGGCATAGAGACTTGCTGAAGACAATCGATCAGAACATTCGTAAGCTCCGATTTCTCGATGCGACAACATCTTCAGACTGAAACTGTACAACTTCTTGCTGAGGCTCTTTTCATGGGAAATGTCCTCCCACATATCCTTCAGTTCGGTCTTTTCTTTTTTGGTGATGTAAGATGTCACATACCGAGCCACAGCCATACAGTTGTCAGCCACAAACTGTATATCCATGTTAGCATTCCACATGGACAAAATCACTGGGTTGTAGTCATTGATGTACTTGGACTCTTCGTTCCTTTTCAAATTGTATGTATTCTTGGGTGATTTCCTCGTCACATTATGTCGCAGCGAAGACATCAAACTGTTCACTCTTCCTTTAGAAATCACCGGTCGTGGAAAGTTGAAACGACATTTGGTGTAGAACTTGTCCTTGTTTCTGAATTTACGACGACAGTACTTTCCACAACGATGGCTTTGGAAACGTAGAACTTGTTCTCTTAGACTTTTCTTCTCCGTTGCGTTTGGAACAGCACACGTAGAATACTGTTCGATGAAATTCATCACTAAGTCATCCGGATCTGTTCCAAATTTAGGTGCATCCTTGATCCACAGCAACATATGTATATGAGGGGCACCTCTTGCTTGGTACTCCTTTCTCCAGAAGAAATCCAACACCTCTCCAAGAGGTGGATTCTTTTTATTTGTGATGAAAGACATCATAGCTTCAAATCTATGATTGAAGTACCTGCATACATTCACAGGATCCAAAGAACACAGTTCTCCAGGTGTCTTGAATTCAATGTTTTCAATATTTCCATTTGCCTCTCGTAGAAATTCAAGTAAGTCATCCCAGCCATACTCGGCACAGCTCAGAGTGAGGAACCATGTCGGAGTTCCTAAGTTCCTCAGCATACATTTTAAGTCACCATGACGACGGTACCAGTACTCATTAGTACCACGCTGACACGCCATGAGATTAATTAAGTGAGAATCCAAAATACTGTCTTGGACATTGACTTTATGCATAAAGTCACTTGCCGAGATGTTTCGCATCTGTATACCACTTTTTAAGATGTGGTTCACTGCATATGACAGTCCAGACAGATCGCTTTCAAACAGGAGATGAAACAAATAGGGAATGCATTGCCGAAACCTAGGATCTTCTGCATACAATCGTAAAGTCCGGTATTCAGACGCAGAAATTTCACGAGGTCGCTCATCATATCTTCCTCCTTGACCTGTGGGAAATAGCTGTGGGAAACACCGAGCTTCCAAACTTTCCTCCCAAACACTAATGGGACTCCCTTTGGCTTGTTTCATTTGAAACAACTCAATAGCATTCCCCATCACTTCCTTGGAATGCAAAGGATGAACACTATAATGTTCATATATTTCTTCACTTTTAGAGGCCTCTACTTTCTCAATTTGGCCAGCACACAAATCGCTATCCTCTTCATCACTTACTTCCTCTTCTGCAACATATACATTCTTATAGTACTTATTATTTTTCTTCAAATACACTGTTGCCTTTTTGACTTTCCTAACATCCACTAAATCTTGCCATATTTTCTTATTCTTTGTCGGAACCCCATTAACCAAGATAACCAGAGGTTCCTCTTCCACTTTTTCTATTCCAATTGTGTTAATGTTTTTGTTCAAATCTAGAGGCAAATAAACAACTCTTCCCTTTAATCCTCTCTGTAAATCTGCTGGAGGCAACTTCCCTGTCTTTGGCTCCATTCTTACAATAGCCTGAAAGGGATGGATACTTTGAATCAAAATAGATTCATAAGTATTTAAATCCTTCAATTCAGAAGGAATCTCAACCAATTCCAGATTATTATGAACTGCCCTAGCAGGCATCTGGTTTTGGTTTAATTTATTACAACAATAAGTACACACACGTTGATCCGATCCCAAATCAAAATAATTTTCTACCATCAAGTATGTGGCTAAATCCTTCCATTCACTATTATTTTCCCTTTCACTTTTTGCATATAAATCCACTACCTTAGTCTGATTCTTATAATAAGTGCGTCGACAACATACACAAGTGAAATTAGGCCTCTCACTTGATTTCATCTGAAACGTGGCAATTTCCTTCTGAAAATTATCTGTACTGGAAACCTGTACATTATCTTCCACATTACCCTCTACTTCAGGGTCAATTTGAACATTCTCATCTTTACTACCAAAGTAACAAAACTCAATTTCTTCACAAAGATTCTTCACATCTATTTCAGAACCATGCAAAAGAGCAGCACATAACTGTTTAAGCATAATTGCTGGACTCTTAGCATAATACAACATTCTCACTAATTTTCTCACTTTATTATGATGCACTGCTAGCATCCTGAAATGATGAAAAACACTCTGGCATACTCTCCTGGAAAGACAAGCCAGTGAATGACCACGCAAACCTGTCATTTGTCTCACTCTGCAAGGATCTAAATCTTGCAACAACTTCATTTTCTGCTTCAAACTTTTCTTATTAAATGTCCGTATAAAATCACAAAGCAAATTGATGGAAACCTGTCGCACACTGCAAATAGAACTACACTTCCAAATGTACACAGGACCCTTAGGACGTCTTCCTAAAACCTCATCACTTAGCGCCTCTTCTGTCTCTGTTGTCACAAGTTGTTCTTTTTCAACTGGACAACCATCCTTCACTTCATAAGCTCGACCACTGGTGTCAACTGCAAACACCAAATCATTATCCTGAAAATAACTCTCCTCATTAAAAAAAGCCTCACAACTAGAACTATGCATCCATTCTCCAGAAAAAACTTCACAAAAGTTAGTACGATTTACTACTCTCTTCCATCTACTTTTTGTTTTGAAATCAGAAATTACCTTGCTTAGTTTCCTAATTCTATTGATTACCAAAATAAACAACTTTCGCTTGATTTCAAAAGCATGATCAATAATTTTCTCTACATTTTTCTTCTTCCTATAAAATGCCGCTTTCTGTTGGCCTTTCTTTTTAATATTTTTCAATAAATTAACTAATATCCTATTACGGAACATTCGTTGTCGAATGTCCCTAAACTGTTGTTTCCTTCTACTATCATGCACAGAGTTATCTCTTCCTCTACCAGTAACATTTGTGATGGGTCTCTCCTTTCCATTTAAATTACTTCTCTTTTTGTGAACAGACACATTTTTTTGAGCAAAATTTTTTTTACTACAAATATTTCTTAAGAATGATTTCGTGCTCTTACCCGGACCTTTCTTGGTGTTTTGACAAGTATTTGGGGAAGAGGACTGCTGCAATAAAACATCATCCTGCTGTCTTTGACGTTTTCTAGCCTTTCGTATTCGACTTCTGGAAGGCATTTTCCAAACTATGAAAGAATCTGCAGTTGAATCTGTGAAAAAATATAATATAAAATGTTATTAACCACTATTACCAAACAGTAAATAAATAACAGTGATCTAAAACTTAATGCCGTACTAATTATT
Organism: Lissotriton vulgaris; assembly: GCF_964263255.1. Lineage (NCBI taxonomy): Eukaryota > Metazoa > Chordata > Amphibia > Caudata > Salamandridae > Lissotriton > Lissotriton vulgaris. Next base: position 1,550,640,611 of record NC_141685.1, on the reverse strand, counting down.
TAACATAGCAAATATTTTCCACCAGCACTGCATCACAAAAATGACACTCAATGGTACAAAACAGGCATACAACACTCATAAATCACTCCCTAATATTTTAAATCATTAATTCAGGATGACGATAAGATGTAGCCTATCTAAAGGTTTGTTTAGGCCCAGATCTTTGGACTGGGGTGAATGTGTGTCATTGATCCACATTCAGTCCATCACCTGTTTTGTTTATTTGAGGTGAGGCCAACACATGGTTGCAGATAAGATTTTCACTGAAAAAAAACCAAGGTAAAAAAACATGTGAAGGCCTACCAATGAAGTAAATCATTAAATGAAAACCAATACATTTCTGGAAATATGCACTACTAGTGCTTCATAAGATGTTTTGGATCATATTTATAAGTTATTTGAGTATCTAGTATGCTATTTTACATTCTTCATGGTGCAAATTTATTGTAAATACGCTCCCACCTGCGGTTGGCAAATTTAGATTTTGATTATGGGAGTTAGATAGGCATGTTAATAATTTCCCAAAAATGGTATATAACCCCAAACAACCTTTGAAGCAAATGCTCTTAGCCATGTTATCCACCTCCCATTGGATAACATGGCTAAGAAGTGCTTGCAAATGTGATTAAAAAAGGCCTGCAATGCATGAATAACGCAGAAAAATCAGCGATATTCATGCATTTTCCAACAAATGCTCTTAGCCATGTTATCCACTTCCTATTAAATAACATGGCTAAGAACTGCTCAGGGCACCATGAGGAACGCTTTCCATTTAAAAAGGGAAAAATAACATCAAAGACACTAAAATGCCTTCTAAATATGAACCCAAACAACCTATGAAGCAATGTGAAAAAAAACTACCGCAATGCATGAATATAGCAGAAAAATCAGCGATATTCATGCATTTTCCAGCAAATGCTCTTAGCCATGTTATCCACTTCCAATTAAATAACATGGCTAAGAACTGCTCAGGGCCCCATGAGGAACGCTTTCCATTTAAAAAGGGAAAAATAACATCAAAGACACTAAAATGCCTTCTAAATATGAACCCAAACAACCTATGAAGCAATGTGAAAAAAAACGGCCACAATGCATGAATATAGCAGAAAAATCAGCGATATTCATGCATTTTCCAGCAAATGCTCTTAGCCATGTTATCCACTTCCTATTAAATAACATGGCTAAGAACTGCTCAGGGCCCCATGAGGAACGCTTTCCATTTAAAAAGGGAAAAATAACTTCAAAGACACTAAAATGCCTTCTAAATATGACCCCAAACAACCTATGAAGCTCTAACAGTACATATCCTGAAATTTAATTCATTTCAAAATTCGTTTTTAAACACAGCATATAAATCAATTGTATACCTGCATTCATGAAGAAATGACTAAAAATGTCCTTGAGACACATGAAAGTGTTTTCTGGAATGCCCTAGCACCATTTTTGGGACACTATTAACATGGCTAGGTAACTCCCATAATCAAAATCTAAATTTGCCAAGCACAAGTGGGAGCGTATTTACAAGACACTTGTCCCATGAGGAACACTTTACATTTTAAAAGGCGAACACAACATCTTAGACACTCAAATACCTTATAAATATGGCCCAAAACAACCTATGAAGCTCTAGCAGTACATATCCAGAAATGTAATTGATTTCTTAAATCGTTTTTAAAAGCAACATATCTGTTTCAGCTTGCATAACAGACCATGAAATGGCCTCCATGTATTACAATATCTTGTGTAACTGCATGCCAGAATGTTACACCAAATATGCAATTATAATTTCTCTTTGAAACTAATTCTATTAGTATATCACTAGAGACAAAACCACATTTTAAAAACACAGCTTTCTTCATCATTTTCTCCTTAAATCATACTATTCTCTATCTAAATTAAATAAATCTTTTCTCACCTTAGCAAATATTTTTTGAGTTTTGAAAACAGTCTCAGAAATACACCAAATTGTCTTCAGCAGAAGAAAAAGGATGCACTCCAAAGGCTGCAGCTATTGAAAGCACAGAAATACAGATATTCTTTTCACATATCTCTCATATTAGCCAATCATACCTCTTCCCTCACTTTTTTCAAATCAAAACCCTTCCCCCCTCTGCCCTGTCTGCCTTGTTTCCATAGCAACCACCTCCTGGAAGACCTCTCATGTTTGCAAATTCACACAACAATGTTTCAAGTGAACTCTGAACTCTCAGTGCACCTGCATATCCAGTGCAATCTTTCATTAAATGTTTCTTCCTTGACCATTCAAATTACATCTTTCAAAGAACACATCCATGCACCCTAACTTTCTGTTTTCAGAAATGGAAATGCACCAATCACTGCTAATGAATCATTAGCATTGTAAATCCACAGTTTTTTTTCTTTAGAAACTCCTACTGTTTCAACTGCCCTTTCATTACCACACTTCATCTGACTGCAGAACAACCTTCTTCCACCATGTTTAACGTCTGGATTGTTGGACATAGTTACATCCACTGGGCTCAAAGGTATGCTGAGAGCAGAAATTTACACAACCTCAATTTACAAGATGTGGAAATTAAGTGGTTGGGCCAAAGAGGATTAAAATGTCACCAATTGATACCATTGGTGAAAACCTTTATGCATTTGCCAAAACCTGACCTGTTAATAGTGCACTGTGGAGGTAATGATTTGGGCACTTTGACAGGGGTAGGTCTGGAAATGCTTTTAAAGGACACCTTGGAGCAATTAATGGCACTTTTTCCTCAAACTGCCTTGGTATATTCCAATATATGCCAAAGACAAAAATGGAGGTGGTCCAACCAATTTTGTCCACAAATTGAGAAAGCGAGGAAGCATGTAAACAAATCTGTTTCAGCTTACATGAGAGACCATGGAATGGGCTCTCTGTACAACAATAACTTGCGTTACTACATGCAAGATATCTACAGAGGAGATGGAGTTCACTTCTCAGATGAGGGCAACAGAATTTTCATTCTGAATTTAAGACTGTGCATTGGTACCTACTTATAAGTACCTAAATGTACCATAAACCCAAAAGCTCTTCTCAGAGCTACCCTACATCTGATCACTCACAATTATTATTTTTCTCTAACTTTTTTCACTAATTTTCCACAAAATTCGCTCCCCGGAGCGCTACCCGGTTCGCTAACCGAAAGCTAACCTCGCGGAATTTTTTTTAAAAAAAATTTTTTTTCCGCACATATAAGCCTCCTCACCCACGCTCAGAAAACATAGGGGGTCAAGATAAGTCTACCATGACCCCTTCTACCCATTCTAAACATTATTTGCCCTCCATCTTGTATCTTAATGCGAACGAAACACAAAATGGTGGACTCCCGTGACGCTTAAGGTTCGCTAACCGGGCAGCTTCCCGGAAAGCGGTCCTAAAAAAAGGCGGGAAAGTAATTTACAGAAAAACGACTAGAGACACTCTCACCAAATATAGATTAGCTCATACTACATACCAATCCCTTCCATTCTCACAAATTTCATTGAAATTCCATTTAGCCATTTAGCCTGTAGACCTCTCCAAGTACCGTGAGGTAAATTACTTCACAAAACACATCTGAATTGTTGGAATTGACAACCAATGAAAATGTTACTTTCATTTTCTACTTTTATTACCTGACATTTAATTGGTTATATACCTGTATATATATAAAGGAAGAGAAGGAAACACAGCCATTTTGACTACTACTTCTTGTTGTACCTCCTATTTCAATAGCTTCAAAAAACTTCAACTTCTTTGTGAAGGTAAGTTATAATTTAATATATTGTGCACTATGACTTAATATAGTAGACTTTTTCTGCTACATATACACTATCCCTCTGTAGTAGTAATGTGTTTAGATAGACTTCTCTGTTATAGTTATCAATGGAGTAAGGCTTGTCTTGGTTAAATCACATACACTTTTTTTTAGTCCTATTTCCACTCTCATACTATACACTGCCAAAAGATAAATTCACTGATAAAAACTGCCTATCTAAAATTAATCCCAACAGTGCCCTATCTCTACTAATATATATTTTTTTAATCCAAATTTCAGGGAAAATGGAAGGCGAGCAGCAAGTTTCATTTTCGATTGAACTGAAGGAGAGCAGCCAAGACAAACTTGATGACTTTATGGATGACAGTAGAGACCACGAACTTCTACAATGTGTTGAAGCAGTAGACAACTTGCTTCAAAATGAAAAACAATTACACCCTATAATAAATTATGACATTTCTGACAATGAAATGTTAGAAAATTTAATAAAGTATGAAACACAATCATAATAAAAAAAATAAATAAATAAAGAAAACAAAAAAAAACAAGAAAAACAACAAACAATTAACATACAGTATTAGAAAAGTCTTTCATTCTTTTATCCATAAAGTTCGCTGCCCAGAAAGCTATCCGGTTCGCGAACTTGGCGCTTACCACGCAAAAAAAAATTTTTTTTTTTGGACCCTCCTAGGCCCTTTTAAAACCTCCACATAAAACCTAGGGGGTCAACGAGGATCTACTATGCCCCCTTATGGTAATTTCCCCCTTTGTTTTGGCCTCCTCTTGTCTCTCGATCCTACCGAGAGACAAG